>NW_024070209.1:98456603-98653010 GCF_014754425.2 Oryx dammah | reverse complement strand
CCTTTGCGTGGACCCCCTCACCCAGTCCCCACAATCACCCTCTGAAGTAGGTGCTGTCAATACCCCCATTTTCATGATTGGGAAACTGAGGCTCAAGGATTTGGAGCTTGGAACAGATGGAAGTGTCATGGAACACAGGTCAGCCTGTCTCCAGAAGCCACACTGAACGTTCCCTCCGATGCACAAACAACAAAATCAAGAACAAAGACACCACCTCGCTGCAGACGGAGCCCCTCCCGGCTGATTAGGCGCCATCTGGGGCCACGAGGTCCCCCTCTGGGACATGGAGGCATCTTGGAGGGGAGAGGGAGGCCGGGACTGGATGCCAGCAGGAGAGAGCCCCCTCCACCTGAAGGATACGGACCACTCCACCTCCTCAGCGGAGGACGCAGGGAGGAGCCGGACCCAGACCACCCAGACTGCGTCCGACACCGAGGCTTCCACATCCCAGGGCCCCCAGGAAGCGGGGTGAGGGGCTTCCTTCCCCTGCCTCCACGAGGACTGGGGCCCTGGACCCTGTTTTCCCCGAGGCCATTTTCCCCACCCAGCCCTGGTCCTAGCGTGGCCCCACCAGCCAGTCCCTATGGAAGGGGAGGGGGATCCTGCCTCCCCCAGCTTCCCTGGTCCTCTCTGTGCACCCTCAGGACAGCACCCCTCCGATGCCAGCAATACTGCCTGCTGGGGAAGGCCAGCCTGTTCTTTGCAGCCCTGAGAGGGCAAGACTAGACACAACGTCTGTGTCCACCCTTCAGGGAGTGGACCTCCCCTGCAGGAGCATGCGCACAAGAGAACACTCTGCAGCCACGAGACAGAGCGGGGTCGCCACACATACAAACCTGGAAGAGACAGTCGTTCAGGCATGTCTGACCATTTGTGACCCCATGGACTGTAGCCTGCCAGGCTCCTCTGTCCCTGGGATTCTCCAGGCAAGAATACTAGAGTCAGTTGCCATTTCTCTTCGCCAGGGCGTCTTCCCAACCCAGGGATCGAACTTGAGTCTCCTGCTTGGCAGGCGGATTCTTTACCATCTGAGCCACCAAGGAAGCCCATAGACCTGGAAAGGAGATCGTCGTGTGTAAAGGAAAGTAAAGCGCTAAACAGGAGGTATAGCACTGCTTGGCTTTTATCAAAAGTATTGATATGTGCTTCCATTAACAGAAAAACCTGGAAGTCTTCATGGTCAATGCTGGATGCTAGGTATCTGGGGAGCTGAACTGTTAGGGGGAGGGAGGGAGATGACTTTACTATTTTCTTTACACCTTCTGCGCTGTGACAATGAAGACGGCTCATTTCGCTAATCAAAAAAAATAAGCAAATAGTGGTGGGCACGGAGTGGGGCATCCTGAGTGTCTTCCAAAGATACAAGAACTTCCTTCCCAGCCTCGGTTCAGACAAAAGTGGGGGCTCCATCCACAGGGCTAGGGCTTTCTTCTCCTCTCCGGATGCCTCAGTGGTGGTCGGGGTGTGGGGGGGGCCGGACTGCTGGGGGGTTTTCAGCATGACTCTCCTAAGTTGGGACCAAGAGGTGCTCTGAGAAAAACAGCAGAGTCTTGGCCTGGAGAAGCCTGAAATTTTTGGAGTAAGACAGGTGGGTACATCCTCACAGAGATAAAAGCCATCGTCCCACGGGCGAGGGGTGGTAGTGGGCTGGGGTGGGGTGGGGGCGCCTCCCCACGCTTGGTGCTCCGCCCAGATCTTCACACACATTTGCTCACTGACCACAGTGCTGTGGGTGTTCTCATTTTACTGATGAGGAAACTGCCTCAGAGAGGGGCCCCGCGGGCGAGCAGACCCAGTGGTCTGTGCTCCAGTCTCTTCAAGGACAGAGTCATCCCATCAAGTCATCCCCAAGAGGCAATAGAGACACCAGGTAAGAAGAGTGGGTGCCATGGGCACATAAGGGGCCTGCTGATAGAGCTACCCCGCCGTGCAGTACAGGCATTTCTCTGGTCCTCTTGGGAGGTACCAAGGGCTCCAGCTGAAGGTCGGAGAGAAGACCCTGGCTACGGTCACTGTACTGGGAAGCCGTATGGCCTGCATGGGAGCACTGGTCCTCCTGATGGCAAAGATCTCCTTGCCCAGCCCCCTGCCCGGCGTCCAGCGCTGTGCCAGCATCCAGCGTCCAGTGTCCCCGTCTCTGGTGCTGCACAGCGCTTGGCATCCAGCATGACACCCCGTTAGCCTCCATCCTTGTCCTGGTCTTGCCAGGGTGTGACCTCAGCCATGCCAGTCTCGTTTGCAGTCCTCGGTTCTCTATCTAGGCAGGGAGGGTGTTCCCTCAGGGTGTCCTAGCTCCCCTTGCAGCCCCAACATTCTAGACTTCCCCTGCAGACACCTGGAGGAGGTGGTGGAGTTCACGGGGCTGGGGCAAACCCACAAGAGCCCCACAGATGGCAGCCAGCACACCCCAAAACAGCAGCCCTGGCTCACCCTGGCTTCCCACCCCCATCCCTTGCCCTACTGGTCCTCCGTGCCCCTCCGTTACACCCTTGCCTCTGACCAGGGCCATCCCCCACCCTAGAGGATGCCCGGAGCACCCTGAAACATCTCTCTCTGACATCCTTTCCCCAACACGCAGCCCCACCGGCTGCGAGGTGAGCAGAGAACGAGGGGGAGAGAAGGAGAGAGCAGAGTGAGCGGGTAGGCAGAGAGGGAGCGAAATGCAAATGTTTTTTATCCTCCTTTCTTTTAAATGCTGAAACCAGCCTTGACAGCCTCTGAAAATAAATGGCACCGACTCGCTGGGATTTCAAATTCCGTGATTAAGGGCTGAAGCAAATACTTTTTCCCTCCCTCCCTCCCGCCTCCCCCGCCCGCCTCCGTGGGCTGATAGAGCGGCTCGCGGGGCCGGGGACAGCTTTTTGCGAGCCTGCCAGGAGCTCTGATACGCAGCCTGCCAGCCACCGGCAGCGCTCAGCTCCGGGCTGTTTATCAGGAGCGCTCACGCCGGCAGCCGGGAAAGCGGCTTTAAATCCCCTCCCGAGCCGGCGGGCCCCCTCCTCGAGCCTGCACGCCGCTCACACAGGCGCACACACACACACGTGCACGTGTGCACACATGCACGGTGTACACACACACCAGCACCGAGGCACGCATGCATGCACAAAGCACAATACACACCCGTGCACGTGGGTACACATGCACACACACACACACAAGACCTGTGCACACACATGCACAAAGGCATATACACATGCATGTGTGCACACATACACAGTCCACACCTACGCAGTCCACACATACGCATGCACAAAGGCACCCACACGTGCGCACAGCACAGGAAAACCTGCACACAGCTAGCCGGGTGGGCCTCTGCTTGTCCTCTAGCCAAATCAGAGGAAACCTGCAAAGTTGGGGGGTTGAGAGGAAGAGGGGAAGGAGTCCAGTGTAGGGGGGTTGGGGTGGAGGGGGTGGAGGGGGTTCGGGGGGTGAGACAGGGGACCAGGAGAAGAGAGGTGTCCTCTGGGTTCACAGGTGGCAGTCGCTCTCTTCAGGTGGCTTTGTGGCGGGGGTGGGGGGGCAGCTTTGACACAGCGACAGTGCTGTGTCCCCTCTCCCTGACTGTTTATCTACCCCACCCCCCCGCCCCATGCCGTGACTCTCAGCTGCCTGTCTCCCTGCTTGCTGCTCAAGTTCCTCCACGCTGATGCCAGACACCCGAGGTCCTGCTCCTGCTAGGGGTCGGGTGAGGGGCTAGTGGGCAGCTCTGAGCTGTACCATCTCAGATTTGGATTCTGAAAAGGGCGGAGCTTGCGCAAGACAGGCCTTGTGGAGCCCGGGGCTCAGCGGCCCTGCTAACCCCTCGCCTCCGCGGGTCTGAAAGCTGCGGCTCCGGGCCAGGGACTCACCCAGCTGGAAAGAGGGAAGGTCTGGGTGGACAATCTGGAGGGTCTGGGGAGGGGCAGGAAGTAGGGTGAGATAGAAAAACAAGAGAACCCTTCCCTGATTCTTCTCAGAGAGAGGGGGGAGGGCCTCTCCAGCCCGTGACTTCTGGGTTCACCCTGCGGCCAGGACACTGTGGAGGGACCAGCAAAGGCAGGCGTCCCCAGGTGCCAGTGACATGGTGGGGGGCGTCTCCACTCCCCAGGGGTCATTCAGGGGGTCCCAACAGCTGGCTGGGAAGCAAGATCTCCCAGAAAGCCCCCATACCCTCCGCCACCAGGTTACACTCTGAGCTCCCAGCAAAGGGGAAGGTGGGCACAGCCCTGCAGGGGCACCAGAGACCCCAGCACTGCAATGCAGAGGTAGAGTACCCCCGCCCCACACCCCTCCCTCCACACACGCTGAAGCTGGTGTCTCCCAGGGGAAGCTCCAACCAGGAAACGGAGGGTGGGGGTAGAGGGATAGGGAAACACCGCTCCCGCACTCAGCACACACAGCTCATGGAATCCTCACTGCACACACACCCATTTTACAGATGGATGCAGGCTGGGGCTCCGGAATGGGAAGTGCCTGCCCGAGGTCTCCTCACTAGAAAGAGACGAGCTCAGGATTCAGGCAGAGGTGTCTCAGAATCCTTTTTTTTTGGGGGGTGGGGTGGGGTTGGAGGGTAGCAATGCACTGCACACGGGGATCCTGACCAAGGATCGAATCTGCACCCCTAGGAGCAGGAGCACAGTCTTAACCACTGGACCATCAGGAAATTCCTCCCATTTGTCACTATGTGCAAATTCTCAGGCTGAACAAACAGCCTAATTCTGCCTTCACCTCATTGGCCAGAACTGGGTCATATGTGCCAATATCCAATCATTTTGACCTCCATTTTGCACAGCAGAACTCCAGAGCTACACATCAGTCTGGTGGTGGCAGTTTAGTTGCTAAGTCGGGTCTGACTCTCGAGACCCCATGGACCGTAACCCGCCATGATCTTATTTACTGGTCAATACAGCTGCAAAGCAAAGCAGTGCCAAGTACGAATGGGACGGAGCTGTCCTTCCTTTGGCATTAGAAGCTGCACAGGTTTCTCCAGCCCTGGGCGGGGAAGTTCAGGTGAGCTCCCTACAGAGACAGGGACTCTGAAACAGAGAAGGGAGGTGACATCCCCAGAGTCACACAGCAGGATGGTTTTAGAGCTGCCCTGGAGTTTCTCCCTCCTACCTATAGAACCTGGGACTCTGGGTGCTGGGATGCCAGATTTCACAAATAAAATTGCAAGACACTCAGTTAAATCTGGGCTTCCCTGGTGGCTCAGACGGTAAAGCGTCTGCCTGCAATGTGGGAGACCTGGGTTCGATTCCTGGGTCGGGAAGATCCCCGGAGAAGGAAATGGCAATCCACTCCAGCACTCTTGCCTGGAAAATCCCATAGACGGAGGAGCCTGATAGGCTACAGTCCATGGGGTCACAAAGAGTTGGACACGACTGAGCAACTTCACTTTCAGTTTCAGTTAAATCTGATTTTGAATAAACAATAAAATTTTAAGTATGTCCCATGCAAATGTTTATAGTTAAAAATTATTTGCTATTTATCCAAAATTCACATTTAACTATATTTTATCTGGCAACTCTCTCTGAGGGCCTTCATCTGAAAACAAGCTTTGAATTTGGGTGCTCTTCAAGCCAGAAACTGCAAAACAGACAGAAGCAGCACTGGGGTCCCTGACACAGGGACAGTATGGATTGATGGTGTCTGGGGTTGCAGGCTGAACTGGGCACTCCCAACTGCCTTTGAGGAACTAGGTGCTAGTGACCAGTCAGTCATGGGAGCTGAGGTTCCACACAAAGAGCTAGGGTGAGATGACATGAAATGAAAGCTGAAACTTTGCAGAAAACTGTCTGTGCAGCCTCTCAAACACCCATTCCAGTCCCCTTCCTTTCTGGCCTTTCTCTGTACAGAATCCAGAAAATGAAAATACTCCATTTCTCAGCTTCCCTTGCAGCTAGCAGTGGACATATGACCCAGTTCTGGCCAATGAAGTGAAGGCAAAAGATGCTGGGGAAAATTCCCTTTCCTGAGTTACACAGTGAAGATTTCAAGGGATTCACCCTGCCCCCTTCTTCCTGCTTGGAATGTGGACGTGATGACCAGACGTGCAGCAGCCATCTTATGACCAAGAGGAGCTCCTGAGTGCCCTGTTAGGGACAGTGCTTGGTGTTCTGCTGTGTATTCAGTGCTCCAGGTCTTGCTGTGTCAGAGACAGTGTGAGGTGTCCAGATGTTCTTTTTGGGGAAGAGCATCCGTTCATTATAAGATTATGTCCCTCACACCTTTTGGGTTTTTTTTTTTTAATTTATTTAATTGAAAGATAATTACAATCCTGTGTTGATTTCTGTCATACATCAACATGGATCAGCCATAGGTATACATTTGTCCCTTCCCTCTTGAGCCTCCCTCCCACCTCTCACCCCACCCCACCCCTCTACTTGTCACAGAGACCTTTTGGGTTTTAAAATGTAATTTATTTCAAGAACTGAAGTGAGAGTTGATGATGCAATTTTTCATGTGTGTGCTTCTTTGTTTTGTTCCCATTAACACTCTTCCCTAGAAGAATTTAAAACTGTCATTACCCCATCAGTCCCTCAAGATTTCTTTGGAAATTGTATTGGTCTCTGAAACCCAAAGGCTTTGAGAATGTGCTCGAGCATCTCTCAGCCCACTCATACAGCCAGGCCCAGCTGGGAGAGAGAATGCAGCAGGAGTGGGCAGCTTCCCTTGAGAGGGCCCAGCAGCCCAGCTGGGGCGGGAGCGGACGCCCAGGGGCCACCGTTCTAGATGCCTGCACTTTGGACCCCAAGGCCTGGCGTGGGGGGATTGTTCCCAGCCTGCTCTGTGCCTCCTCCTCTGCAGTCCTCCCACTGCCCCCCAACCCAGAGGCGTCCCCTGAGGAGTGGGAACACCCTGTTACAGCTCCCCAGGACGTTGGGCGCCCGGTACACCGTGTTCCGGAGGCCAGGGAGCGCGTGTTCGGGGCTCAGGGCAGTGGACCATGTGTGCACACCTGCTCCAAGGCCCGGTGGCTTGGCAGGTCCCTGTCGGGGACAGCCACACTCAGCCGGACATCCACCTCAGCAAACCTTGAGACGGCCAAAGGTAACAGGAACTCATGGGAAAGTCCAGCCTGCCCACCTCCCCAGAGGCCCTGCAAACGGTCCGGGAGACCTGACAGCCACCTCTCTCTCTCTCTCTCTCTCTCGGACCCGGCAAAGAGCAATAGCAGAAGCAGTGGGCCAGGAAACTGCTCAGCCAGGGAGACAGGCTGTGCTGCCCTCAGAGCATTTGAAACCTCGCATCTCTCACACCTCAGCCCTAATGAGAAGCAGGAAAAACTGCAGCTGGCAGGCAAGGCAGATGCTCCAAGAGGATGGCAGGGCAGAGCATTTATTCAGAGAGATCTCCACTCCTTGCCACCCTGGGGACCATCCTGCCCCACAGAGACCCCCCAAAGAGCATTTCCAAGCAACAGAGAGCAAGCAGACATCCTGGGCTGCGTTTGGGGTTCGCTCTTAATGGTGCAGATGGGAGGGCACGGGAGAATCAGACCACGCATGGGAAACGGCACGGGTGCAATGGTGCTTGTGCCCACGGTCCCAGGAGGTCTGGGCTGTGACAGCCACAAAGATCCAGCCCACCCTATTCCAATCTCCAGATGTGAAAACACACAGCTGGGGGACAGCAGAGGGGCGCATGGTCCTCTTCCTCGGGATGCGGCCAGCCTTCATCACCTACAAGGACATCCAGCCTCATGCTCCTCACACCCTGAGCTCCAGGCCCAGCCTGTGTTTAACAAAGCAGTGAAGAGTGTCCAATATGCGTCTGGCTGGTCATAGGTGGCTCAGCGGTAAAGAACGTACCTGCCAATGCCGGAGATGCAGAGACGCGGGTTAGGTCCCTGGGTCGGGAAGATCCCCTGGAGGAGAGCTCGGCAACCCACTCCTGCATTCTTGCCTGGAGAATCCCCACGGACAGAGGAACCTGGCAGGCTACAGCCCATGTGGTCGCATAGAGTCAGACATGACTGAGCGGCAGAGCACGCACGCATGCACGGCTTCAGACACTGTCGAGTTCAAATCCTGACTGCGCTGAAAACGCCCTGACTGGGTGACCTTGAGCACATAGCTTGCCCTCTCTGAGCCTCAGTTTCCTTTCTGTGAAGGGGAAGATGATGTCCACTTCCAGCAACTACTGTGAGAGTTCATGTCTGTGTTGATAACAGGCTCTAGACCACTGGTTAGAAAAATGTCCTGATTCCTTCCAGATATTTCCACTGTTGCTATGCTCACAGGGCTCCTGGGAGATGCCTCCATATCTCTTACCATTCAGAGGAGCATGGGCTCCACTTGCGTGAAGGAGGATTTATCTTATTTTTAACGAAGTTGAGGCCACTTTGCAATCAGAGCCCTCGTGGTTGGAGCACAGAAGATCCTAGGAAGGGGTATTAATCAAGGCGCCTTAAGGACATGCAAATCAGGAGAAAGCTCAAGTGATTAAGGGGGTGATGGGGCCTGGGGTCCAGCCTTTATCCCCATCTGAGATGAGAGAACCAGAGGCCCAGCTAGGGGCAGCGGCCAAGGGGCCTCAGCGGACCAGGGACGGAAGACTGTCAGCCAGTGGAGAGACAGCCACGCAGAGGCAGCTGAACAGCCCTGGTGGTGGAGCCGATGTGGCGCCCCTGCCGGCTCCCCACCTCCCCCGCAGCTGCAGAGCAAGGGGCTGCCTGGCAGGGCCCTTTGCCCAGACTGGATGGGCTGCTCTTCAGTGATCAGAGAACGGCCCTGTGGGAGTGACGGGCCCAGGGCAGGGCACATGGCTTTTGGAAATCTGGCAGCCTCTCCCATGTAATGGACATACCCACCCCGTGTAGATCCGAGAGCTCCGCATCTCCATGGGATTCTCCGTGGAGAATGGATTCATCTCCCCGGCAAGAATACTGAAGTGGGTTGCCATGCCCTCCTCCAGGGGATTTTTCGACCTAGGGATAGAATCTGTGTCTCAGGTCTCCTGCATTGGCAGGCAGGTTCCTTACCACCAGCGCCACCGAGGAAGCCATCTGCATGTGTGGACGTGGCCTAAGATCACAGGTGGGTGTGGGCACGAGGAGGCCATCTCGGGGATGGACACATTCGTGAAAAGCTGGCATCAAAGAATGGCCGACAAGGGGGTTGTCTGAGCTGGTTACCTGTTTTCAGACTTCCTCGTCTCCCTGTAAAACAAGGACTGAGGGGTGGGAAGATGCTACAACACGTTGTTCAGTGACAGGGAAAAAATGTGGGTTGTAAAACACCAGCTGGTAAAGACCACCTTTGGAAAAAAAAAAGAGATATCTAGATTAATCTGGAAGGAAGGGGAGTCACAGAAACATCCACAGTAGTTACTGTGGAGAAGGTAGGTTTCAGATTATTGTTACTTTCTTCTTTTGTATTAATTTTTTTATGGTGATGAGCATGTATTACATGTATAATGAATAAAGCTATTTTCTCTTTTCTTCGTAAGAAAACTGCTCTGATGCTTGACTTCACCTCTTCTCCCCAATCCCTTTACAATGAAATAAAAGATTCAATTGGACCTTGAGAGTGATACCCACCCAGCCCCTTTGGGCATCAGATCAGTTAGCCCCCTTCCTAGCACAAAGCAGCTAACCACCAAGCAAGGAACAGGCGGGCCAGAACTGGAGTTATTGTCAGACCCTCATCTTCTTTGGATGATGCAGGGGAAAAAAAGGAACATACAGATATCAAATCATTAGGTTGTACACCTGAAACTAACATGCCATGTGTCAATTATACCCCAAAAAAAAAAAAAAAAGGAAGGTACGGCAATCGTTCTGTACAGGGCATTGATAACATCTTGTGTGGTTCCAAATCCTTTCTTCTAAACCGCTGGACCAGAGGGGTGCGGGGACTGAGTTGTCCCATTAGAATAGCAATATGGCGCATACAGTATAGCTTAGCTGACACCCCAGCAGGGCCTGGGCAGCCCCCACAGTCAAGTACATAAATATCTCTGCAATGAAATGTATAAATGTTCACATCAAGGGGAATAAATAAAGCTATAAATAGTTTCCTGTTGGTTGAGGTCAGATTTTTGCTTCCTAATGAATTTGCCACCATCTTACAAAAGAATTTTGGGTTTTCGGACCTTTGGTTAATTTCAAAATTCCAGATAAGGGGTGGGGGTCAGGTCAGAATCGGCCTGGGGCGCTCTGGTTTGGCTATTTCCTTGCAGGGCTCCTTCCCCAGCAGCAGGGCCAGATGCCTGCATAGTCCCTCGGGAACCCCACTTGGTTTACTGCTCGGGGGTCTCCGTCTCCCAACTCTCAGTACTTTTTGGACAAGGGCCCCCTATTCTCCTTTTGCACAAAACCCCACAAGTCACGTGGCTAGCCCTTTCTGTGTCAAGGCAGTGTCTCAGTAAGTACTAGCTGAATGAATGAATGAGATGCTGTCCCTCTCCTGCCCGCTTTGCCCCGCCCTGATTTTCCATCAGCATGGAGAACCGAGAAGTTACGCTCAAGTCCTGAGTGGCCCACTCACCAGAGCCAGAGGGCGCCCAGCCCTCATTTAGAATCTCGGGGGGAGGTACTTGAGTTTCTAACTTGTGCCCTGAGCGGTTCAGACCCACAGGACACTGCGAACCAACCAACCGTGTGTGGTCTTCTGGAGGGCGACTTTGCTCTCTCTCCCTCCTTGGCTCGCTGTGTGATCTCGGGCAGGTTGCCAGACCTCTCTGAACTTCCTAAAATGGGCAAAGGGGTAACTCCTACCCTTGAGCTCTACCAGTCAACTGTCTGGGAACAAGCCCCTTCCTGCCAGTTACAGGGAGCTCCCAGGGAGGGGGCAGGAAGTCTAGTCTGCGAGTCTTCCCCGTTCGCTGTGGACCCCAGCACTCAGCCTGCTTGAGGATGGGCAGGTGGAGGGCTCAGGAAACATATCCCGTGTGTGTGCATGGGAAAGCAAGCTGGTCTCCTCTCGCAGGGCTGCGTGAGGGTGGGGGAGGGTGTGCAGAAGGCATACAGAAGGTGCCGCATAAGTGGAGCTGTCTTTCTTGGTCTCACAGCCTCCACCTGGGGCTGTGGCAGCAGGTGAGCCCCGCCAGGGGTGGAGGCCTGCAGGCTGGAGGAGAGGAAGGCAGGAGGCAAGGAAGGCAGGGGCCGGGAAGATCGAGTCCAGGCACGTCCTGATACCAATTAAGGCCGGCCTGGCGCAGGGGGCCGCAGTCGGCATTTATCAGCCTGCCAGGGAGGGGCTGGCAAGCTGTCCTCCGGCTGACGGATTAGACAGCGGACAATTAGGTTTCAGGCAGGCTGTCTTTCTCTCTCTCTCTCTCTCACACACACACACGCACACACACATCCCTTCCTCCATCAGTCTGTAAGGCCCAGTGACAGAGTCCAGCTGGGTCCCAGCCCAGCCCCCAGTGGTGGGGACAAAACAGACACAGAGCGTCCACCGCGAAGAGGCGAGGAACACCCCCTCAAAGAGAATACCCGGGGAGCCGGGGACCCAACCCGACAGCCACAGGGGCCACCGCTCAAGACCCCACAGTCTCCACCCCCAGCCCCAGCCATCCCTTCCCACCGGATCGGGAGTGGGGTACCCTCCAGAGCTCAGCACCCAGAACCCCACGGTGGTGATGGGTGCTTTTTAGAGCCGAGTGGGGAGGGGTGAGCCTGAGCCTCCTGAGGACCCCTTCCTTTCTCAGAAGTAGCCTCCTCGCTTCTCCAGTTGGAACCTCTGATCTCTGGGTCCCAGTGGAAGGGACGTGGGCCAGGAAGGGGACTTTGAAGGACTCTGGGGACCGGAGGAAGAGCCTTCAAGATTCTAGACCGTGTCATACTGCAGACTCTTGGGATGAGTCAAGGGCACTAGCGGGGAAGAGGATGGCCTGAATTTTCCTTTGGTCAAGGCAGGATCTGGTGGGACTGTCGGGCACCTCTGACCCATGGCTGCAGGCCCCGACCTCTGCCCCGGGTCTTGGACGCGGTGGCCAACCCCTGCCTCCACGCCCCCACACCCCTGCGGGACCTTCCCTCGACAGGCTCTAAGATGAGCTCATCACCGTGTCGGCGAACGGGCATCGTAGTCACTCCAAGGCCAGGTCCAGAAATCTGGGTTCAGCCTCATCTCCCCACACCCCTCCCCTTCCACAGGTGGAACAGCAAGCTCCATTCCTTTACCTCCTGGAGAGCTTTCGCATCTGCCTTCCCCTCTCAGTCCCCAGGGAACCACCTTGCCTGGAGACCGCCCTGGTCTCTGGCTTCTGTTCTTTCCTCTAACTCCATTCTGCCCTCAGCCATCCAGGAGTCAGCTTGAATGCCCTCTGACCCTGCCCCCCCGCCCCCTGCTTCAGTCCTCCTGGGTTCCAGCACCTTCGGCAGAGAGGCCAGCTCTGGTTGCAGCCTCTAGCCAGGTCTCCCACCTCTCTGCTCTGCTGGCCTTATTCACTCTTCACTCTGTCGTGATCTTGTTTATTTATCTAGTTACTTGGTTGATATTTGCTCCCCTGCACCTCCCACTGGAATGTGATTTTTGGGGACAGAGACCAGCTCTCCCTTGTTCGCCTTGCTCAGCACCTGTTACGTGGCAGGGATGCTGGGTGGCTGTAGAGAAGTCTCCAAGACGCCCACCCAAAGGGGCCACAGTGACCAGCCGTTTCCCCAAGACCACACTTGCCTTAGCCTCCACCCTTCTGCCAGGAATGCCCCCGGCCTCCTGCACCTCCCTCGGCTGCCAGCTCCCACCCCCACCTCCCAAAGGCTCCTGACTTACCGGCTGCATTCCCTGGTCCCCTCCCCTGGGCTGAGCTGAGCCTGACCATCACCGAGGCGGGGTGGCCAGTTCACTCGTCTGCCTCTCCTGCTGCGTGGTGGGCTTTCCAAAGGCTGTCTCATGCACGGTGCCCAGAATACAGTAGGTGCTCAATGAATGTTGGTGAATGAGGCCAGAATGCCTACTCTATCCCCAGCACAGCTGGGCCTTCCTCTGGCCTGATCTCCCCGCTGCCTGAGCTTCTGAGGGTCCCAGGGTGGGAGGGGACATGACCAGGCCAGGTGACACAGGACGTGTCCTGGGGACCTTGGAACTAGGGATTCTACTCTGGAAAGAGGGGGCAAGGGCTTCTGGAATAACTGGGCTTTGAAGGACAGGAGGACAAGTTGGGGCAGAAAAAGAGAATAATTCATTTTTATTAATGAAAAATTGCAAGCCAGACACCGGTTCCTTAGTTGACTTTCCTTGCTGATTCCTTGTAATGACCTTTTGGATAGATAGTTTTGCCCCCAGTGTTCAGAAAACCGGTGGTCAGAGACCTGAAGCTGCTCGCCCAGGATCACGCAGCTTCATGCGGCAGATTCAAATTCAAACCCAGGTGTGGCTGGTTCCAGGCACCGTATCTTTGCTCCATGCATCGTGCCAGGGTCTCAGCACAGGTAACCCAAGTGAGCAAAGGCTTGGCGACCGGATGGAATCATGGAAACAGAAATTACCTAAGAAGACTGTGAGGACTAACTCCCTACCCTAGAGGCCTGTAGTGAAAGCCAGGGAGGGGGAAGTGGGTCAGTTATGTGTCTTCTCTGTGCCTCAGTTTCTGTGACTGCAAAATGGGAACATAACAGCACCTGCTTCATACTGAGGGATAAATTAAAGTGCCCAGAACGGTGCCTGGTGGAGAGAAAGCATTGCATAAATGGTTTCAAATAAATAAACAGGGGACGTGGTTGGTCTGAGTCCAGGCAGAGGTGCAGCAGAGGCCCTGGGGCATCTCTGGATGGGAGGGTCCAAGGACCCCGGGGCAGCAGAGGCAGGATGATGGGCTAGGACAGGAGAGGTCGTGGCTTCACCTGTCCCAGCCAGTGGTCGAGGCAGATCCTGGGAGACCCCTGGAAGGGCTCAGTGAGACCACGAGACCCAAAGGCAGCCCTCTCCCCTGATCCTTGGAAGCTGAGCTGCAGGGAGAGAGAAGCAGCATTGTTCTTCCACCTAAAGAGATGCATGCGCACACAGGCTCCTGGATCACATCCCAAGGCAGTGAGAGGAGGTGAACCGTCCCCGGAGGACGAGTTAGATGGTCAGGGAGAGGGGCGTATTCCCCCTCAGCACCATCCCAATTAAAATATAAAATCATAAAGACACCCACGGCAGAGGCGGGGCGGGGGGCGACAGTCCTGGACTAGGGGGTCACGAGGTTGGTTGTTTTTCAGTTCTGCTCCATAATTCACTCACTCATTTATTCATTCAACAAACATACAGTGTGCACCTCTAAATGCCTGATGCTGGGGTATAAACTGAGCCCACAGACACAGCGCCTGCTCTCAGGGGACACACAGTCCAGGTAACATGCTGAATGGGCCCATTACCACTGTCTCAGGACACTGAAGGAGAGTGGTGAGACAGATGGGGCCCCCGAGCTCACCCGGATGTCAGGGCAGCTTTCCCTTGGGGGCGGCCATGGTTAAGCCGGTCCTGTAGGATATGGGTATATCCTGCAGAGATAAGCCATCTGTGAGGCTTCAGAAAAACACCACGTTTCTCCGAACCTCCACATTTTGAAAAGGGGATATTTCATCGCAGCCAGGCATTATACATGCTAGGGGAACCTCGATGATTCTATCAGATCAAAGAAAAAGAATTTATCCTTTAAGAAACCCCTGCTGATTTACACAGGCTTTCCTGGCGGCTCATTGGTAAAGGATCCGCCTGCCAGCCCCGGAGAAATGGGTTCTACCCCTGGGTTGGGAAGATCTCCGGGAGAAGGAAATGGCAACCCACTCCAGTATTCCTTGCCTGGAAAATCCCATAGACAGAGGAGCCTGGCAGGCTACAGTCCATGCGGTTGCAAAGAGACACGACTTAGCAACAGAACAACTGCTGATTTACTCTGTTAATTCCTCAGAAGGAGAGAGGGCATTGCTAAGGCCAGGAGATCGCTGACCTAGACCCAAGACCTCACCAGGCCAAGGTCAGAGGCAGAGTCTGAGGCTGTGAGATCCCCAGGAGGCCCGGGGCAGCCCCCGGCCCTTGTGCCCCCAGGCCCAGAGCCCTCCTTTTCCTCTGCCTCTAGAGTTTGCTCCAGGTGACACGCTGTCCAGGCCCATCCTCTCTGTCCATGTCACCTCCCTGGCCCTCAAGACAGGCCCTCTCGCTCTATGAAGGGAGGAATCACAGCCAGGAAGACCAAATTCCATGGTACCCAAGAGTCCCCTCTTGGACTGTGGGTGTCATTCTTGCTTGATCGCCAATTCCCCCCTCGTTCACACACGTACCACCAAGCCCAGATATGGAGCCTCCACAAAGCCCCTTATTAAGAAATTGGTCAATTTCCTGCTAATTAAAATAAATACTATGCCACATTAAAGGCCAATTAGTTTGCAGAGCTGCCAGGGAAACGTCGCCTGGAAAATGTACACCCCACCCCATCCCCCACCTCCTCAGGAAAGGGCGGCGGCACTGGCAGCAGTGGCGGGGGGAGGCCTGGCAACATGGGCTTCCAGCGAGGGTGGGGAGGAAGGGATGGCCAGCTGGGGGCCAGGCGGCAGCGGGCGCTGCCAGGGGGGGCTTCCCTTTCCTGGAGGAACCCTGTTCGCTCAGCCCAGCAGCCCCGGACCCCACCCCTCCCCAGGAAACGCAGTCCCTGAGACCAGGTTTCCCTGGCCAAGTCCACACCCAAAGGCAAGCCTGTTCTCCATAAGGAGTATCTTTAATTTCTGAAAAAGATGGGATGTGGGGATTTCCCTGGTGACCCAGTGGTTAAGGCTCCATGCTTTCAACGTGGGTGGTGCAGCTTCGATCCCTGGTCAGGGAACA
Organism: Oryx dammah; assembly: GCF_014754425.2. NCBI lineage: Eukaryota > Metazoa > Chordata > Mammalia > Artiodactyla > Bovidae > Oryx > Oryx dammah. Next base: position 98,637,273 of record NW_024070209.1, on the reverse strand, counting down.
AAGATCCCACTTGACTCATGGCCAAAATAGAAAATAAGTGGTCCATTCTTTAAAAAAAAAAAAAAGACAGGATCTCTAAGGCTGTAATCACAGGCCCTCCCTGTACCCCTAAGTTATCTCATTGAGCCCCACAGCAGTCCTTGGAGAGAGGTGCCACTATCCCCATTTTGCAGATGAGCAAGCTGAGGTCCAAAGCCACCAAGTCCCTCTCCTGAGGTCTCAGCTTCTAGGGGCAGAGCAGGAGGTATGCCAAGTACCCTCCAACTTATACACAGATAAACCTGTATTGGTTCCTTTTACGACATTGAGGATTTTTCCATAACATAGAAAAGGGCAGGGGAATGACCACGTCTGCATAAAAACTAATTCCATTAGTTGCATTTGTTCACGGTGAGGCCTAACTGTTCCCTAATTATAAGAAAGCACCTGTTTGGTCCTTGCTAGGCCCTGTGAGGTTGTCATCTCATGCAACCTCACTCGCACCTGAGGCTTAGAGAGATTAGGGAAAGTGCCCAAGGTCACACAGCCTGTCCATGTCTTAGCCACGGAAATCTGCCTTTGAGGTCCAACTTTCTCCATTTCCTCAAGGTCAAAGCCGAAGTCTGTAGGTCTTCTGCTCTCTTGGCAAGGCAATGCGCTACAGAAGACGACACGGGGTTCTGTGTGACACGCTCCTTTCTCGCCCCGGGCCTCGGCTCTCTCATCTGCCACATGGACTTCATTCAGCGTGAACATCCTGCAGAGGTACTCGGTCTGGGGCCAGTGGCTGGGCATAGAGCATCCACCCAGGCAGGAGAAACAGCATCCCTCTGCCAGGACACGGAGACCTGGCTGCCCTGCAGTGAGCGGCAGGAAGAAGCCCCGTGCCCAGAAAGGGACAAAATGAGAAGGGTGGGGTCAAGTGCCCCCATGGCGCTGGCTACAGAGCCACACCCCTGGCCGCCGCCCCACAGACAGCTCACAGGGCAGGGAGGGGACGACCCCTCTGCCCCAGCAGCTCCCGTAGGACCTGGGTATCTGGTGCCCATCCACCGCACACACCCACCCCAGGCACCATTTCCCACTTGGCCCCGCAGATTAGTGGCTCTTCCCAGGCCAGGAGCAGAAGGCAGTGAAGGTAAGCAGGGGAGGGGGTAGGAAACGTGCAGGGAGCGGGAGGGTGGGGGGGGGGGGCTCTGAACCTCCCCCTCGTGCTGAGCGCTAACTTGGAGGCCCCAGCATGTCACAGAAACTGCTCCCATGGGACTCATCAGAGGGGCGCTCAGGCATCCTGCTTCTGTCTGATAAGGAAGAAGCAGCGCAGGAGTGGGGAGTGGTCTGCGTCCGTCCACCATGAGGGATTACAGCTTGGGGACTGGCCAAAGCAGGAGAGTCAGAGGGGCGGTAAACACGGATGCCACGTGGGCGACAGCCATGGGCCGCGTGTGCACAGAACTCTGGATGCAGAGAGGATGCGGAGCAATTCGCCAGGAGGGTGGTTCCCAGAGCAGCTGACGGCGGACCGAGGTCCAAAAGCAGCAGGGAGAAGGGCGGGCACTCCTGGCAGAGCGCACCGTGCGGGCAAAGGCCCAGAGGCCTGACCCGAAAGAACATGGCGCGTCGGGAGGCCAGAGCAGCCCTGTGGAGTCGAGTGGTTGGCGCTAACGAGATGGGCGAGGAAGACTGGGGTCCACGCGGCCAGGGCCTTCGGCACCATCATCGAGCTCTGCCAAGTTTTAGACTCAGTAATAATAACAGTGCTTCCCTGGGGCTCAGTGGTCAAGAACCCACCTGCCAATGCTAGAGAGGCGGGTTCCATCCCTGGGTTGGGAAGGCAATGGCATCCCGCTCCCGGATTCTTGCCTGAGAAATCCCATGGAGCAGACTCTGCAAACTACAGTCCATGGGGTCGCAAAGGAGTCAGACATGACTTATCGACTAAACGACAACAGTGATGACCATGCCATCTACTCTTGAACGGTTCTGTCGCATCCAGCACCACGCTAAGCCCAAGGCAAGCGCTGAAGCTCACTCAGTCCTCTTGTTCAGTCACTCAGTCCTGCCCGACGCTCTTCGACCCCGTGAACTACAGCATGCCAGGTTTCTCTGTCCTCCACTATCTCCAGAGGATGCCCAAACGCATATCCATTGAGTCAGTGATGTCATCCAAACATCTCATCCTCTGTCGCCCCCTTCTCCTCTGGCCCTCAATTCTTCCCAGCATCAAGGTCTTTTCCAATGAGTCGGCTCTTTGCATCAGGTGGCCAAAGTATTGGCGCTTCAGCTTCAGCATCAGTCCTTCCAGTGACTATTCAGGGTTGATTTCTTTTAGGATCGACTGGTTGGATCTCCTTGCCGTCCAGGGGCTCTCAAGGGTCTTGTCCAGCACCGCAGTTCGAAAGCATCAGTTCTTCAGCTCATGCTACAACCCTCTTATATGAGTACTACTGTCATCCTCATTGTCAGATGTGGTAACTGAGATCCAGAGAGGTTATATAAGTTGCTGGTTGTCACACAGTTGATAGTGGCTGGACTGAGACTTGGATTCAGGCCCCCAGACCTCACCCAGCAGCATGTGCTACCTCTAAGGAGTTCAGACTTCACCTCAAGGCAACAAGGAACCACGAGGGATTTTAAAGGCAGGTGGATTGTAGAGCCTCGATGCCCCAACCCCCAGAGCCAGGCTTGTGGAGACCTGGTGGATCTGTTTTGGAGGACCACTGGTGGCTCCATGACTTCCAGGGATCTGCCCTTGTCTTCCTTCCGCTGTTTCCACTCTCCCTGGGGCCGGGGGCATCACTGCCTGGGATCCGGACTCCCACCAGTCAGGAGTCTCCGCTCCTCCAGCCCTTTCCCACCTTTCCCACCTTTCCCACTCTCGTCTCTTTTCCTTCCTTGCTCAGGGATGGCATCTACGGGGTGCATCTGGGAAAGAGACTCCCAGTGGAGCCGAACAACCCTCAGAACGAACCCAGAAGATGTAGCCTCCCCTTGGGTGCTGCAGCAGCCCCACGGCCCTTCCCCACATCCTTCCCAGCCTCTTGCCGCCCTTGGAGGGGGGTCTCGGGCTTTGCCAAGAGTACTGGAGAGCTCCCTCCCACCACCTCATTTCCAGAGGCTCCTCTTTCATCCTGCCTTCCTTGTCCCCCAAGGGCCTCAGCATGACAGGCATCACACGCAGCAGATTTGGGGAGCACTTCAGCACTTCCCCTCCCCATCCTCCTCACTGTGCACGTAGAGAAGCTGAGGTCTGGACTAGGACAGTCAGCAGAGCAGCTGGGGACCATCTTTCCTGGGCTCCCACCCTACCACACACACACTGACAGCCCTGTGTTTCCACGTAGGGGAGTCTCACATTTGATTCTCACATCTGCCCAGAGCAAGATGAGTTCTAAGAGGAAGACTGGGCTGTCTTGCTCTAGCTCCTTCAACTGCTAAAAATGCAGACTCTCCTGTCAGCGCCTGTGCCTCCAAAGGAGTGAAAGGAGGCAGGCAGCAGGTCCATGTCTTGCCCAAGGTCATGTAGCAGAGCAGGTACAGTCCAAAGGGTCTCCTGTCTGAGGTTCCTCCTGTTCTTTAGCGTTAAGGCCAGCAAATGCATTGGGCTTGATTCCCTTTCTGTGCTCATGGCAGACATGACTAATTGATCACAGCACTCTTCTTCTCACAGCCAGGATGCAGCTTCAGAATCCTCAACGTAGGCTTCTCAACACAGCTTTTACCAAGTGTGGAGTTGGCATCCAAGGGTGACAACTGTCCACTACTCTTCCCCAATTTGTAGGTCTAGTCTGATCTTGTATCTGCCCCAGCACCTGGCCTGGTGCCCAGCACAGGTCACAGTGATAAACATGTGTTGAGTGAGTGAGTGAGTGAACAAATAATGACTGCTTAATGAATGTGTTGCTGTTGTTGTTCGGTTGCTAAGCCTGGTCTGACTCTTTGTGATCTTATGGATTGCAGCATGCCAGGCTTCCTTTTCCTTCACTGTCTCCCTGAGTTTGTTCAAATTTGTGTCCATTCAGTTGGTGATGCCATCCAACCATCTCATCCTCCGTCACCCCTTTTTCTTCAGTCTTTCCCAGCATCAGGATCTTTTCCAGTGAGTCCACTCTTCGAATCAAGTGGCCAAAGTATTGGAGCTTTAGCTTCAGCATCAGTCCTTCTAATGAAAATTCAGGGTTGATTTCTTTAAGGATTGACTGGTTTGATCTCCTTGCTGTCCCAGGGACTCTCAAGAGTCTTCTTCAGCGCCACAGTGTGAAAGCATCAATTCTTCGGCGCTCAGCATTCTTTATGGTCCAGCTCTCACATCCGTACTGAGCACCTCCCAAAGCCAGTTGCTCTAGAGCAGTTCCCTTCACTGTCACAGCCTGACCACAAAACTAGCAGTAATGACCCCAAATGTGAGGTCTCCTGAGTCTTCTAAGGCACTTCAACTGGGGTGAGGAACCACTTGGGAGGTCATTTCCCCAGGGTCACATACGACCTGGTCTCCTGCTTCTTGGTCCAGCACTCTGCCCCTGATGAAAGGAGGAAAGGATGAGTGGAGTGAGCGATGGGTGACTGTCCCCTACACGGGGAGGCATTCAGTGACTCAAGGCGAAAGGACTGACTTTGACACAGGAGCAGGCGGTCAGCCCACGGCCCCGCCCCCTCCCCAGTATTTTCATTAGGACCCTTCTGCTGCACCTGGCTCCTTGGCCCCTGCCCCAGGAAGATGCAGACGCCTCTGCTGGCTTTATTAAGGACCTATTAACCCAGTGTCTCTCAGGCCTGGGTTATAGAAACAGCTCTGGGCAGAGCTAATGATGCTGTCATTGCAGACCTCGGTGGAAAGCCCCAGAGGAATTCCAGTGGGGAGGGTAGGGAACCTGGGGTTACAGTGAGGGCTGCAGAGTTGCACAGGCCTGCCTGGTTTCATCCCAGTTCCTCTACTAATTGGCTCTGTGGCCTTGGGGCACCTCACTTCCCTTGTTTTGAGTCGCAGCTTCCTCATCTATAAAATGGGGTAATAATGTACTTGTTTGAAAATTCATTGCACTAACGCCTGACACCACCCAGCATGCAGCAGAGCACTCACTATAACCAGTAACGTCTTGAAGACCCTCTGGGAGCCGGGCAGGGAGAAGCGCTCATAATGCATTGACCACCTGGTGAGACAGCCAGTGGCTCTGCACATCCCGAATTTATGGAAGAAAAACTGAGGATACCAGGGAGGTTAAGTGCTTGGCCAAAGCTTCACTTCCAGGAAGGGACAGGGCCAGGATTCAAATGTAGGCAGTGGACGCCACAACCACAACCCAACCAGGGCCATTTCCTGCCTGGAGAGGGAACAAAGCCTAGGGCATGAGGGTGGGGCTGGGGGGCTGCCTCTCCCACCAGTGCCTTAAATGACAACACGGCAGAGGGGAGGGGGCGCTGGGACAATCGCGGAGATTTACGGCTTCCAACCCGATTAACTGCAGCATCTGGATGCCACCCGTGACCCCTGGAAGTATGGGGGACCCCAACCCTCGGCGATAAATAGCAGACACGGTGGGAGAACTGGTGTGAGCTGCCAGGTTGACCGCAGCGCCTGGTGGGGCCCACCCGGCTCTCCGCAAGCAGATGTACCCCTGAGAGTGTCTCCCACTGAGAGTGCTGAGTCTCTGCCGGTCTCAGGAGGGCCCAGAACGGCTGAAGCCCAGAGTGTCGATTCAAAGGGAGGGCTGTGACCTGAGCCACAAAAAAGGTCAGAGGATGAGCAGGAAGGTGGGGAGAACAGTAGTACTAGAAACAACCCGATGCTTGCTCTCAGTGTTCATGACGCCACCACGTGACCAACTTTGTAATACGGGCCACTTTCTAGCTGTGTAATCCCCAGCCGGTGACCTCATCCGAGGCTGTCCTCTCACCTGTGACACTGGGATCATCCTGGTACTTACCTCTCAGGGTTATTTGAAGGCTAAATTAGATAAGGAAATTCAAGGACTGTGCAGTCATGCCTGGCAAAGAGTTAAGTTCCCCATCAGTGGTTGTAAGTAGTATCCCCATTTGCCAGATGGGAAGACTGAGGCCTCAAGAAGGTAAGCTACTTGCCTCAGATTGTACAGTAGGTTCAGAGCCTGTGCCAAAGACGGACCTCAGGGCCCAAGGCGGCAATCCTGAGTCACACCACGGAGAGTGGTAAACCTCCTCCAGCTCCAGTAAGAGCTGCCATGTACTGGGCACCTACTCTGTACCTGGCACTGTGCTAAGAGCTTTTGTGCCCAACTTAACAGAACCATCACAACTTTCGAGACAGGCATTGCATTGTTCTTACTGTCCAGACGTACAAGCTCTGGGGAAGCCAAGGGGGTTCACCACCAGGACTGATTCTGAAGTCCTGGTTCTCAGCACAGGCTACTGCCCTCTGGACGGAGGTTGTCTTTATCTTTATTTTACCAACTGCTCCCAGCTCCCTTCTGTGTCTTTCTTTCCTCCTCCAAGAAGAGGAGGGATAAATATGATGCTAAGTCGGCCACGGTGGGCCAGAAGTCTTCTGATCAATCCCTTCAGGGCTGGGGCCCTCTCTGGATCCTCAAAAGAGGGAGAGAGAATGAGAAAAGAAAACTCACCCAAGCCCCTCCCACTCGCCTTTGCTCTCCCCAGGCTGAGTGGCCAGAAACCAGGCAGCCTACACAAGGTCACACTGGGGAACCAGGCTGGATGGAGGGGGCAGGGGGAGGGGATTTGAAGCAGCAGTCCCCCTTCTGTGCACACACGCTCCCTACACTCCCATCTGGTCAGCCTGGATGCTGAAAATCTAAGTCTGCCCATACAAAAAACAAAAGTGTCTCCTTTCCATTATAGAAAACCCTAGAGACCTGGGCTGCTCTGCTTGCCTTATCTGTTGGCCAGTGTGGCCAGGGCAGGGGCTGGGTGAAATGACAGTTGTCCTGGCCAGAAAAGAGAGGTCCCAGCCCTTAGCCTGGGTCCCCACTGGAGCCATACCCTGGGGAGCGGTCCAGAGAGCCTGGAGCCCACCAACACCACCCTCCCTGCCAGGAGCAGTGCCAGATGAGGAGGCTCCAGGCTCCTGGCTTCCGCCCCAGCACGTAGGCCCCCTGACCTGTCCTCTTGAGAGTTCCTGGCCTGTCTATCGGAGGTGACCCTTTCTCCTTCCCCACAGAAGCCCAGACCTCTGACCCTTATTAAAAACAAACAAAATCCGAAGAGGGGAAAAAAAAAAAAAATCCTGCACAAACAGCCTGAGTTGTGTCCCCTCCCTCCAAAACACACACACACACAGAGCCTCAGACGTGCAAGGCTGCAGCCAGACTTCCACATAAACAAGTTGTTGCAGAGTGGCTTTTGTTTATGAAACATTTAGGTTCCCTCAACTTTTTTTGGGGGGGGAGGGGGTGGACTGTTTCAGTTTTCTGGTGAACAGGGAGTGGAGAGGGAGCCTGGGGTTTGCCTAGATTTCACTTCTCCCTCTGTGTTCTCTGCCGGTTAGAATCTGGGGAAGGTGATATGAGGGGAAAGGGACCAAGCAACGCAGGAGGTGTGTGGGGGGACGGGGAACGCCTGGGCATCACCTGAAAGAAGTCACCCCCCGCCCCCCATGGGAAGGTCAGGCTGAGACAGGGCTTGAGGCAGCCAGGTCAGCCCCAGGGCCTCGTTAGACCGTCCCAGGCCAGGCCTCCTGGAGGGCAGAGCTGGTGTTCCGCGTCCCCTCGGCGTCCCGGACACGACCCAGCGCCTGGCGCTCAGAAAACATTTGGGACCGCGCGGGCTGACGTGTCCCTGCCCCCCACCCCCAACCAGGCACCGCGCCTTCGACGCCTGTAAACCAGCGAATCCGCCAGAAACAAAGGCAGGGCTGCTTTTACAAACGCAAACAACAAACAGTTTTGCTTTTTCGTTTTTTTTCTTTCCCCCTCCTAATCCAAGCGGGCAGCTAGGCAAGTTTGGGGGTTCGGGCGGGGCAGAGCTGCAGCGTTCAGCCCCCTCCTCGGCGCCCCTCGACCCCGCGTCCGTCGCGCGGGACTGGCCCCGGGGCGCATGCGCGGGCCGAGGCGCCGGAGGCCGCGGCCGCCCGCGCAGCCTCGCGCGAGCCGGTCTCCGTGGTAACGGGCTCGCGGGGGGGAGGGGCCGGGCGCGCGGGCCGCGGCGGCAGCTATTTCTGCCGCTTCCTGTTCCTCCCGGCCACGTCGCCATGGCAACGGTGTTACTCACCGAGGCCGCTTCCCGGCTCTGCCGGCGCGCGTGACCCCGGCCGCCCGCGCCCCCTCGTCTCTCACTTGCTGTGCTCAGGCTCTCTCCCCCCCAATCCCGGCGTCGTCCTCCTCCGGCACCGCACCCCCCAGTGTCCCTCCTCCCCGCCCCGCCGGTGCCCGCGGCCGCCCCGGAGCGAGCGACCGAGCGAGGGAGGGAGAGATTGATGGGGGACGCTTATTAAAAAACATTGTAACCGTTTCCGTTTTTATTACGTTGACAAGGAAGCGTTATTTACTGTTATTGTTTGCCGAGCGGGCCGCGCCGGAGCGCAGGCGGCCCTCCCGGGAGCTCACCTTTCGGGCGTTCCCGGGGTTAGTCGAGGGTGGAAGCGGCGTGGCGGGGAGGGGCGGGGGGGGCGGAGCGGGTGCTGGGCAAGGACCGGGGCGGAGAAGGGGGCGCGCTCCCCACCCCCTGGCAGCACCCCTGGCCCGTGGGGTTCGCTCCTCGCCGCATCCCGACGCTCGCCCAGCCGACCCCACCTCGCCGGGCCTGTTGTTTGCGTGGGGGAGAGAGTGCAGAGGCCGGGTGACTCGTGTTGAAGGAGAAGGCAACAAAAAAAATTTTTTTAAAGAAACAGATGACTTCATTCTCCTCGGGAAGGCTCTGTCCTACGTGGACAATTTCCTGGGGACTGTGGTGGAACAGCCCCGCTGCCGCTGGAAGCACACGAAACTAAACCAGAAAAAAAAACAAAAAAGTCTCGGTCTTGCCTGAAACCCAGCCAGGGGAGGCTGGTGGCGCGTGAACCGCGAGGAGGGTCGAATTCTTCCACTCGCGCTTGGGGCTTGGCTTCCAACAAACCTCCCCACTTAAAACTCCTGTACCCTGAGAGAGTGAGCAAGTGGCCCAAGGTCACACAGCCAGGTTTCATTCTGCCCAGACACCTGCAGGGACAAACCCAGCAGAGACCGGGGAGCAGAGCCAGTGTTTGGACCCGGGGCCTCGGAAGAGGGGTGAGGCTCAGCCTGAGGCCGGGCGAGGGGAGAGGAGATGAACTCGGCAGGTATAAACCCCGGTTCCTCCAACTCCGGGCTTACCCCCACTGGGAGCCCTCAACTGGGGATTTGTCGGGGGAAGTGTCCGTGGGGGATCGGATGGACCGGAGGGATGCCCCACCCCCAGGCCCCTGCTGAGATGTTAGTCTCACCTGCTAATGAAAGTTGGCAATCCTGTCCCTAATTTAACTCCCCACTCTTAGCTGAAATGCAAACAGTCGTGCTCTGTACAGAGAAGCAGAGGAAAAAGCCAGAGGAAAAGGGCCTGAGTTCACAATCTAAATAGGACTTTTAAAATCTGTTTATACTTATAAACACGACTCTTAATGAGCAGGCCAGGTTTTGGAAGCAACGTTCAGAGACTCCCCTCAGCCTGTTTTGTAGTTTTCCTCCCCCTTCCAAAGGCAGGAGGCTTGGGATGGGGTCGCTGTGGCCTCTCCCAGTCTCTTGGCCTTAAGATGATCAACAAGGACTTTTCCAGCCCCCAGATGGTTTCTGGAGTCTACTGTGAGGGCCAGCTTCTGGCTAAAGCCTGTGGGTCTGGGGCTCTGTTCCCAACAACCATGACAGCTCTCAGCTTTGGAATACCTCCCTGAATGTATGGACCAAAAGTCTTGGGCTCCAAGAGAAGAGAGTAATCCCACCCCCTAGTCCTTCCACAGCAGGGTGCTGCCAGCCTGGTGGTACGAGAAGAGAGAGGGAAAGTAGGGAAGCCAGCACCACCCTTCGTGTCTCTGTTACCAACACTTGCTACCCCTTCCTCCAGCCTTCCAAGCAAACCTATCTCTGGCAGTAGGTAGCAGATTTAGAGAGTTGAGCTATGGGCAGCGTTTGAATAGAAGCAAGTTGACAGATGACACCCAGCATCACAGAACTTCAGAGCTGGGAGGATCTTGGAGATTATCCAAACCAACCACTCTCCGATTTTACCAATGGGCACACTTGAGGCCCAGAGTGGGGAAGAGACCCGGCTGGCATCTGCTGCTGTCTAGTGGCAGAACCTAGATCAGAACCCAGGCACCTTCCCGCCCATTTGGGTGCTCATTGCCCCACACTGATTCTTCCATGGAATTATCTGTATGATCAGAAACAGGATGGGGGTGGAGCAAGATAACTATGGCAAGGCAGGAGACACTGAAATCAGACTGCCTGGGTTTCAAGGGAGACCCTGGACAAGCGCTGACTTCTCCCTGAGCCTCAATGTCCTTATTAAATGGGATAATAACAGTACCTGCCCTAAGTTTGTCTTAAGGACTAAAGGAGATGGTACAGCAAAAGTACCTGGACTAAGCCTGGTACATATTAGTACTTAACTGATGTTGGTAAGGATGCTGATAGCAGTGATAATGCTGGAGGTTGCATTGGGTTGAATGGTGGCCCCCAAAAGATAAGTCCACATCCTCATCCCTGGAACCTGTGGATGTGACCTTATCTGGAAAAAGGGTCCTTTGAGATGTCAAGGATACTGAGATCCGATCATCCTAGATTACCCAGGTGGGGTCTCCATGTCATCAAAAGTGTCCTTAGAGGAGACAAGGAAGGGACACAGAAGAGGAGAAAGCCACGTGCAGGCTGAGGCAGAGACAGTGATGTGACGGTAACAGGCCTCAGCCCTGGACCTCCAGGCTCTGCAGGAGCTCCTCAGGGAGCTGTGGTCAGTCCCCAAGGCTTTCCAGAGCTCAGGAGTCTGTTCTCTGCAGTGAGGATCAGGGATGGAGTGTCCAGCTGAAAGAGCAGAAAAATGATAAGGATGATCCGAGGACATCACTGCCCAGTGAGGGCCACGGGGAAGAGCCAGACACCCTTCTGGAAGCTCTGCCATACCAGCTGCAAGGCCCTGAGCAAACGCTTTAATCTGTTGGCCTCCCATGGGGCCTGATGATGCTGCTTCATTCCTGGGTGCCAAGAACCTGGGACTCCAGCACTGCAGAAGTAGGGGCCCTTCCATCCCAGGCCACGGGGCTGCTTCAGGGTGAGGGGCCAGTAGGAAGGAGGGGACTGTAGCACTCTCTCGCTGGCTCCCAAGGTGCCTGCCTCCTCCCTCTCAGGCAGAGAGAGCATGGGCTATTTTTATACACAGCTAAGCCTGCCCTGGTCTCCTGGAACTCCCAGCTGCCAGAAACCTCCCTGCAGGCAGGGACCATAGACTGCTGACCTGTGAGTCCCCTCCAGAGCCTGGCTTGGTCCTCAACACGTGTGGATTGAGCATGGACCATTTTCCAGAACAGCCAGCCCCTCTGTCCTCTCTCCATCCGGCACAATGGAGTCAAGACAAGATGAGGGGGGCCACCCCTCTTTGAATGTGATCTTTTTCCACCAGACTCTGGACCACTCAAGGAAGATGTATGACAAGCTGAGTAGAACAGCAGAGTCAGCCTGGCCTTGCCTTTCTTCCGGAGGCCGTGGCTCCCGGTAACCATAGCAGCAGGCAGACTGAGCCCCAGCCACAGAAAGCCCAGTGGTCTCTGGCAGAAGACGGGCCGGGTCAGGCCACTGGAGTTTCTCTTATTAGGCACAATCGTATTAACTCTCTCCTCAGCTTCTCTCTCTGGCTTTTTGCAGAGCAAGAATGATCCTAATAGCGCTCATTCATTCACTTGGCCAATCAGGGCAATCAACAAGCCCATGCTCTTGCCAGGGACTGTCCTAAAAACCGGGAGGCTTTCTGGACAGCAAGACACAGTTCCCGAGTTTGGGAGGCGCATGTTCAAGGGAAGAAAGAGATAAAGAAACAGGCCGATACCAAGGGCCAGGAAGCAAGACAAGTTAGAGGGAAAACAGTGAGGGGTTAGGCTAGAGAACGAAAGGGCTGGAGTCTGGAGAGGAAGGTCAGGGCGATGAGGATGGCGACCACGGACTGCGACCTGGGCGAAGGGAGGCAGTGAGCCCCGCAGAGACGGGGCATGAGAAGTCCTGGGCAGGGGAACAGCAAGTGCAACGGCCCTGAGGTGGCGTCTCCGGGTACCCTGAGGGCTGGTGCTGGTCTTCTGGGGGCGAGGCTCAGATTTTCTCTATGATCACCTGAAGCCAGTGGGGTGGGGGAGAGCGAGCCAGGGGCTGATTTGTGTTTTAAAAGAGTCTCTCTGGTTTCTGAGTGGATCACAGCCTAAAGAAGCCTGCAGAAAGGTGAGAGAAGTCAGAGGCTGGTGGAGTCCAGCGAGAGTCGGTGCTGGCCTGGCTGGGGACAGCAACAGTGGGAGAGACAGACATGGCTGAATTCTGGGTTTCTTTCAAGCAGATTCATCAGGATTTGCCAGAGATTGGATGTGGGTGTGGAAGAAAGAGAAAAGTCAAGGATGACTGCCGTGTCATGAACAGTGGGAGGTACCATTTCCCGAGATGAAGAAGACTATAGGAGAAGTGGGGGTGGGGCAGGGGGGTATCAAGGGTTGGCATTTGCACACGGGATGTCTGCAAAGCCTATCTGATACTCACATATTGTGTGCTTAGAGCTCTCAGAGCTGTCATTTAATCCATACCACAGAAAGAGACTGAGGCACAGAAAACAAACCTACGGCTACCAAAGGGGAAAGGTTGGGAGGGGGAAATCAGGAGGTTGGGATTAATGTACACACTACTGTCCATAAAATGGAAAGGGGGCTCTATGTATACCTAGAGCTGATTTGCGTTGTCGTACAGCAGAAAGTAACACAACATTGGAAAGCAACTCTGCAAACGTGCTCAGTCGCTGAGCCAGGCCTTTGTGACCCCATGGACTGTAGCCGACCAGGCTCCTCTGTCAATACGATTTCCCAGGCAGGAATACTGAAGTGGGTTGCCATCTCCTCCTGCAAAGGATCTTCCCAACCCAGGGATCAAACCCATGTCTCCTGCATTGGCAGGCGGATTCTTTACCACTGAGCCTGTGCGCCAATCAAAAATAAACAGATAATCAACCAGGACCTACTGTATAGCACAAGGAACTATACTCAGTATTTTGCAATGACCTATAAGGGAAATGAATCATTGTGCTGTACACCTACAGCTACCGAGACAAGGTAAATCAACTGTACTCCAATACATAATAATAAATCTACACAACCACCCTACACGGTAATCACCCGTTATCCCCATTTTACAGATGAGGAAACTGAAATCTAGAGAGGCAAATCTGCCCAACGATGGCAGAAGGTCAGGCTACAAACCCAGGCAGTCTGATTTCAAAGGCCATCTTATTCGTCTACTCACTGGCTCCTGTGTCCATTCATTCACTGTTGTCTGCACCGCATGTTAAGCCTTGCTCTGAGGTCTGGCAATGCAGGGATCCATGGTGCTATGCACCATGCAAGCACTGGGGAAGCAAGCCAGACCCTGGCCCAGCCAGCACGGAGCTGACTTTCTAAGGAGACAGGCAGGTGATGAGCAAAGAGAAGCCCCATGACAAGAGGCTCACAGATTTGTGCTAAGTGCAACGGAGCAGAGCACCAGTGTGCTTATTCAAGAGAGTAATTGGGCCACACGCTGCAGAGCGGTTGGGGCTGCCTCGGAGGATGGGAGACATGTCAGAAGCAGTCAAGCCAAGACCAAGAGGAATGGCATTCCCAGCAGAGGGAACAGTAGATGCAAAGGCTCTTGTGGTGGGAGAGCAGGCAGGGGAGGGGGCTAGACTGGCAGCATGTCCAGGGGGCTGAGTGCCCACAGAAACCACCTGCAAAAAGGAGGCAAGCTGGGCCAGGGGCAAGCGAAACGGGGAAACAAAGCCTTATAGGTAAGTGACCCTGGAGGAGCCAAGAAGGACATCAACATCGAGGCAGCAATGACGCACAAACCTGAAACGTGCCCAGGGGCTGTGACCCTGGTGGACACCAGGACAGGGCCGGCCCAGGCCCACAAAGGGTGAAGAATACCGCCCCCCACCCCCAGGTCTTCCCCCTTCTAACCTGAACCCAGGGCTGACTCCACAGCTGTGCCCTAAAGCACCAGGCTGTTCCACCCCTCTTGGGGTTAGCCGTGGCCTTCACAGGGACCCAGGGCCCAGCAGTATGCCCCCTGGCACCACTGAGCCTGGTCATCTAGAAAGAGCCAGGCTGACCCCTGGCCACCTGATGAGTCATTCATTCACTCACTCATTCAACATCTATTAGTCACTGCTGCATCACCGGTACTGGGGACGCAGCAGGGGGTAAGACCAAGACCTTTCCATCACGGAGCTGAAGGCTTAGAAACAAACGGCAAGTCAGGGGGAGGTTACAGGTATGAGGCAGAGGATGGAGGGCTTCACTGTCAGAGCTGGAACGGTAACTCCAGCTTTGGGACCCAAGGCTTGATGGATGCTCCTTGAGCCCAGGGGTCCCCTGGCCCACCCCCAACCCCCTGCTCACGGTGATGCAAGGAAGAGCAAGCAGGGCTCCTGGGCTCCCGGAACCATCGTTCCCCTTCCCTCTCCTCCACTCTTGGCCCTCCCTCAAACCTAGGTCCCTCCTTTCCTTGGTCAGCTGCCAATCTGGGGACAAAGCCAGTCACACAAGCACAGCAACCTCCCAATGCCCAGAGGCCTGGATCTGAGCTGGGGAAAGCTGGCCTCAAAGTCTAGGCCAAAGCAGACTCAGCTCTCCCTCCCCAGCACACAAAGGGTTGTGGGGCACAGGGCCCCTGAGCCCCAGGCCCAAGACTGAATGCTTCCTGAAGGCTGGAGGGCAGGAAGCAAGGCTGACTATTCAGAACAACACGCAGCAACATAAAACAGCTTTCGACAGCTACTCCCTTTCTTACCCTCTCCACTCCCTGAGCCAAGCATCCCCAGGTGAGTTCAGAGCAGCCCATGAAGGCTGGACTATCAATAGCCCCATTTTATGGAGGAGGAAAACTGAGGCTCCATGGATCCGATGACTTTCTCAGGTGGTAGAACCAGGGCTCCAACTCAGGGCTGACACCCAGCCGGTGCTGGCAGAAAGGCCGAGAAATTGGGCAACGGGGGAAGAGCGGCAGCTGCCTTAGCCCCACATTACAGGTGAAGTCAGTCACCCCCAAAGTTGCACAGCTAGTAAGAGGGGGCGAGGCTTGAACCCAAGATTGTTGGTCTCCAGGGCCCAGGTTCCCAGGTACCTAGAGGAACAAGGGTGAAGAAGAGGGGATTGGAGGCCTGAGAACTCTGATGGCCCTTGGTGCGGGCCTTCCGAGTCCACATGCACCAGGCAGAGAGGAGCCTGGAGGACCGGGCGCCTCCGAGGCAGGCTTGGTGGTCACCCCAGCTACCCTCTCCTTCCCTGTTACCAACTCTGGGGGCCCAGCCCAGACCTGACCCCTCTGCCCTCCGGGCTGCTCTCAAATCCTGGGTCCCTGCCATGTGGGGACCACTGGGAGGGCGCGCTGGGGATCCCGCCTTCCAGAAACTTTGGCCGGGTCAGGGATAA
The DNA here is from genome assembly GCF_014754425.2 of Oryx dammah. Taxonomy (NCBI): domain Eukaryota; kingdom Metazoa; phylum Chordata; class Mammalia; order Artiodactyla; family Bovidae; genus Oryx; species Oryx dammah. The sequence goes on along the minus strand of NW_024070209.1, from coordinate 98,621,705 downwards.
GCCTTGCCCCAGAGCCTCAGAAAAATGTAGCTGCCAAACCACTGGAAGGCCAGCCCACCACAGCCTTAGCTTTAGGCTGAGCCCGGAGGTGCCTCCAGGGATGGGGACGTGGGTTCTTCTCCTGGGGTCAGTCCTCACCCATCACTGCTGCAGGGATGCAGAACAGGAGTGTGTGTGTGTGTGTGTGTCTGTGTGTGTCTGTGTGTGTATGTCTGTGTGTGTGTGTGTGTGTGTCTGTGTATGTGTGTGTGTCTGTGTGTGTGTGTGTGTCTGTGTGTGTGTGTGTGTGTGTGGTGGGCAGAAACAGTGGATGGGAGAGGGAGGGAGAGAGAGAGAAAGAGATCCAGACGGAGCAGAGGGCTGGGTGAAAGAGACAGCAACGCACACACACAGAGAGGAGGCTTGAAAGCTGCGGAAAGGAGCTGAGAGAGAGGACAGAAGGGGGAGAGGGGCACCAGTGAGGGGCCTGCCTGGCAGCAGAATCAGAGCATCCTGAAAGCAGAGCCCTGAAGGGCTGGATGGGGAGAGAGACCAGGAGAAGGAAGGGCTGGGGGACCAGGAGAGGGTGTGGGAGCTGAGCCCAGAGTACAGCTGGGGCCCCTGAGCGGGGATGGGAAGCTGAGGCTGCAGGTCTTAGACGGGCCAGTGCTCTCTCCATATGACAGCCTTCATCAGCCCCAGGAGCAGGGGAGGCAGAGGGCCAATGCCTGGCCCCCTCAACCCCCGCCCCCCAACTGCCCTGGGGAGAGGACAGGCTTGTGAGGGTTCCAGCCGCTGCTGGGATCCCTCAGGGCCTCAGGCTCCCTGCTCTGAGCCCCCAAACCCCTCTTCTCTCTACACCAACCTGGAGTGTGTGACCTTGGTCAGGGACCTTGCCTCTCTGGGCCTCCAAGGCCCCCTGAAAGGTGCTGAGCTTAGGGTGGGGGGCAGGGTCCAGCAGATGCCAGGCCTAAGCTGCAGGGGTCAGACCCAGGTGGGCCAAGGGTGTGTACCTAAGATGCTTGGCCTCCCTGAGCCCCATACCACCCCTCTGGGGGGGGGGGATAAAATAGGGTCACAGCCACTGTGACAAGGAACAGAACAGTGTGAACTGCAAAGTGCCATGCACAGAGGTTGCTTCTCTTACACGATCATTGACAAAGACTGAGGTTTTGAGACCAGTTCCCCGTGCCTACACCGGCACAGGAGGACTGTGCCCCGTGGACCAGAGGCAAAGGCAGTCCCCGAGGGAGCAGGGCTGTCCTGGGGCATCTGTCCGTCAGCAGCAGGTCCCAGTGCGGTCAGGCTCCCCACCCCCCAGGGAGTCCTGGAAAGGCATCCAGGTGGACCCCACTGACGGTTAGCCCTGGAGAACGGGTGGGTGGCGCAGCTCGAAGAACCCTCAGGCTCCAGGGTCCCTTCACAACCTCCCGCATCCTGAGGTCCAGGAGGAACCCGCCAGGGGCGGAGGACCAGAGAACCGGGCAGAAGGCTGGGGTCTGCGCGCTCACCGGACCGGCCCCTTTCCCCAGCAGGCAGGAGGGAGAGGCGTGGGGAGCGGGGAGAAGGGGAGGTGGGAAGGGAGGCCGGGAAGAGCCAGGGAGGGGAGAGGGGCCCGGAGAGGGAGGCGGGCAGGAGAGGCGCACGCCACGCCGAGAGGGACTGAACCTTGAGAGGAGCAGCCCAAGGAAAGGAGTAAATGAGGAGAGAAGGGAGGGAACAGCCGCGGGGCCGCGGGAGCCCCGCGTGCGGCGAGCAGGCTCCGCCGCGGAGGCTTCCAGAGACAAAGGCCCGGAGGCCCGCGGAGGAGGTGGGGGGAGGAGGGGGAGCTGGGGAGGGGGAGGAGGGGGCCCCCCCAGGTGGGGGGAGGGGCGAGGAGGGGGGAGGAGAGGGCATCGCTCGGCCCGACGCCGCGCCAGGGGGCTCCGAACCGGCCGAGACCCTGCGCGCCCCCCCACTTCCATCCAGCTGAGGCTCTGACCCGCGGGAGAGGGAGCGCGCTCCAAACTTAAGAGGGAGAAAAGTCTGCCAGCTGCCCTTGGGGCTGTCACAACAGATAAAACCTCATCCAGGCTTCACCAGGAGCGCCCCTGCACACTAATGCACAGCAGCCGAGCTAAAAATACTGGCTGGAGCGGGGAGTTGGGGAGGGGGGGAAGCAGGATGGTGGATGGAGGAAGAGGAAGGAGGGTGGGAGGTTGGAGGAGGATGGAGAGGAGGCTAGGGGGAGGAGGGTGGGGAAGGGGGGGAGGAGGAGGGAGGGGAGGAGCAGGGGCTCAGGCAGCCCCGGTTTTCCGGAGCGTCCTAATGACCCAGATGTGCAGCTGCGGAGATGGCTGCTCGGGGAAACTGCAAATCCCCCGGCCCCTGGCGGCGAGGTGGGGGGAAGAACTGGAGGCAGAAAAGGAGAGAGGCAGGGAAGGAGAGAAGCCTGAGTAAGAGGGGAACCTGGGAGTTGGGGGTGCTCTGAAGGGCAAGGATGGGGTTGAAGGGGAAAAATGAGGACGGAGGGGAGGATGGGGAGGGAGGAAGGGGGACCAGGGAGTGGAGGGTTAGAGGCAAGAGGATGGAGGACTGTCCCTGGGGCTCTAAGGAAGAGACCTCCAGCTCTCTGCCCTGCCCCCTGACCCTGGATATTAGGGAGTCTGGCTAGGGGAGTCTGGGTTGAGCAGCTGGCCTGTGTCTGGTGGCACCCCAGTCTTTGGTCCAATCACTGGAAGGATGGGTCCAAGGTTGGAGTCTGGTTTCTTGTGACCTGCTAGTTATGGAACCAGGGCCCCAGCCCAGTCCCAGCTAAGCTTTGACATCCCACTTAGTTGAACACTCAGAATCTCCTGGAGAGGGAGGGACCCATGATATCCCTGTTGGTCAGATTCACTCATTCATTCACCACCATCAACTGAGCACCTTTTCTGGGTCGGCCTGTGCCGGGTGCCGGGTGCTGGGGAGAGCAAGACAGAAAAGTGCCTGCCCCACTTGGACAAAGACGTCCTTGGACCCATGATTGTGCAAGGAAGGGAGAGAGAAATCAGCAAGGTCATCACGGTCAGGGAAGGCCGGTCATGAGGGCCTCTCCCAGGCTATGACACGAACCTAAAACCTGAGTGGTGAGAAGCCACTAAAACTCCAGGAGCCCCGCCTCCTTGGTCCCTTACCATCCTAGGGGCCTGCAGTCCCTGCGCCCTGCGTGACCTGCCGCCTCCATGTCATCCGTGCGACAGTGGGCGGAGTGCCAGCATCTGGGACAGACCCCACTAGCTCATACAGGGCCCGGTGACTTGGGAAAACCACCTCACCTCTCTGCAAAGCAAGGCCTTTTGTTCTCTCTTTCGCCTGTCTTGTTCATTCTGAGTCAGGATGCGGTGGCCACAGCCTTGTGGGGCGTGACGGCCAGGTGGGCTGGTGGGGGGTGGGGTAGGGCAGACTGAGGTCTCGAAAGCCCCAAGCCGCTCTCCCTGCCCTTGAACACCATGTCTGTCCCTTAACCTCTGGTACCTCAGTCTCCTAATCTCCAAAATGGGGCTCCAGTGAGGTCTTGATGGGCTGCCTGGTGCTGGGCCCAGAACTAACAGTCAGCACACCCAGCTAGAAGCCCCCTCTCCCAGGGAGTCGCCTGCAACCCCCAGACCCCTTCCCTGCAGCCTTGTTTCTCCACAGTTATAATCCAGTCAGAGGCAGCAGCTTGCAGTCCAGCTGCGGTGGTTACCATCGGGGACCCTGGGCCGTGACTTAACTGCCTTTGCCTCAGTTTCCCCAGGCTCTACGGGGATGGCAGCTGCCTCCTGGGGCTGAGGTAGCTGCCAGCTGTTGGTGGCGTGCCTGACCCCGGGGCTCTCCTGCAGGCCTTGGCCTGTGGCCCCCTTGCTCTCTGTAGCTTGTTTCCTCTGCGTCTCCCACCCTGGATGGTGAGTCCCCTGGAGCAGGACCTGTTTGATCTGTGCCCGGAACACCAGGTGCCTGCTGTGAGTCAGCTCCTGCCCAGTGCTGTGGACATCTGGGGCTGAGTAAATACGGACTTCTGGAGCTCCTTCCGCTGCTGAGGAATGCCTGTCTTATTTTTTTCTTCAAATTCTCTTCGCTGACAGAGTACAGGGTTCAAAACCCCACACCAGGATCAAATAGAAGGATGCCCAGCTCCTCCCTGCCAATCTTCCTGACTGTTGCCCCCTCCTCTGCCACTGCAGCGCTACCTGGGCCCCAGGATGCCCTTCCTGGGTGTGATCCCTTCCCCTCGGACCACCCTTGTCCCAGCGGCCTGCAGCTGGGTGCCCTCATGTGCAGAGCACAGAGAAGGGGTGTCACCCAAAGCGGGACAGGAAGAAGGAGGAGGAGGAGGGTTAGAGAGACATGGAAATGAATCCCAGAAGGTCAGAGGTTGTACTTAAGTTATATGGATCTGGCTTTTCCTTGTATTTCCTTATGTTTTTATCCTACTGTCTTGCTAACCATTTAATGCAGCCCTAGCTTCTTAGGGTTTTCCCCAACATCCCTGTCCCCTTGACTACCTGGCCCCCTCCTGTGGCTCTTGGTGTCAGTGTGTGTGTGTGTGTGTGTTTGTGTGTGTGTGTGTGTGGCCGCAGAGTCCAGGGAGCGAGCGGCCTTTGGGGCTTCAGAGGGAAAGTGTCGGCCCCAGAGCTGAGCCTGGCAGGGCACCCGGGGCACGGCCAGGTTTTGCTAAGGTGGCACCGGGCCATGTGGCTGTTTGTTTGATTTCCCCTACTTTCCAAACTAGTTGAAATTACACACCAAGCATCGATTTAATTAAGTTTTCCGGTGTGTGGCATAATTAGTAAGACACACGACTGGAACAGGGTGGGCGGGCCCATCCCTGCTCTTGCCTGTTAGAATTCTCAGCCCTCGGGCCACAAAATATGGCGAGTTGTAAGATGGGAGATGGAGGAGATGTTGGGGTGGGGGTGGGGGACGGGAGCCAGCCGGAGCCGCCACGCTGCTCTGTGGGCCTCTGTTCCACGTGATGGGAGATGGACAGGTGGTCCTGCCCCACAGGGAGTCAGCCTCCGCACCTGGTGCCAGACACTGAACTCAGTGAAGTTCAAGGAGCCTGTCATCCTCATGGGGACATCGGAACAGGCACTAGGGAGCTAAAGAGGGGCCTCGCTATCCCCAGAGAATTGGTGCTTTGTCTATAAGGACGTGTCTCCAGGACAGGGTCACCCAGGCCACAGGTCACGGGGCCCGCCCAGCCTCTTGGCCGTGTTCTAACACAGATGGACAGATCCATAGACACAGAGCCCTGTGGAAGGCGGCGGGATGCTCTCCTCCCATCGACCCCTCCCTAACACTTCCATGTCACTCTCACACGTGGGCTGGACCACGGGAGGGCAGGCCTGTGGCCTTGCAGCTGCTTCTCCAGCCCTGTTAGGAAGGAGAGGTGCCCTGCCCAACAAGAGAGAGCTCCGTGTTGCCATCCACCTGGATGAGGCTCAGACTGTCCCCAAATCTAGAAACACCTCTAGGAATCCTCCAGCCCAGGCACACCTGGGGAAACAGGCCCAGAGGCGGAAGTGGGGCTGGATCCTAGATACTGACTGAGTGAATGAGACTCCGCTGGCGTAGACCCTCTGTTGAAAAGCACCCCACTGGGCCCCACCTTGTCCAGCCTGTGTCTCCCCCTGTGTGAACCACAGTTGCCCTCCTCACCCCTGCTCCCGGCCGCCCTCCCGCCCTGCAGTGTCTTCTCCATTCACTCTCACCTGAACACTCAGCGGCTGCCCCTGCCCTGCCCCTGTCCTGAGACCCCGGGACACAGATCGCATATCCCCTCCACACCTCCCCCTTTCCCTCATTCCTTCTCCACCCCAAGGGGCCCTGCGTCAGAGCTGATCACCTCCCCCAGTGGACTCAAGCCCCCAAGGGCGGCCCCCGTGTTTCTTCTCACCACCATGTCTCCAAGGCTGAGTTTAATGAAATGATAGCACCAACACTGATTAAGCACTTACTGTATGCCTTACATGGATGAGCCCCCAGTTTACTGCTCCTTCCATGGGTCCTGCGCATCCACCCTCCTGCCCGGAACACTGAGGCTCAGAGAGATTACAGAAACTTGTCTGAGGTGATACGGCTGCTAAATGACTAGCTGGGTGTTTGAATCCCAGAGCCTGTGGCCGTAGCCCACGAGCCTGACCACTGTGTGAAGCAGCCTCCCGCCCGCCCTCCATCCGTCCTCCGCCCATCCTTTATCCACCTTATCCATCTTCCCAACCCTGTCCCACCCAGCCTCCTATCCAGCCTCCCATTGGCCTCCCATCCATCTTCCATCCGTCCCCGTCTAGTCCCCTGTCCAGCCTGCCATCCGTTTTCCATCCGTCCTCCCAAAGGCCAGTGTCCTAAGCCTTCACTACGCTTTGTCACGCCTCCAAGTGCTTTATTCAGCTTTCTGTCCTTCGCTGGCCCAGCCACTCACACCTGCCTGGAGCTTTCCCTGTCTGCTTCCTGCTCCCCCCATGTGTACCTGGTCATGTCCCTGCAACGTCAACTCCTCTGCCCCCAGGAGGGCACCTCGGTGCCCACCACCGAGCCAGCCCCAGTGGGGAGCCCAGGGCCTGTTGCTGGTCCACCATCTCATTGGGTCCTGCCCTCCAGAGCTCGTTCTCAGTGGTGGAGGGAGCAATGCCACCTTAGGGGCACACACAGTGGGCTGTCCCTTGGGAGACACAAACTAATTTTAACAACGGCCTTAGGAAAAAGATACTGTTGTCCCTTTTTCCCTCTCCTTTGGGGAAGAATGTGTGTTCGCACATGCCCTGTATCTGCACGTGAGATTCAGAGCATCAGAAATCAGAAAGCCTTGACTCAGGCATCACCTGGCCACCTCTGCAGCAGCCTCACATGCTGATCCTGAACCCAGGGCCCCAAGTTACTCAGACACCCAAACTCTTGGCAGTGCCCTCACCTGCCTGCCTCGGTGCCCAGTAGCATTTCAGTGACCTCTGACCCACCTTGGGAGGCAGCTGAGCGGACAGGAGAGAACAGGAGCCTGGCCGGGGCAAGCTAGGCACCCTTGGGCCAGCTAATGACCTCTGCGGCCCTCAGCCACCTTCCCTGACCAGTGGGGAGGTAGACAGGCTGCCAAGAGGAGGCTAGACCAGGCCCAGAGAGCACTGGGCACACTGCTGGTGCTTCAGGTCTCTGTGTGCCCTCGTCTCCACGGACAGGCTGATTCGCCCAGCCCAGACCGGCTGACAGTCCAGATAAATGAGGGCATGGGACCCCATTCACTCTCCGTGGACCTACTTTGGAGTTTGGGGGCCTCTTGGGAGTATGAAGCCTTTGGAAACTCTCCCCCGTCCTCCCCCCCGCCCCACCAACCATCCTTTTCCCTTCCAAGGCAGGATCCGGCCTCTTGAAATTCTGCACACTAATAAAATTGTAACTAATTTACATCCGAGATGGGGAGTGAGTGGCAGCGGTTGTCATGGAGACCATCTCCAGGGCCCCGGCTGCCTCCGCCTCTTGGTGCAGCCAAGAGATCAAGAGATTCTCGCTCTAGCTCTGCAGCTGGGGCCAGTCTTCATGCCTCCCGGGCACCCTGTCCTCCCCCCGACACTGGGCAGGACCCTAGGGGATGGGATGAGGGCAGGCACCCAGACTACACAGCTGTTCTAAGCTGGGGCTCAGCGTCCACTCTCATCCCTGCGTTTCTTTCACCCTCTGGGCACTGCAGGCTTCTCTCACTTCTGATGGATGCCCCCAGAGGAACACGAGGCCCCTTCCCTAAGCACTCAGGATGGGGACAATTTCCAGGGATGCAGCAGAACAGCAGAGTCTTGCACTACCCTGCAACCTGTCCTCCCCCGGTCCATTCTGGGAGAAGCCCCAAGGGTCTAAAGACAAGGAGACGCACTCGTGGACGTCATGGAACTTGCTCAACATCAGGAATGATGTCAAAACGATGGAACAGTGACTCTGTGCCATGCACTGTGCCAAGTCCCACAGATGGGTCATCTCATTCAAACATCAAAGCAACCCAATGCAGAGGGAGTATTTTAATTTCCCTTTTATCAATAATGAAAATGTCTCAGAGAGATGAGTAGACAGCACCCAAGTTCAGATCCCTGGTAAGCATCAGGGCCAGAGGTAAAACCAAGTCTCCTGATTCTAAAACCGTTACAGCAAAGATGATAAACTGCCTCCAGGGAAGCAATAAGACAGAATCATTATAACAAAGCAGAGTATGTGCAACCAGAAAGGGAAGTGAGGGCATGATGGGGCCCTCAGGAACCATGGAATCTAAATGGGGTTTTGAGGGATGAATAGGAGTTCTCCAAAGGGACAAGTGGGAGAAGAGTGTTCCAGGCAGAGGGAACATGTACAAAGGCACAGAGGTGATAAGCTGCCTGGTGCCTTCAAAGACCATGAGCTGGATGCTGGAGAGAATGGAGAAGGGAGGGGGTCAGATCTAAGCCAAGCTAAGCCCCTTGGTACTTATCCTGCAGATGAGGCAATAAAAAGCTAAGATCTAAGCAGGACCACATCTGGCATTTGTGAACCCCAAGGCCAAAGTGAAAGTCCATGTCTAGACATTTAAGGCTAGCAATCTGGTGAGAAAACTGCTCTCTGAAAACCTGTTCTAGCCACCTTCTTTGATAACACAACTTCTCAGTGCTCCAGAAGGCCAGGTCCACATTTTTATCCTTGTGACTTTAGGGTTTTGAGCCAGAATGTGACACTATGAGCGGGTCCCTGTCTTCAGCCCTGAAGAGGGACTTATTTGTGAAATGCAGGTTCCTGGGCCTTGTTCCAAACGCCAAAAATCGTGCTCTTGGGAGATGGGTCCCAATGCCTCTCCATTTCAATAGGATCCCCAGGTGATGACTGTGAGTCAAAAGATGGAGAGGTCCCTGATGAAGGGAGTCAGAATCTGGGGAGTGGAGGGGAACACCATTCTGATCTGTGTTCTAGAAAGATGTCTCCAGCATTGATCAAGAGTGGGTGAGACAGGCAAGGCGGCAGAACCAGCGTTCAGGTGGGAGGGGTCGGAGGCCAGGGCCAGAGGCAGGTTGCCAGCTGTGTGTGAGATGCAGGGCCTGGACTGGATGAGGCCGGGTGCTGTTGAGGTTTGGAGGTGAGCAAGGACCCAGGGTGGCTCCTTCGGGATCATAAAATCTAATTAGGCTGCAGGAGGTCTGGGCTCTGGGCAGACTTCATTAGGCAAGAGGCTGCTCTCCTCTGCCTGACCCCAGCCTCCCTAGGGCCCCTTCAGTGTCACACTGAGGGTCAACTCCAGGCTATGAGAGGGGAAAAGAATTAAAAGCTGGTCCTTCTCCCCGCCCCTACCTTGCCCCTAGGAGCTTGCAGCCCTGGAGTGGAGGCTGGAGTGGGCTGCATGGACAAGGCGAGTGTAATGGGCTTGTTCCAGTTCTAGGCTGGTGGGGGTGGGGAGGAAGGGAGGTTTCCTGATGCAGTAAGACTTGGCCTCCCTCCAGAGAGCAGCAGCCCCTCTCAGCATCCATATCTGGCTACACCGCTCCAGAAAGCGTCTTGGAAATCAAAATAAGAGCCCCGAAAACAACAGCAGCACCTCTTCCCATCGATGGGGCATTTATGGCAGGCCAGACACTTTCACGGGAGGGGCTGATGCTGAAGCTGAAGCTCCAGTGCTTTGGCCCCCTGATGCAGACTCGACTCACTGGAAAAGACCCTGATGCTGGGAAAGACTGAGGGCAGGAGGAGGAGGGGGCGGCAGAGGATGAGACGGCTGGATGGCATCACCGACTCAGTGGACGTGAGTCAGAACAAACTCAGAGAGATGGTAAAGGACAGGGAAGCCTGGTGTGCTGCAGTCCATGGGGTCACAAAGAGTCGGACATGACGGAGCGACTAAACATCAAGACACTGAGGCACACAGCAGGGGAGGTGGCAGCAGAGATGGGCTGATGGACTGGGAGCCATCAGAGAGGATTAAGACTCAGCCCCAGGGAGTTCCTTGGTGGCCTCTTGGTTAGGATCCCAAGCTTTCACTGCCGTGTGGCCTGAATTCAATCCCTGATTACAGAACTGAGATTCTACAAGCTGTATAGTGTGGCCAAAACAAAAACAAAAAAAGTTAAAAAAAAAAAAAAAGACTCAGCCTCTGTCCTCACAGTCTATTTGGGGCTGATACTGCTCCCAGATACATTTGAGGTGCATCTAGAAGACTCTGGAGAGACCCATGCATCCCTAGAAGGTTATGCTGCCAAACACTAGGTTTTCAGACCATATGGGACTAGACTGTATTTATCAGCAGCAGGAAGACGGAGAGCCCAGAGGAGCTGCTGGGGAAGGCATCACTCGAGCTGAATGCTGAAACAGCAGTCATGTTTAAACAAGTGAGAAGAAGTGGAGAGGCCGACCTAGGTGGGGGGTTACAGGCTGGGCAAGGGTGGGGGTGGGGACGCTCTAGGAACAAAGGAGAGGCGGAGGGGCTGGAAGGACCGGTCAGGGAGGCAGGGATGAAGATCCTAGCAGCTCAGGCCTGCGCAGCTTTCCGGAGGCTATCCACACCATCAGGCCCACGTTGGTTCCCGGGAGTTCCCCCAAACAAGAGCCATCCAGGAGAAGGCATCATCATGAAGGGGATTAAGTTGAGCCTCTTCAGAGAACGAAGGGCCTCCGATCTCCCTAGAATCCTGGGAGAAAAGCTCACATGTGCCCCCCTCCACGCCTACCCCCACCAGGGCCCTGTAACCACGTGATCCATCAACAGCCACCAGCTATTACCTTGGCCCGACTGTGCCCTGCCTGACGCTAGCAGAGGTGAACGCTCTAGTTTCAAACCTTTGCTCCCCCACTTACTATGTGACTTTAGGCAAGTTTCGCAACTTCTCTGAGCTCAATTTCTTTATGCATAGAGTGAGGACAAAAAAAACAAACCCTAAATCACCAACTTCTAAAAGTGTGTTGATTTGTTTTAGGATTAAATGAGAGGATGCAAAGAGAGCCTTCAGGAACACTTGGTGCAGGGTTCCCACGTGATAAATGTTGGTGTGGCTACAGAAGGTTCACACTTGACTTACCCTTTGAAAGTGAAAGTGAAGTCTCTCAGTCGTGTCCAACTCTTTGCAACCCCATGGACTGTGGCCCACCAGGCTCCTCCATCCATGGGATTGTCCAGGCAAGAGTACTGGAGTGGGTTGCCATTTCCTTTTCCAGGGGATCTTCCCAACCCAAGGATCAAACTCAGGTCTCCCGCACTGCAGGCAGACTCTTTACCGTCTGAGCCACCAGGGACTCCCTTACCCTTTGTGTTTGTGTAATTCTCACCACTCCCATGTCATCTGACAGCAGAGCAGGGCTGGGAATCTCCTATGCCATAGATGGGGTTGCTGGTGGCCTTTACTTTTTATATTTAAGTCTATGATCCATTCAGCGTCATTTTTTTTGTTTTGTATAAGATAGATTGAGTTTCATTTTTTTTAAAAAAAGTCTAACACCATTTGATGAAAAAAGTCCTTTACCCATTGACTAGTTTTATACCATCTTGATCTCCCCCATCTGACCAGATTTGCTACCTGATCCTTTGTGCCTTTCATTCATTAATTTCATAAATACTGTGGCACACATATAAAGAAAGAAATCTTGACCTTTCAGTTCAGTTCAGTCGCTCAGTCATGTCTGACTCTTTGTGAACCCATGAATCGCAGCATGCCAGGCCTCCCTGTCCATCACCAACTCCTGGAGTTCACTCAGCTCACGTCCATCGAGTCCGTGATGCCATCCAGCCATCTCATCCCCAGTCGTCCCCTCCTCCTCCTGCTCCCAATCCCTCCCAGCATCAGAGTCTTTTCCAGTGAGTCAACTCTTCCCATGAGGTGGCCAAAGTACTGGAGTTTCAGCTTCAGCATCATTCCTTCCAAAGAACACCCAGGGCTGATCTCCTTCAGAATGGACTGGTTGGATCTCCTTGCAGTCCAAGGGACTCTCAAGAGTCTTCTCCAACACCACAGTTCAAAAGCATCAATTCTTCGGTGCTCAGGCTTCTTCACAGTCCAATTCTCACATCCATACATGACCACAGGAAAAACCATAGCCTTGACTAGACGGACCTTAGTCGGCAAAGTAATGTCTCTGCTTTTGAATACGCTATCTAGGTTGGTCATAACTTTTCTTCCAAGGAGTAAGCATCTTTTAATTTCATGGCTGCAGTCACCATCTGCAGTGATTTTGGAGCCCCCCAAAATAAAGTCTGACACTGTTTCCACTGTTTCCCCATCTATTTCCCATGAAGTGATGGGACCTGATGCCATGATCTTCGTTTTCTGAATGTTGAGCTTTAAGCCAACTTTTTCACTCTTCTCTTTCACTTTTATCAAGAGGCTTTTTAGCTCCTCTTCATTTTCTGCCATAAGGGTGGTGTCATCTGCATATCTGAGGTTATTGATATTTCTCCCGGCAATCTTGATTCCAGCTTGTGTTTCTTCCAGTCCAGCGTTTCTCATGATGTACTCTGCATAGAAGTTAAATAAGCAGGGTGACAATATACAGCCTTGATGGACTCCTTTTCCTATTTGGAACCAGTCTGTTGTTCCATGTCCAGTTCTAACTGTTGCTTCCTGACCTGCATACAGATTTCTCAAGAGGCAGGTCAGGTGGTCTGGTATTCCCATCTCTTTCAGAATTTTCCACAGTTTATTGTGATCCACACAATCAAAGGCTTTGGCATAGTCAATAAAGCAGAAGTAGATGTTTTTCTGGAACTCCCTTGCTTTTTCCATGATCCAGCGGATGTTAGCAATTTGATCTCTGGTTCCTCTGCTTTTTCTAAAACCAGCTTGAACATCAGGGAGTTCACGGTTCACGTATTGCTGAAGTCTGGCTTGGAGAATTTTGAGCATTACTTTACTAGCATGTGAGATGAGTACAATTGTGCGGTAGTTTGAGCATTCTTTGGCATTGCCTTTCTTTGGGATTGGAATGAAAACTAACCTTTTCCAGTCCTGTGGCCACTGCTGAGTTTTCCAAATTTGCTGGCATATTGAGTGCAGCACTTTCACAGCATCATCTTTCAGGATTTGAAATAGCTCCACTGGAATTCCATCACCTCCACTAGCTTTGTTCGTAGTGATGCTTTCTAAGGCCCACTTGACTTCACATTCCAAGGTGTCTGGCTCTAGATGAGTGATCACATCATCATGATTATCTGGGTCGTGAAGATCTTTTTGTACAGTTCTTCCGTGTATTCTTGTCACCTCTTCTTAATATCTTCTGCTTCTGTTAGGTCCATACCATTTCTGTCCTTTATCGAGCCCATCTTTGCATGAAATGTTCCCTTGGTATCTCTAATTTTCTTGAAGAGATCTCTAGTCTTTCCCATTCTGTTGTTTTCCTCTATTTCTTTGCATTGATCGCTGAAGAAGGCTTTCTTATCTCTTCTTGCTGTTCTCTGGAACTCTGCATTCAGATGCTTATATCTTTCCTTTTCTCCTTTGCTTTTTGCCTCTCTTCTTTTCACAGCTATTTGTAAGGCCTCCCCAGACAGCCATTTTGCTTTTTTGCATTTCTTTTCCATGGGGATGGTCTTCATCCCTGTCTCCTGTACAGTGTCATGAACCTCATTCCGTAGTTCATCAGGCACTCTATCTATCAGATCTAGGCCCTTAAATCTATTTCTCACTTCCACTGTATAATCATAAGGGATTTGATTTAGGTCATACCTGAATGGTCTAGCGGTTTTCCCTACTTTCTTCAATTTGAGTCTGAATTTGGTAATAAGGAGTTCATGATCTGAGCCACAGTCAGCTCCTGGTCTTGTTTTTGTTGACTGTATAGAGCTTCTCCATCTTTGGCTGCATAAAATATAATCAATCTGATTTCAGTGTTGACCATCTGGCAATGTCCATGTGTAGAGTCTTCTCTTGTGTTGTTGGAAGAGGGTGTTTGCTATGACCAGTGCATTTTCTTGGCAAAACTCTATTAGCCTTTGCCCTGCTTCATTCTGCATTCCAAGGCCAAATTTGCCTGTTACTCCAGGTGTTTCTTGACTTCCTACTTTTGCATTCCAGTCCCCTATGATGAAAAGGACATCTTTTTTGGGTGTTAGTTCTAAAAGGTCTTTAGGTCTTCATAAAACCGTTCAACTTCAGCTTCTTCAGCATTACTGGTTGGGGCATAGACTTGGATAACTGTGATATTGAATGGTTTGCCTTGGAGACGAACAGAGATCATTCTGTCATTTTTGAGATTGCATCCAAGTACTGCATTTTGGACTCTTTTGTTGACCATGATGGCTACTCCATTTCTCTGAGGGATTCCTGCCCGCAGTAGTAGATATATGGTCATTTGAGTTAAATTCACCCATTCCAGTCCATTTTAGTTCGCTAATTCCTAGAATGTCGACATTCACCCTTGCCATCTCTTGTTTAACCACTTCCAATTTGCCTTGATTCATGGACCTGACATTCCAGGTTCCTATATTTAAAAAGACAATCAACCCACAATGGTTGACAGACTTAAATCTCTCACATAAAACTTAGAAAACACAGGAGAAAAATCTTTGAGACTTGGGATTAGACAGAGTTCTTAGACATAACAATAAAGTACAATTAACAAAAGAAAAAAATTTGACACGTTTTACTTCGTCAAAATTTAACACTTTTGTTCTATAAAAGAAACTGTTAAGGGAATGCAAAGACAAGCCTCAGATTGCAAGAAAATATTTGCAAATCACATATCTGGACAAAGGGATTGTATCCAGACTATATAAAGAATGGTCAAAATTCAGTAGTTTCACAACAGTCCAATTTGAAAACAAAAGACATATATAGACAGTTCATCAGAGATTTACCAGATGAAAAATAAATGCATGAAAAAATACCCAATATTGTTAACCATCAGGGACATGAGAATCAAAAGTATAAGGTGCCACTTCACACCCACTGGGATGGCTAAAATAAAAACTGACAATATCAAGTGCTGACAAGAACAGAGCAATTGGAACTCTCGTACATTACAGATCAGGATACCCAACAGGACATTCAGCCTGGAAAACAGTCTGCCAGGTTCTTAAAAAGTTAGTCATACTCTTGCCCTGTAATGCAGCTATCCTATCCTGGGCATTTATCCCAGAGAAATGAAAACTTAGGTCCATGCAGAGACGTGTATGTTCATAGTCACAGAGGCATGGATGTTCATAATAGCTTTATTTGTAAAAGCCCTGAAGTAGAAACAACCCAGATGTCCTTCAGTGGGTGAATGGATGAAATGGTACATCCTGACCACGGACTATTATTCATAAAAAGGAGCAAACTACTGATATCCACATTACCTTGGATAACTGTCAAGGCCATGATGCTGAATGAAAAAGGCCAATCTCAAAATATCACATACTGCATTATTCCATTTTCTAAGAGACAAATGATGCAGAACAGATCTGTGGTTGCCAGGGGTTAGGAGCAAGGGGAGGACGTGACTAGAGAACAGCACAGTGGAAACTTTCAGGCTGATAGAAGACCATTTTGCATCCCGCTTGTGGTGGTTACACAAAGTTGTATACATGATACAAGTCACAGAACTATACTCCAAAAAGATGTCAGTAAAAATGCAATTTTTTAAAAAAGACGATGCAGGGCCTCAAATTCTCGGATGGCTTCTTTCTGCAACCTACACAAGCCACAGCTCTCCCCTAAGGTGAAGATTAGAAAAGGGCATCATCTCCTATGTGGAATGCAGCCTGTGTCAGGGAGGACTGGCTGAATTGTAGTTCTGCTTGCCCACTGAGCAGTACCTTTGTGCAGTGAACAACCTATACATATGTCCATGTGGGTCCTAGAAGCCCCATTTCTCTTCTTAGCCGCTGCTGTCTCCTCCAAGGATGGAACTTTAATAAGCATCCCCCAGGGAGCTGGGGCCAGGGGTGGGCTTTGCATTCGCCCTGACTGGCCAAGCGGGGGTCTCTTGCTAATGGCTGTGAATACGCTTAATGCTGAGGCTACAGGCCAGTGCTTTTGGGGCCTGGCGCTTAATGGCTTGCCTGCCAGCGAGAAAGAAGGATGGTCAGTCGGCCAGGCACATAGCCAAGCTCTGATGGA
Organism: Oryx dammah; assembly: GCF_014754425.2. Classification (NCBI taxonomy): domain Eukaryota; kingdom Metazoa; phylum Chordata; class Mammalia; order Artiodactyla; family Bovidae; genus Oryx; species Oryx dammah. Next base: position 98,605,701 of record NW_024070209.1, on the reverse strand, counting down.
TGGAGGGAGTGGGGCAACCCCTCCCAGCCTGGAAACCCTCCTCAGACTGATGTGTGCAGGTTGTGAGCAGGTGTAGGAAGGACCCTGCTGGAGAGACCAGGCTGGACCTGTCCCCTGCTCACCCTTTTGGCTCATCAACCCCAAAGGTCTGGTCTGGCGCTGCCTTCACTTCACCATGAGTAAATTGAGGTTCAGGGAGGTGAGGCCGGCTTGCCTGAGGCCACACAGCCTGAGGCTCTGGCCCAGACCTGTCTGCAAAATGGGAACTTGACCTGTTGACTTGCTTCACGCAGTCCCTGTAGACCACTTCAGCCTCTTCAATCCCATGACTTAACTTTTCTGAGACTCAGGTTTCCACTGAGATGAAAGGGCACTTTGCTTTCTCATACATAAAAGACTCTCGACTCTCCCAACATGGGTTCTTCAAGATTATTTCAGGCCCCACCTCATCCAAGAAGTCTTCTTTGACCCCCTCCGGGCTGGATCAGAACACCTCTGAGAAACAGGACTCCGCACTCATCCTTGGGAAGCAAGAATGAGCCCCTGCTGCCCTCCTAACTGGCCCAGCTGACCCGATGAGGAGAGCAGAGGGAAAACAACTGCAGAGAAGTCAAGCCAGAGCCTCAAGTACATCATGAACCTCTGGATCAAACCATACCTGAATCAAAACCATGCTGCGTTTTTCTATTACATGAGCCCATAGTTTCTATTTTGATTGGGTTTTCTGCCTGCTATAACTGAGAGTCTAAACAGATATAGGAGTTCACCAAACGTGGGCAGTAACTATTTCTAGGGGGACAAATATGAAGGAACTTCCATTCTTCAATGTATGGGTTTTATTTTATTTATTATTTTTATTTACTCTGATTAGGTGAAACTGAAACGTACTATCAGATGACCTCACAGCAAGAAGAAGCAAGGAGCCTGATCCACGAGACATGAAGTTGTCCAATCGTGTGCAACTCTTTGCCATCTCATGGACTGCAGCTTCCAGGCAAGAGTACTGAAGTGGGTTGCCATTTCCTTCTCCAGCGGATCTTCCCGATCCAGGGATTGAACCCGGGTCTCCCACATTGCAGGCGGATGCTTTACCCTCTGAGCCACCAGGGAAGCCCCAATGTATGTTTTTATACTGTTTGCAGTTTTACAGTGACTATGCAGCAAATCAACGCTGGTGTTTCTCTCTGGAGCAAACAAGTTGGCCACGAGCTTGTGGCTCGAAGAATCAGTGGCGATTCCCAGTAATAAAGGAGGAGTGAACTGGGGGCGGGGGGAGATGACAGTTTAACCTGGGGCATAGGAGGCTTCTGTGGAGCCCACACTTAGGAGAAAGAAACTGAGGCAAAAGAGAGTCAAGGTGGGGGCCAAGTGGCAGGGCTGAGGAAGGGGACACACCGCAACCCACAGTCAAGATCTCACCCATCAGCCAAGGACATGAGGCTTCCCTCCCCGCCGGATGCTCCCTTTGGAGGCTGTGACAGTGCCTCAAGCACCCCTGTTGTTGGAACTGACGACTAAGGCCAGCTGTGAGTGGCAGAACCCATCAGGCTGTACATTTCTTGGAAGTGGCCTTCCGGCCACCTTCCATTAGCACAGGTGGCAGAGACCCCTCAGATCCAGCTGACGAGTTGATTCCTCAAGCCTGAACTGATGCTCTGTGGATGGTTGTAAATTACTGCAGCAACGTGCTTCCATCTGAGGCTTTTCACTGCCTGGAATGACATCCCACCCACAGTCTGCTTTGTCCACCCAGGGACCTGAGATGTGAGCCAGGCAGCCTTCTGCTTCAGTTTCACACAAAAAGAAATGAGGCACGGAGAGACCAAGCTACTGGCTCATAATCACACAGTGAGGCAGAGTTTGCTGGAAACTGAAGCCAGTTCTCCTGCCTCCCGACCTGGTCTCCTTTCTCTGGCCTCCTGCTGGTCCTCACAGCAGGAATTGGGGCAGGAAATTGTTTTGGGTGAGGTTCCTCCAAAGAGGCCTTGAGAAGACCTTGGCAGGCTCTGGGGAGGTGAGCAGTGAAGAGGCTCCTTGAAGGAGTGAGGGTGGGGTGGGGCTCCCTGGCAAGGGATTGGCTTCTGCCTAATCCCCACATCTGCGTTGGGCCTATTATGACACCATTTTACAGGGAAGGAGATGAAGGTTCAGAATGGCTAGGTAATTTGCCTAAAGTCACACAGCTAGTGGGGAAAGGAGGTCTTTGGCCCCTTGGGAGCCCAGAGCCTGTGCAAAGGCCTTGGGGTGGACCCTGGGCACAGGATGCACTAAAAGACTTGTAAGGAGGCCAGCAGGCTGGGGCCTTAAAGGAAGCCACCCGGCCCTTCTCAGCTTCGTCCAAATCCTACATTCTCAAGCAAAGGGCTCTGGCTTCCACCGGATGTGGCTTTCTGCTTAGTGGAGCAAGGCTCCATCCACCCTGGCCTCGGTTTCCTGTTTAGAGAGGGAAAGACTACAGAGAGGCCTCTGGAGTACGAAGAAGTAGCAGCAGCTTCTGGGCGAATCGTGTTTTGTTTTGTTTCTTTTTTTAAAAAAGACCCAGAATGTGAAAGAAGTCGGTGAGGGCGGAGGGGGTTGGCCTGTTCACAGACTCAGGATGAAGACAGCTCTTTGCTCTGGTCTGCTCCACCTGGGACCCCAATCTGCCGGGGCAGCGCAGGGTGCAACTGGGGCCGAAGAAACGAGCAGGGTTGGGCGGGGGGCCCGTTGGAGCCAGTTCTCAGCGCCGTAGGACGCTGGGCAGCCGAACCCACGATGCCAGAGCGCGCCCTCCCCAGCGCGCCCTCCCTGGGGGCCGGGGTCGCATCCGCAGGGAGCGCGCGAGCACAGGCTCCCCCCACGCCCCCGCCCACCGCCCCACGCGCACACGCGCACACGCGCACACGCGCTCACGCGCTCACGGAGCCGGCGGAGGAGCCGAAAGGAAGCAAGAAGTGAAAGTGAGCAACCTCTAGTGAAAGAAAAAGACATGCACAGACAGCTCGGGAATTTACGCTGGTGGCAACGGGCTGGGCGCGCGCGCGCGGCGCATTCCCGGCAGCTGGGCGCGTGCTTGATGGCCTGCTAGGGAATCGCCACCCCCGCCAGGCAGTCATTCGGCCCGATGGCGTCCCCAGGCCGTACGGCGACCAGGCTCCTTCCCTTTCCCCTGGTTCCGGCCACAGCCGCCTCTTCTCGCCCGGCAGCGGCGGCGAGCCCAGGGCTGGGCACCCTGCGGCGCTCAGAAACCCCCTGGGCGGTGGCCAAGTCCTGCTACTAGGCTCGAGCTTATCCCAGAGCTCAAAGGACCCTTAGCCTTGAGCCCTTTCCTCCCCTGTCCTTCCCCAGCCCCTTCCCTGAGGCTCCCTGGAGCGATGAGACCCTCTGGCCTTGGCCAGAGCCGGAATCCCAGAGACAGAACCTCCAAATGACGCCTGGGAGGCCGAGGGCCACGTGGCTCGTGAGAACGGCTCCCAGACCGCGGCCCAGCGGCCTCGGGAGCCCCCTCCCCTCTTCCTTCCCTTCCAGAACAAGCTTTTCCAGCCCCGCCGCTGCAGAGCCAGGTTTCTGGCTGTGTGGATTGTTTTCCACCCCTGGGGCTTGGGTGGCAAGAGGGAAGGCAGGGAAGCTGATGGCCCACGTGGTGTTCTGCCTTTCCCTCACCACCTCCTCCAGAGGCGCCCCAGGGACCCTCGCGGCTGAAACAAACACAGAAACCAGACCCAGTCTTAACAGAAACGGCACAGACGCTGGGGCGCTCATCAAGTCTGGCCTTGTGGACACACATCAGGTGGAAGCTGTGAATAGTCCTGCCAGGGCTGCCCAGTCTGGAGCTCTGGGTGGGTAGGTATTCCCTGGTCACCAGGGTTTCTTCAGACACAGAGAAGGGCGTGGCTTCTTTTCCAGTGGAAAGCAAATTGGTGGGAGGGGGAAGACCCATCCCAGACCTTGTCTCAGCTGGGTAAGGTCCTGGGGTCCTGCAGGGTGTCCCTCACTGAGCCAGGATGCTGAAAGAAAACATCTGTCTCAGGCCTCCCGCAGCTCAGAGCTTGGAAGTAAACAAACAAAACATGGTAGGCTGAGAGCTCCCAACAACCCCCAGCCAGGGAAGCAATCCAGAGGACGTGCAGTTAGACTGCCAAGGTGCTCCCTGCAAAGGCAGGGTGGCGGTAAAGCAGAGCAGGCTATGGAGGCCGCAGACCCCGCGCCCCATGTTCCCCAGTTCTGTAGACTGGCCACACTGCAGAGAGCTGGAGACACCATCAGAATGGAGGTGAGTTTCTCTCAAGGGGTCTGGGGCTGGCTTTCCCTCTACAGATGGACAAACTGAGGGCCTGGGAGGTTAGGGCAGGTGGCCCAGGGTCACCCAGCCAGCTAGACTTCCAGCTGCACCCTGGCACATGCTGCCTGCCAAATCACTTCAGTCGTGTCCGACTCTGTGCGACCCCATGGGCTGTAGCCCACCAGGCTCCTCTGTTCATGGGGATTCTCCAGGCGAGAATACTGGAGTGGGTTGCCATTCCCTTCTCCAGGAGATCTTCCCGGCCCAGGGATTGAACCCAAGTGCCTTACGTCTCCTGTGTTGACAGGCAGGTTCTTTACCACTAGCGCCACCCCTGGCGCATAGTAGGTGCTGAATAAACAGAACTACGGGGCTCAGAGCCAGGCCCCTCCCTCTCCCCTGCAGATCTCTGTTGACTAGTTTTCACAAGACAATTAAGACACAAACAATAGCCTGATAAAAGGGTCAGGTGCTAAAAGTGTTAAGATAATTGTTGCTGTTGATAAGTAGTGTGACGGTGCGTGAATGGGGATACTGAGGAGGGGGCCTCTGAGCAGGGGCCACCGGCCATGAGACCATTTGGGGACCTGGTACACCAGTCAAAGAGAATGGCAAGTGCAAAGGCCTTGGGGCAGAAACCTGCCTGGAGTGTGAGAAGAGGAGAAAGACAGACACGTGGCCTGAGCAAAGGGACCAGGGAGATGAAGGCCACAGAGAAGAGCTGGGGTTTGATTTCAAGTCCGTCGCACATGTGTGATGGGTGTGGGGCCGGCCAAGCGCTGCTGTGGGAGAGCCCACGCCCCGACCGCAGCGGGCGGGGGACTCAGCTCCAGGATGAGCCCTGGGGCTGCACATCTGCTCCTCATTCCCCAACTCCTTCCACCACAGGCATTTTCTGGGAGCCCATGGCCAGGAGGGAGGGATGTCGTCACCCGCCCAGGGCAGGGCGCTGCTTTGGCTTACCTTCCCCACGTCCTCTGGATCACCCTGGTTTGCAGCTGCCAGAGGAACAAAAGACCCTGATGCTGGGAAAGATGGAAGTCAGGAGGAGAAGGGGGCAACAGAGGACGAGATGGTTGGATGGCATCATCAACTCAGTGGATGTGAGTGGGAGCAAACTCCGGGAGATGGTGAAGGACGGGCGTGCTGCTGTCCGTGGAGTGGCAAAGAGTCGGACACGACTGAGGGACTGAACGACAACAACAAGAGGAATGTCGTCACCATTATCACCACTGGGGACATCGCGGTGGGTAACATTTGCCCAGTGCTCCCTGTACCCCAGGTCCCGTGCCACGCGTGTCTGTGAGCTTGGTGTCCACTTTACAGACAAGAAGATGGAGTGAGGCGAAAGCACCTAGCCGAGATGACACGCTTGTGGTGTTCCAGGCAACATCTGAGCCTTGAGTGCTGGAATGAGCTGGAATGTCAGAGCTGAAGCCCAGTTGGAGCTAGAGTCTTTGCTTGGGCTGCAAAAGGTGGGGGCTGGGATTGGAGGCTGCAGAAAGCAGAAAGGTAGGCTGCAGGTCATGGAGAGAGACCAAGCCCAAGAGAAAGATGTTGACATGCCCCCAGCCTGCATCAAGAAGCAGCATGGACTCACACGGGTGTAAACACACACCTAGACACGCTGGCATATAGAAATGCATGGACCCACATACATGCACACACATGTGTGACACACACACAAGCACTGGGTGCCTTGTGTACACCACCACGCACTCCGCCCCACCAACAGACATGTGCACGTGTCCATGAAGGCACCGTACCCACACGTGAGCCCACCTCAGTGCTCGGGCACGTGGACACAAACCCAATCCGTGCTCACAGAACTTCATAATAGACCATCTGCACACTTCTTTTCTTAGCAATTATCATGGTTCATTCATTCATGCAACAAACATATGTTGAGCCATTTTCGGTGCCTGGCCAGGGGGTGGGCACGGCGCACCCAGCCAAGAGGACCCACGGTTTCAGCCTGCCTTTCTCGGAGCTCACAGTTAAGCTGTGAGAAGACAGACGGGTAACAGTGGACTAAAATCTTCAAGGATGCTTGTCGTGGGGGCCCTGGGGGAGAAGCACAGGGAGCTGTGGGCTGGACGGACTGGAGAGCTGGTCCTCGGGGACTTCCCAGAGGAGGTGTGTTTCCACGAGTGAGGGGACCCGCTTTGGTCAAAAGACAAGTCGGGAGGAGGTTTGAGCAGACAGAAGAGGGTCGTGTGATGGGTGGGTGAAGCTCAGATAGGCCTCAAGAGCACGGGGTGGAGGTCTGCTGACCCAGACTGGCCAGCTCCAGCCCAGAGTGGCCACACGTGGACCCGCTTTCCCACTGGGAGCCTCCAAGGGCAGGGCCAAAGTGGGTGACTCTCGTCTGTGCCCCGACCCCCAGCACCCAGCCCAGGTGAGCGCCTGTCTTAGATGGGGTTCTGGTCTGCAGTCCGGGAGCGGCCACAGGGTGGTCTCTCTCCCTTTCCCCTCCCCGCTCTGTCCCCCCTCCACTCTTCTGCTTCTCTCCTCCCCTTCCCCTTTCACTGTTCCTCCTCCCCTCCCTGAAACTCCTCTCTCTCTCTCTCTCTCTCTCACACACACACACACACACACACACACACACACACACACACACACACAGCCCTCAGTTTTCCCATCTGTGTAGTGGGTGGGTACCAGCCCTGTCCTCGCTGAGCTGTGAGGGTGAGTTGAGAGGAGCCTACTTCACAGAGGGGACTTGAGAGGCTTCCTGATTCTCTAGGCAAAGCTCAGCCCTGGCAGCTGGCAGGAGGCAAAGTCACCCCCACCGTACCCTGTACCCTGTTTTCCTATTCTGCCCCCATGTTGTCCACACACACAACTCACCCACATGCAGCCCCAGCAGCCCCCACCCCACATCTCACATATACTCCCCCCACCACACCTATCTTGCATCAGCCCCCTCACCACAGACCACCTGCTACACACACACACACACACACACACACACACACACGGCACACGCGCACACACACACAGAGCACATTCACGGGACCATTGAAGGCAGCCTGGCCAGGCGTCCCCACCACCCCCACAAGTCGCCCCCTCCAGTCTTGGGCAGGGCAGTGACAGACAGCCCACGAAACCCCCCTGACCCTGGCTGCAGGGCTCTGCTCATTGATCCAGAGATGCTCTTTCCTTTTCCTCAGGCGCTTCTCTGAAGGATGGAAAAATCGATGCCCGCGGATGAGCGGGTGCAAAGCAGGTGCAGACAGCAGCGCCGGGGAGAAGGCTAAGGGCAGGGGAGTCAGGTGCCTGGAGTCCCGCGGCTGTTCCCCATCTCCTAGGACACACTCCGAGGCAGGTGAGGTCCGCCCAGCCCGGCGGCGTGGTTTTGGTTTTTATCATTTTGTTCTGATTACCAAAGCTATAAGACGTGCGTGTAGAACATCAAAATCACCAAAGCCCTCCCCAGAGGTCACCTCCCTGTTAACGTGCATAGTAAATCCTTCCAGCCTTTTTTCCTCTGCACATGGAAGGCACTTTTTATTTCTGCAAAAATAGGATGTGCTCCACCGCTTTTTTTTTCATCCGACACTCTGCCGCCCAGCATCTGCCTATTCTGTTACCTGGTAATCTGATGTTGCTCCAGGAGTCATCCTATCGCTTGATTGATATGCGCACAGCGCAGGGCTTGAGGTCAGAATCTTGGTCCCTTGGCTGTGTCACATTGGACAGTTGGCCTCCACCCTCTGACCTCGCCACCCCGCTCTGTGTGGTTGGGGCCACTGATGCCAACCTTACAGCCTTACTGTGAGAATTACCTGAGGTCAGAAGCAGAAAGTACTCATTCCTTGCCAGCACATCAAAAGTATTCCATCCATTGTGGGTATTATTATTTTTTGTCTCTCTGGTTATAGGGCTAAGGCATCATTTACTTAGCCAACCCTCTCTCGTTGACTATTGAGGTTGTTTATTCAAATATCCTTCAAGAAGGTTTTTGTGAATATCCTTGCCGAGAAATCTTTAACAAATCCTCAATTATTAATGTTGAGTAATTTCCAGGAGGAAAGCTAGACATGTTAGAAGCAGGCACACTTTAGGACCAGTCTGTCGGCATACTGCCTCGTGGCCCTCCTGAAAATGTTCTGATGAGAGTATCCTAGGACTTGCCATGGCAAATTATCACAGACCTGGGGGTTTAAAAATAACAGAAATGTGTTGCCTCACGTATCTGGAGGCTGGAAGTCCAAAATCAAGCTGTTAGCAGGACCGCCCTCACCCTGAAGGCTCTGGGGGAGCATCTTTCTTTGTCTGCTTCAGCTTCTGCTCGTTGCCCACATTCACCTGCCCTGTCCCCAGCCCCTGCCTCGCGGTCACATGGCCTCCTTTATTTTTTCCCCATGTGCCTCTTACAAGGACCCTGTCCTGTAATCCAGGTTGGTCTCTTCATCTCAGGATCCTTAATTTGATTATATCAGCAAAGACTGTTTTTTCAAATAAGGTAACATTTATGGCTTCTGGGGGTTAGGTCATCATCACATCTTTGGGGCTACCATTCAACCCACTACACACTCCTACCAAGGAAAGAAAGTCGTGTTAAACTCCTTTACCCCCTCACTGCACAGGATATTCTAACCTTTTTGAACTGCTTGGCCAATTTGATAAGGTAAAAAAGATCTCTTGTTTTATTTATTTATTTTTTTAATATTTAAAACCAATTTTATAATTGAAATAAAATAGGCAGAACTTTTAAGATTGAAAGCAAATGATTGTTGACATACAACTATAATAGGCAGAGCTTTTAATGGAGCAACATATTGAAAATGAAAAGGCAGATTACAGACAAAAGCCGTGGAGTTGGAAGTAAAACCCGCCGTTGACTAAACGGAAGTCCTTGGTTGCTGACAGCATCTTCGACTTGAGTCAGTAATGAAGTGCAGCATCGGTAAACGCGAGCAGACATCGCAGATTGCAACCCTTAGATGGTTTTCCCGAACAGGGGATCTCTTCTTTTAAAGTGCTTTTTTTTAGTGAAGAGAAACGTATTTTCATAAACCTCCTGGTCATCTGTCTTTCTTATTTTGCAATTCTTATTTCACATGCTTGTTGGTCATTTGTTTTTCTTCTTATTTTTTTTAAACTGATTCATATCCTTTGCTCAATTCCCTATTCACTATTGTCTTTTTCTGGGTGTGTAAGAGCTCTTTGTAGGTGAAGATATTGAACCTTCATTATATCTTGTAAATATCTCCCTAATTGGTCACTTCCTTTGGGGTTTTTTCATAGTTTTCAACATACATAACTTTTAAACTTTTTTGTAGTCAAAGTTTCAAGAGCATTTTACCATCAACTGAATAATTAAACAGACTTTTCCCACTCACATTATTTTCATCTAGTACTTTTACTGTTTGACTTTCATATTTTTATCTCTGCAATTTATTTTACTTTAGGTGCATGTTAACATGAATTACCTTCCCTGATTATTATTGAACAGTTGTCTTAATACCATTTAATAAATAGCCCATACTTTCCCTATTGATTTTAAATAATATTTTTTTGATTCAATTTGGCTTCTGGTTCCAGTGACCTGGCAGACTGAGTTAATGGTGATACTCCCCTCACTCCTCCTGCTGAGGACCAACAACAAAATTTAGCAACAACCGCAGAAATAATTAATCTAGAAAGAATGGGAAATTCCCAGGTCTTGGAAATTGGGTGGGGAAAACCAGAGCCAGAAACTGTTTCATAGCTTAGGACCCCCAGCAAAAGGGCAGGATCCTCAGTGGAGAGGTCTTAGCTGACAGCTAAAAATAGAAACCTGTTTTAGACAGCTAAAAACAGGACAAAATGATCTACCACAAGGGAGAATTGGCATAGTCTGAACTGAGATCATAGCACATCTGAAACAGACTATAAACCAAGTGTTCTTTAAACTGTTAAAAGGAAAAGAAAGACACCATAAGAAAATAAAAAACACCTTTTGAAAGAGGCAGATTCAAAGAAAAACAAAGATCTAAGAATGAAGAACATGACCGCTGAAATTAAAACTTCAGTGGGTGAGTTAAACAGCAGATTAGACACAGTTAAAGAAATGTTCATGAACTTAAAGACAGAACTGAGGAAATGTTGAATGCAGTTTATAGAGAGAGAGAAAAAAAAAACCCCAAAATAGAAGCAAATAGGATAGAGTGAGAAAGTTTGACATATGTACTAAAAAAAGAGAGATTGTGAAGAAAATGGAGGAGAGATCATATTCCACATGATAATGCCAGAGTTTTCCAGGAGTGATGAAAGACACCACTCCTCAGATTTGAAAAGTGTATTAATGCCAAGAAGGGTGTATAACATTAATCTACACTTAGATATAGATACTAAATATGTAATGCTAAACACAAAGAAAATTATTTAAAGCAACCAGATGGAAAAACAGTGCTCTTAGCGCTTTACACATTAGCTTTTTTTTTTTTTTTTTGGCTTTACCACGCAGCATGTGGAATCTTAGTTCCCCGGCCAGGGATCAAACCCATACCCCCTGCATTGGAAGCATGGAGTCTTAACCTCTGGACCACCAGGGAAGTTCCCTACACTTAGCTCTTTAACTCTTCAAAACAGCGCTCTTAGCATTATCATGATCCACATTTTAAGGGTGGAAAATCAAGACACAGAAAAGTTGCTCATCTTCATTACTTCACATTCCTTCAGTGATTTTTGCTACAGTAATGGCTCCTGAAGAATCATAGTTTCCCTTGATGGTAACCTTTTGTGAGGGGACTTTGTGAGAGGACACGTTTGCCACAAGGGAGAATTTGAGTCTATTTTCCCAACCTTGACTGTGGTCTGGTCTTGAGACTTGCTTTGACCAATGTAATGCAGCCGAGATGATGTTGTGTGGCTTTCAAAGCCAGACATTATAGCTTCTACTTTTGCTATCTTAGATTGCTTCTGCCATCTTGTCAAGAAACTCAATGTGGACTCCTGGTGGCAGAGAATTGAGATGACCTGCCTGGCAACCCTGATAGCTCAGATGGTAAAGAATCCGTCTGTAATGCAGGAGACCCCAGTTTGACTCCTTGGTTGGGTTCGATCCCTGGGTTGGGAAGATCCCCTGGTCGGGGGCATGGCAAGCCACTCCAGTATTCTTGCTTGGAGAACCCCCATGGACAGAGGAGTCTGGCGGGCCACAGGCCATGGGGTCACAAAGAGTTGGCTGTGATTGAGCAGCTAAGCACACACACGTAGCAGCCATAATAACTGCCAGGCTTTTAAGTGAGGCCGTGCTAAACCCTTTACCCCATTCAGGCCCCAAATGAGAGCGGGCACACGAACGACTCTAGCAGGGCTAGCAGAACTTACCAGCTGAACCCAACTCATACAGCAAAACTGTGAGCAGTAAATACCTGGGCACAGAATTACACAATGATTAATGGCAGGGCTGGGATGTGGACCTAGTCAGCCCAGAACTCCAGGTCATATGCTTTGACCACAATCCCACACATGCCACAAAGAAATAACGAAAACTGTCAACAACAATAAAGGCCAAAAGTCAATGCAATAATAAATATACTCCAGATGATGAAAGAAAGTATTTGTCAACTGAAACTGTCTTTCAGCTAAACTGTCTTTCAAGAGTGAAAGCAAAATATAGATATTTCAGGGATTTCCCTGGTGATTCAGTCACTAAGACTCCTCCCTCCCAATGTAGGGGGCTGGGGTTCAATCCCTGATGAGGGAACTAGATCCTATATGCCACAACTGAGAAATAGATGGGGAAACAGTGGAAACAGTGTCAGACTTTCTTTTTTGGGCTCCAGAATCACTGCAGATGGTGATTGCAGCCATGAAATTAAAAGACACTTACTCCTTGGAAAGAAAGTTATGACCAACCTAGATAGCATATTCAAAAGCAGAGACATTACTTTGCCAACAAAGGTCTGTCTAGTCAAGGCTATGGTTTTTCCAGTGGTCATGTATGGATGTGAGAGTTGGACTGTGAAGAAAGCTGAGCGCTGAAGAATTGATGCTTTTGAACTGTGGTGTTGGAGAAGACTCTTGAGAGTCCCTTGGACTGCAAGGAGATCCAGCCAGTCCATCCTAAAGGAGATCAGTGCTGGGTGTTCTTTGGAAGGACTGATGCTAAAGCTGAAACTCCAGTATTTTGGCCACCTCATGCGAAGAGTTGACTCATTGGAAAAGACTCTGATGCTGGGAGGGATTTGGGGGCAGGAGGAGAAGGGGATGACAGAGGCTGGATGGCATGACTGACTTGATGGACGTGAGTTTGAGTGAACTCTGGGAGATGGTGATGGACAGGGAGGCCTCAGTTCAGTTCAGTTCAGTCGTTCAGTCATGTCCGACTCTTTGTGACCCCATGAATTGCAGCACGCCAGGCCTCCCTGTCCATCACCAACTCCTGGATTAATTAGGGATTACCTAAGGAGGAAAGTGTCGAGCCCTGTGTCAGGTATGTGATGAGTGATAAGCAAAGATATTAAAATGTGGATAAAGTCTAAAGAAGAGTTGACTGTAAAAATCAATAATAATAATGAAAAATGTAGGCTCAAAACAAGATGGAACCAAAATACTAGGCAATCATACATGGGGATTGGAAGGTATGCTTGGAGTTAAATCGCTCTAAGACTCTGTACTGTCTAGGAGGAGGGTGGAGAATATTGATTTAGATTATGTTAAGTCAGTTATGTATGATAAAAATTTAAAGATAACATCTAAAAGGCAGAAATGCAATGTATAACTTTTAAGCTGACAGAAAGAAAAGGAAATAAAATGCAATCAGTCCAATAGAAAGCAAAAAAGAAGAGGGAGGGAAGAAAGCTATTGACTTTTTTGTATGTTTATCTTATAACTGACTACTTTTGTAGAACTCTCCTATATATCTAATAGTTTTTCATTTGCTTCCCTTGGGTTTTCAAGAAGGTGATTATCCACAAATAAGGATAATTTTGTCTTCTTTTTAGTGGTTGTCCTTTAGTTTATGTTTCTTGTCTTATTGCATTGTCTAGAACTTTCACAGCCATGTAAAATTATAGAAGCATTATTAAGCATCCTTGCCTTATTCTGGACATGGCTCAGAATACTTCCAGGTTTTACCATTAAATAAGGTATTCGCTTTTGGCTTGAGACAGATACTCTTTGTCATGTCAGTAAATTAGTCAAGATAAGTAGATTATGCCACAGCAACAAAGAATCTCAAAATATGATGGCTTGAGAGAAGTTTATTTCTTGTTCATATTAAGTTGGCTGTGTTTTCAGGTCGTTCTCCAGGACAGCTGTGATTGGCTCAGCATTGCACCTCCACATCACCAAATGCTCCTGTACTTATTGAAGCAAGGAATGTAGAATTGGAGAGTCTTGTACCAGCAATTCATACTGTTCTTGGTACTGTTCATGGGGTTCTTGCTGCAAGAATGCTGGAGTGGTTTACCATACCCTCCTCCAGATTTTATTTTTCTTGGGCTCAAAAATCACTGCAGATAGTGACTGCATCCATGAAATTAAAAGATGCTTGCTCTTTGGAAGGAAAGCTATGACAAACCTAGACAGAGTATTAAAAAGCAAAGACATCACTTTGCCGACAAAGGTCCACATAGTCAAAGCTATGGTTTTTCCAGTAGTCATGTACGGAGCTAAGAGTGGGACCATAAAGAAGAACGAGGGCCGAAGAACTGATGCTTTTGAACTGTAGTGCTGGAGAAGACTCTTGAGGGTCCCTTGGACTGCAAGGAGATCAACTCAGTCAATCCTAAAGGAAATCAACCCTAATATTCTTTGAAAGGACTGATGCTGAAGCACTTTGGCCACCTGATGAGAAGAGCTGACTCATTGGATTAGACCCTGATGCTGGGAAAGATTGAAGGCAAAAGGAGAAGAGGGCAGCGGAGGCTGAGATGGTTAGAGAGCATCACCGACTCAATGGTTATGAATTTGAGCAAACTGGAGGAGGAAGTGGCCACCCACTGCAGTATTCTTGCCTGGAGAATCCCAATGGACAAAGTAGGTGGGCTGTGGTCAAGGAGTGGCAAAGAGTCGGACGCAACTTAGCGACTGAACAACAAGTACCAGCAATTAAGTGCCTCTACCCAGCAGTGACATACATTAGCTCACATAAACTGCCAAACCCAGTGGAAAGTGCAGTCCCAGCCTGGAAGGAGTACTGGAGAGACTGGCAAACATTGCAGATGTCACCATACACATATTAAGGAAACATGCTTTTATTGCTAATTTTAGACTTTGGAGCCTGAAAGACCTGAAGAGTCAACTTGAAAAGTCATTCAGCCTTGGCTATGTGATGAGTAGCAGTGGAGGTCAGTATTTAAAAAAAAAAAAAAAAAGTGAAATCAGGACTTCCCTGGTGGTCCAGTGGTTAAGAATCCACCTTGCAAGGTAGGGGATTTGGGTTTGATCCCAGGTCAGAGAACTAAGAATCCACATGCCACATAGCAACTAAGTCTACATGCCTCAACTACTGAAGCCCGTGAGCTCTGGACCTTGAGCCACAACCAGGAAAGTCTGTTCTTGGCAACAAGGGGTCCCACACGTTGCAGTGAAGATCCTGTGTGCTGCAACTAGCACCTGACGCAGTCAGATAAATAAATTTTTTTTAAAAGGTGAACTCATGCATTCATAGGCCTTGATGACTTCCGTCTCCATTGGAGCTGAGCTAACATGCTTTTCTTTTTAATTTTATAAGGCATCTTCCCCTTTTCTGAGCTCATTTAGCAGATTTCTGTTTCTCCCTGCCCCCGAGTCTCAACCAGGATAATGTGCTGGTGTTTTAATTAGGACTTTCATCATATTCCTAAGCAAGGCCGATCTGTAGTTTTGTGCTGTCTGCCAACTCTTCATTTTTAGGTTGTGCTAAATTTTTAGGCTGTGCTTAGCTGCTGAGTCGAGTCCGACTCTTTGCGACCCAGGGACTGTAGCCCACCAGGTTCAAACTTTGTCCGTGGGATTTCCTAGGCAAGAATATTGGAGTGGGTTGCCATTTCCTTCTCCAACATTCTTAAGATAGTTAGGGAAGTTTTCCATCTTTCCTGTATCCTGAGACAGAATGTTTGAAATGTTTGAATATTTGCCAGTGGAAGTAAAGGACCCAAAAAGCTCGAGGACGTAGCTCTTTACCTACCGTCTCAATTTACTTTATTAGGTGTTTTGGTTTTCTCCTACTTGTTGAATTGATTTTGGTTATATGTATTTTCTTATTAAAAATATCTGCTTTTTCTCATTTTAAAATTTATGATAAAAGGCTTTACTTAGTATAATTTAATTTTAAAAATTTGTTCCAATTGTGCATTCATTTCTCTCTGCTTATTATCATTGCACCTGCTAGAAGTTTTCCTAATTTATTAGACTTTCCAAAAAACCAAGTCGTCGATTTATCTTTTATTTCTATTTTTCTTCTCTAATTTATTAATTTCTGCTTTTTGCCTTTTTCACCTTCCACTCTTCCTTATTTAAAACAATTCACATCATTGAGCTATGAATTTTCCTCCTTGTTACATTTTAACCACCTTCCTATGTGTTTAGATAGATATCTGGTATTTGTAGTGTTATTATTTTAAAATAGTTGTCACATAGGTTTTACTTAGAGTTATTTACAAAAGTGGTTTGTAATTTTCAAACGGTTGGCTTTTTCATTTAAACTTTTTGTTAATAATTTCTAGCTTAATTGCCCTGTGGTCAAAGAATGAGGCTTTCACTATATCTGCTTTGGGGATTATATTGAATTTTTCTTTATGGCCTAATATATGATCAATTTTCATAAATGTTTGATGGGCTCTGGCAAATAAATGAGTATCTTTTATTTGTTGGGCACAAAGTTCAATTATTAAATCAACCTTATTAATTATATTATTCCAGTCCTATACAAACATGGGAGGGGGAGAACATTATTTAACTGTGTCAAAGACAGAAGTATGTTAAGTCTCCTCCAGGGGGGTTTATTTTGTTTGGGTGTTTTGTGTCTTTTGTTTTTATTTTTGCCACGCCACATGACATGTTGGGTCTTATTTCGTGGACCAGGAATCAAAGACAAGCCCCCTGCAGTAGAAGCGTGGAGTCTTAACCACTAGACCACCAGGGAGTCCGCAGCAGTATTTTGGTTACCTTTCTATGTATCTAAGTTGTTCTTCCCCTGGTCAGGTCTAACCCTATATAGAATGTAAAAAATTCTGACAATCGGATCTTTATTGTGACTTGTACTCTTTATCGGTTCTAAGGATCTGTCCCATCTCGTGCTTTTTGCCTGTGATTCTTGGTCCAACATGAGTACTACTACCTTTGCTTTCCTTTGACTTGAACTAGTCTCATATAACTGTGCTTGACCTTTTATTTTCAACTGTTTCTCGTCCTTTGGTTTTAAGTGTATGTCTTATTAGCCCTATGTAGTTAAATTTCCATCTTGGTCTTTGTTTTATCCAATCCAAGAGTCTTTGGTATTTTACTAGGAAAAATCACACATTCACATTCATTGTTAACATCAACCCTGTGGATCTCACCTCTATGGGAAAGCTGGTCTCCGCCTTTTTCTCTTTATTTCCTCAGCTGCTTCCTTTTGTTCTTGAATTTTGTTTTATGGACTTTGAATTTTTGCTTTAATCTTCTGCAGTCTTTGGTTGGCAGCTATTTCAATTCTTTTTAAAAAATTTGCATTGGTGTATAGTTGATTTACAATGTTGTGTTAATTTCAGGTGTACAGCAGAGTGAATCTGTTATTTTAGATTGCTTTCCCATATAGGCCATTACAGAGTGGCGTTCCCTGTGCTACACAGGAGGTCCTTATGCATTATCTATTTTATATATAGTGGCGCACATATGTCACTATTTCATTTCTAATTGCACTCAAAGTTATCTTAATTGAAAAAGTCTTCTATTTGTAGCTGCCTAATCATTCAAGGAGAAACAGTGCCTCCTGAAACCCTCTTATTAAAGATGTCTCTCAGGTCCCCCTGCCCCCCGCCACTTTTGATCTACTTTTTCCATTCTATGACGTGCCATTTAAGAACAATTTTTGACATCTGTATTTAGTCTGGAAATGATATTGACAGTAAATCTTTAGACTCACTGCTTTTTAACTGGCTTTAGTACTAATACCCAGGCTTATTTAAGGCCTAGGGGTTGTCATTCTTAGACTCCCAGCTGATGGGAATATACCTCTCAGTAATGAGTGTTCAATAGTTCCCCCCAAACCTCATAAACATGGCTCCCTCTTCATTTAGCGTGACACAAGCTAAACCAGCCTGGGTTTGATCTTTTAGAAGTAATGCTCTTTCCTTCCTGGAGGCATATATACAAGTTGTCATTATTTGTATGAATCGCAGTGTTTTTCCAGAACATGTCTCAGCAGAATCCTCGATTTATTTCCCCAGAACACAATGAGTCTTTCCAATCTCCATATTCAGATCTTTTTGTTTCTTTTTAAAACACTGGTGAGTTTTCTTCATTATATTCTAAGTCATCTCTTATTCTAGCCTTTTCTTCAAGATTCTCAGCTCTGTGTTTGCTGTCTTCTCCTCCTTATCACTTTCTCATGTTTTGTCATCTCTCAATTTCTGTCACACTTTAGGAAATGTCTCAAGGTGGACCTCTCCCCATCACTGGTTACATTTTCCTACATTGCAATGTCTGCTTTTTATGGTCTCCAGTGTGGACTTCCAGAGAAGGCAGTGGCGCCCCACTCCAGTACTCTTGCCTGGAAAAACCTGTGGACAGAGGAGCCTGGTAGGCTGCAGTCCATGGGGTCTCTAGGAGTCGGACACGACTGAGCAACTTCACTTTCATGCACTGGAGAAGGAAATGGCAACCCAGTCCAGTCTTCTTGCCTGGAGAATCCCAGGGACAGGGGAGCCTGGTGGGCTGCCGTCTGTGGGGTCACACATAGTTGGACACGGCTGAAGCGACTTAGCAGCAGCAGCAGTGTGGACTTCAATGCTTTGTTGTTGTTGTTCAATCGCTAAGTCCTGTCTGACTCTTTGCGACTCATGGACTGCAGCACGCCAGTATCCTCTGTCCTCCACTATCTCCCAGAGTTTGCTCCAATTTATGTCCATTGAGTTGGTGATGCTATCTAACCATCTCATGCTCTGCCACCCCCTTCTCTTCTTGCCTTCAATCTTTCCCAGCATTAGGGTCTTTTCCCATGAGTCGACTCTGCCTCATGGAAAATATTCTACGGCCTTCAACTTTGCTACCAGGTTTTTTCTTTTCTTGCAATCCTTAACTCCATCTGTTTTAGTTTCCTAGGGCCGCTATGCCAAACTACCACAGCTGGGTGACTTACAACAGAAACGTGTTCTCTCATAGCTCTGGAGGCCAGAAGTCTGAAGTCCAGGTGACGGCAGGGTTGGTTCCTTCTGGAAGCTCCGAGAGTGCATCTGTCCCTTGCCCCTCCCTTGGCTTATGGCATTCCGAGGCTTGTAGCTCCATCACTCCAATCTCTGCCTTCACTTTCACCCAGCCTCCTCCCGTTTCTTTCCTGTCTGTGTCGTCTCTCTTTTTAAATAATTTTTATTATTTATGTCTGTACCGTGCAGCATAAGGGGTTTCTTTCCCCAACCAGGGATCTAACGGGCACCCTTGCAGTAGAAGCACACGGTCTTAACCCCTGGACTGCCAGGAAAGTCCCCAGGCTTGCTTTTCACATCTTTCAGGGCTGCCCTGTGCTTTCTGCCTCCTGATTTGCAGAGCAGGTCTTTCCAGTAAAATGGCTACATGGTTTCCTGACGTCTTCTTCTGGTTCCTTTAGGAAGCTGCTGTCAATCGCCTGATCTCCAGTGTTTCAGAATGCCAGTTCCCTTCCATGCTCAGAAGTGTTTTTTCACAGTCCATTGTGGTTGATGCTTTTGCCTCTGCACTGTCCCTCAAACACAGAAACACTCATCCACACTCCACGATTAGAAGGAGACAGGATGTGTAGATTGCCTCTGGCCTCGTCCTCTTATTACTTGTTTGATGGTTCCATCCCATTCTCAGTGTTTCGTACAGGCAACAGAATCAAGTAGGCTTTGCTCAATCCATGTCCCAGTTTCCAGCAGGCTCTGCCAACTGCAGCTCTGCTGAAAGAAGGCAGCCTTCACTCCAGCTTAGTTAAATGATTCTTGGATTTTCTGAACAGATGAAATAAGCAGAAATCCCAGCATGCACTGCTACTAGGGAGTTCTCTATTTTTCTCCCTCCACCCAGCTCCCTACAATGATCATGTTTGCTTCCCAGAATACCTTGCACCATGAAAGCCCCTTGCCCTACCCACTTTTTCTGAATGACCAGGGACATCAGTAGCATGTGGGAGAAGGACAACTGTCCAGTTTTCAGACTGGTGCAGATTCAGGTCTCTGAGTAGAAGCAACTGATGGAGAAGGTTCTGAGCATCTTCCTACCTTTGTCCCCAGTCTCTGTGTCCTCAGCTTTCTCTCCAACACTGCCCCCTGCTATTACCCTCAGTATGGCTCCTCCCAGATTCTGGCATGAGGTTGGCAGCTATTTCCCACAATGAGGGAGGTTTCATCTTTCTCTCTACCTTCATGGGTATTTAGTGAAAAAATAAGAATGACTATCAGAGTTTCTAGCTATATATTTTTTTAGATAGAATTCCACAGGTTTTTAGTGCTTTTTTTTAAAGCCTAAACTCATTCATTCACGTTTATTTATTAAAAAAAAAAAACAAAAAACAAAAAACAAAAACACCATAGTGCATTCATGCCTTGGCTTCATAGTGGATGTCAGGGTAAATCAGTGAATAATCCAGGAGAGTTCTGCAGTGATGGAGGAACAGGAAAAGGCCCAGACCCCCGCCCCTTCATCCCTCTGCTGTGCAAAGCTGGCTTCTCCAGAAATCTCTCCATCTTGAAGGCCTTGTTCTTACGCTCCCAAATTAGCAGTCTGTGAAATCAGACACATTTACTGAGAACCTCTTTTGCTCCCGGTAGTCTAGAGGAGAGGATGATAGAATCATTCGAAGCCCTGCCCTCATGGTTCGCATCTCCCTGCTTTAGAGCGTGGTGCCTGTTTGTCTTCATGGTTTGTGATGATTATTTGATTAATCACCTGGCTAGATTCCCGTCAGACTGGTAGCTCTGTGAGGGCAGGGACAGGGTCTGTATCTTTGTTTGTTAGCAGAGCTAGGACTGGGTAGGGCTGCCTAAAGGAGAGGCCATCTGAGCTGGGTTCTGAAGGGTCAACAGGAGTTCAGTGTAGATAAGGTGGTCAATCCCTCTAAGCAAGAAAGAGGGCTGAAATCTCTTATCTTTGGGGTGTCCTCAGCGCAAACCCTCTTGGCTTTGTTCTCACTGTGGTTTCAGCTGCTCCATGGAGACAGTTCCTCTCTGGATCTCTTTAGAGGCTGAACAGCCCCAGGTCTGGGCAGTGCTCAGAGAAGGATGAGGTCTGCAGGAGAGGCATGCCCAGGTCATCTAGGCCTAAAAGCTCAGGGGTGGGGGTGCAAATAGACAGAGGCGGGCGTCTGCCTCCTCTGGGCTCCTTTTCTTTAGCTTTTTTAAAAGCAGCTATAAGCAATGCCTGTCCCACCATGGCAGCCTCGGGTTGTCCTCACTTTCCAACAGGCACGTTCATGGCTGGGTCTCCTGGACGGGACCCAAAAGCCATTTGCTTCTGAGGCAAGATTTGAATCAGGCCCAGCTGGGTCTTCCCATCCTTGATTTGCCCGATCCTATTAATAATTAACGGTACAGTAATGAGAACTGCTTTTAATAGAATCTGCTGCCATCAGTGCATTCTGCTCACTCTTCACCAAGGGTTTCCCCCAAAAGGATTCACAGTCACATGACAGTTCGTCCTGCCACAGCACAGGAAAGCCCCCTGCCATTGTCCTTCCCTCCTCTCTTCTGGGCCTGAGCCCCCTCCCCACTGACCCGGAAGCCCCTCTTGCTTCTCTTACCATTTCCGGTCCCCTCCCAGAAGCCCCACCCACCATGACTTCAAGGTGCCCACAGTGGACTGAGGCCACGCTATCCACCCAGCCAAGCTTCATCTGTCACCGGGGCAAACTGGTCCCACTGGGCAGGGACAGGGCCATCTGGAAGCCACTGTGTGCCCAGCTTGGGACATTCATGAGTCCCACCTCACACAAACAGGAGCTGACACTGGACCAAAAACTTACAGCAAAGGCCAATAGGATGGGTGTGGAAGAAAGGAAACCTGGCCAGGCTGGGTTAAGCTCTGGCTTGGCCAGTGTTTATGGGACCCTGGAGAGTATTGTCTGCCCCCAGCCTCAGTTTATTCACCTGCAGAATGGGGATGAAGATGGACCCTACCCCACCCGCAAATGTTCTGTGGAAGAAGGGGAGTGAAGCAGAATTAAGGAAATCTCCTTAATTCCTGCTCCTGGAAAATACCCACAATGTGCCCAAGGTTTAGCTATCATGAGGCTGTTCACTGTGGCCTTACGATGTCACAACTTGGAAACCACCTCCATGCTCAATAATAAGGGGTTGGCTCAGGTAAATGTAAGCGTAGCCACAACTCGGGGCACTCAGCTGCCATTGGAAACCTTTGGGCCTCCTGGGATCCTGGGAAAATGCAGGTTCTGGGGCCCCTGGGCTGAGATCCTGTACTTCTTTTCTTTGCTTTTTTTTTTGGCGGGGGCGGGGTGGGGTCATGCTGCATGGCTTGCAAGATCTGTTCTCGCACCAGGGATTGAACGCAGGCCACAGGAGTGAAAGCCCAGAATCCTAACCACTAGGCCACCAGGGAACTTCCCTGAGACCCTGAACTTCTAACAGCTGCTGCTGGAGTTGGGGTGGGGTGAGGAACTCTCTGGGTACCAGCAGGCAGAGGCCTTGGGCAGAGAAGTTTGAGTTCTGCTGGTAAGAGGAAGAACCAGGTTGCCAACCAGAATGTTCTGTGAGCCCCTTTCTGGGCTCCAAGCAGATCCGGTGCGGCACACCTAGTACAAAGAGTCTAGAGGCTGGAAGTTCAGGCACTCAAAGTTCTATGGATGGGTGATGAATTACAGATCATTTAAAATTTTCTCTTTGGTTTATCTTAATTTCAAAATTATCCACAGTTTACATGTATTCCCTTTGTAAATGGGGGAAAATGTTATTTTCTTTAAAAAGAGAACAAATGTTCTCTTCCTTTCTCTACAACACAATCAGGGTAATATTCAGCCTGGAAAGACGGGGACTCTGAGGAGCCGAGGATCAGCGTGGATTCTGGCCTCTTTCCAGAGCCTGCACGCAGGGCTGTGGGCTGGCCCGAGCTGGCCACGAGGCTCTGGTGCTTGGCGCATCCCCCACACTAGGCCAGCTCTTTGCACCCAGGGCCCCTGTTGCCCACACCCCCAGGAAATGGACCACCAAGAGGCACTGGTATCAGTGCCACTTGGCAGCTGAGGATCCAGAAGCTCTGGGAAGTAGAAGACCCACCTAGGGTCACCCAGCTCCCGTTGGGGGTGGGGAGGGGCCTGCCAGAAGGTCATCTTTTGGCTACTACTCAGGACAGCCTCAGGGCTTCCCAGGTGGCACAGTGGTAAAGAATAGTCTACCTGTCAATCCAGGAGACACAAGAGAGGTGGGTTCGGTCCCTGGTTTAGGAAGATCCCTTGGAGTAGGAAGTAGCAAGCCACTCCAGTATTCTTGCCTGGAAAATTCCATGGACAGAGGAACCTGGAGGTTCCTACAGTCCATGGGGTCGCGAGGAGTTGGACATGACTGAGCGTGCACACACACACACACTCACACACACACAGGGCAGCCTCACCAGAAAAGCAGGTGATGAAGAGCTTTGAAAATTAGCTGGAGTTTTTATATCCTGGGGGAAGCAATGGGGAGCCATTGAGTGTTCTAAGTGAAGATGAAATGATTCAAGTTGTAGGCAGCTTGGAGCAGAGAGCTGTAGTGACAGGCGCCCCAGACGCAGGCCAGGAGGAGGTGATTACAACCGGCCCAGCTGGATAATACAGAACAAGGACAACAATATTAGTTAACGTATACTGAACTCCTATGACGTCCAAGGATATGATTAACGCTCTTCACTTAATCCTTGGAGCTACCCTGGGATGGTTGTGCAGTGGTTCTCTCCATCTCTGCAGACAAAGAACTGAGGCTCAGCACCATGAGGAGGCGCAGGTCATGCGGCTTCAATGTGGATGCCCTTAGCACAATGCTACCCCATCCAGAGAAGAGGGAAAGGAAGGAAAGGGAAAGGAAGATGGCTCCCAGGGGAGGAGTGGGGTGTGTGGATGGAGCCGGAGTGGAACAGGGTGGGATCGAGCCATCCTTCCACCAGCACAGGTGACCCCACCTCCCAAGCTGGAGCCAAGCTGGAGGTTTAGAGATAAACAAGACGCACAGCCCCTTCCCGGATAGTCTAGTGTGGGTGACAGACAAGTAGACGGACCACCTCCCTGGAGAAGAGGAAGGCTGGGCTGAGTCCTAAGGAATGAACAGTTGGTCCGATGACCCAGGAGAAAATTCCAGTCCTCCGAACAGCGTGTACAAGGGCACAGAGGCTGGAAGAGAGCTGGTCTGTCTGGAGCAGAGGTGGGGGCGGGGAGCTGAAAGGCTGCAGGGATGAGCAGGAACCAGGTCCCTAGAGTCTTCAAAGCCAAGGAGACGAGCCAATTTCGGCCCATCAGAGTTGCTGGGTCATCGTGAGCTGGCGTGACACTTCACCAGGCCCACGGGGGCCTTTGTGGAGAATGTGGGTCCCTGGGGCCATCCTGGAGGGGTTCCGGGAAGAGGCTGGTGCGGCATTCCAGGCGGGAGATGAAGGAGGAGTAGAAGGGGAACGGCAGCTGGGAGTGTGGGCAGATGTCAGTTCCCTGGGGAGGCAAAGTGGCTGCAGACTGTGGGAGGCGAGAGGAGGCGGGGGAGCAGGATGGCTGGGTAAGACCCGTGGATGGTAGTTTCTGGGGACAGGGGATGAAGTCTGGGGGCTCACTGGCACTCGGCAGCATGGAGGGGCTGATACAGAGGACCACTCCCTGGATGTCCCACCCCCTAACTGTGGTCTTCTGATCAGGCTGCTGGGAAATTCTGGCCTCTGTTCCCATGACTCCAGGCCCCTGACTCCACTGGAGGGCTCTGGCTGGAATCTCTGATGGGGTGAAAGTGAAGTCGCTCAGTCGTGTCCGACTCTTTGCGATCTGTGGACTGTAGCCCACCAAGCTCCTCCGTCCATGGGATTCTCCAGCAAGAATACTGGAGTGGGTTGCCATTTCCTTCTCCAGGGTAGAAGGTGCCAACCCAAAGGATGCTGGAGCTGCCCTGAGCTGAGGTGTGGGCAGCAGGGCATCACATCCTCCGGCCTCTCGGCAGGAACATCCATAGTAGTCTACAGCGCGGGGAAACTGAGGTCTGGTGTTGTGCGCCGAAGGACCCACATGGAGGGTGATGGGATGCACTGGAGAGGCTCTGAGACTGTGCCCCAAGCCCTTCGCTGGTCCAGGCCAGAGGAGGGGGGAGTGCGTTGTGACCCCTGCTCTCTGGGAGCCAGCCCTCCCATTCCAGCCTCTGCCCAGGGACACCAGGTACAGGGGCGTGGCAGCCTGGAGCCTTGGGGAGCTGGCCTTGGACCAGGAACGAGGGAGGGAGGGGGAAGCAGCCCGTGGGGGGGGCAGGGGAGGCAGCTTGAGCCGCGCCTTCCTTAACAGCACTCTGGAAAGCAGATGGCCCGCTCTGCGCAGTGTCACACCCGGGACATGCAGCCACAAACTGCGGCACTGCCCACCGGCCCGCTCAGCCAGCAGCCAGGACCACAAACGTTGAGGCCTTTGGGCTGGGAGGGCTTGGGTCTCCATCTCTTCCCTCCATGGCTGTGACCCAGTTAATTCTCACTGAACCCTTCAGGGTAGGTACTATTGCTGTTTTTCAGTCGCCAAGTCGTGGCTGACTCTAAGACCCCATGGACTGCAGCACGCCAGGCTTCCCTGTCCCCCACTATCTCCCAGAGTTTGCTCAAGCCTACGATGAGTGAAGTTAAAGTTGCTCAGTCGTGTCCGACTCTGCGACCCCAGGGACCATACAGTCCGTGGAATTCTCCAGGCCAGAATACTGGAGTGGGTAGCCTTTCCCTTCTCCAGGGGATCTTCCCAACCCAGGGATGGAACCCAGGTCTCACGCATTGCGGGTGGATTCTTTACCAGCTGAGCCACACGGGAAGCCCAAGAATACTGGAGTGGGTAGCCTATCCCTTCTCCAGGGGGTCTTCCCGACCCAGGAATCAAACCAGGGTCTCCTGCATCGCAGGTGGATTCTTTACCAACTGAGCTATCAGGGAAGCCTACAGTAGGTGCTGTATAAATGGAGGCATTACTGGGGCTTCCGTGGTGGTCCAGTAGCTGAGAATCCACCTGGAAGTGCAGGGGACCTGGGTTCCATCCCTAGTCTGGGAAGATTCCACATGCCTCGGGACAGCTAAGCCCGTGGGCCACGACTCCTGAGTCCGCGGTCTAGAGCCCACGCTCCTCTGCGAGAGAAGCCACTGAAGTGAGTAGCCCCCGCTTCCTGCAACTAGAGGAAGCCCTCGCCATAGCAAGAAGACCCAGCGCTGCCAAAAATGAATACGTACAATTATTTTTTAACATGGTGGCCACTGCTAGCCACTCAGGTCCTCTACTGGCACGTGGCCCAGCCCTGGGAGAGGAGCATATGCACTCTGGCTCCCCGAGACCAGGCACTCTCTCTCCAGACCACCTGGGAGGACCCTCAGAGGTTAGGGGGCACAGCTCCCTTCATTTTATTGAGGCCCAGAGAGACAGTGGGCCTGACCCGAAGTCACACAGCTGGCTCTAGAACTGGACCCCAGGCTCAGCTCCCCATCCTGTGCCTTGTCTGACACAGGGGTTCCCGAGTCTGAGCCCTCTCGTGTCCTCCATGCCCCTGGAGCCAACTGAGGTGCACGTTACCCCACAGTCTGATCTGTGGCTCCACAGTGAGACCAGCTAGCTGTAGAGGTCACAGCCTGACCAAAGGTCCTCCTTGGTCCCCGTTCTCTATACAGAAGGGATCAGCCAGGGAATGTGAACTGGGAGCCCATTACACACCAGGTGGGGATGTGAGCCGCCCTGCCAGCCACAGTCGGCCACACGGAAACCCCCAAACCTGCATTCGAGAAAAGATGGTGGGATGCTGTTGACTGCCCCGCCTGCGAGTGCAGAAGCATGTGAGAGCCTGGGCCCCAGACACGTGGCTCGAATCCCAGCCGATCCTCTCACTGGCTGGGGATCTTCGGTGTGCTCTCAGCTGGCGGAGTAAGACCCCTTCCACCAGGGATGAGCTCCAGCGTGGAGAGCCAGGGGCCACGTGGGCCAATCTCCTCCTTCAAGATCTGACAGCTCCGCCCACCACCTCTCCACCCTTTCTTCCTCTCAGTTCCTAGTGGGTCCATGTTCTAAACCCACTAGGGGTATTTCAGGGGCTCAAGGAGTATAGAGTCTAGAATCTTTGAGAAGGGCCATAGTGTTCCAGAGAAATCCTTCCTGCAGAGGAAAAGTGGCTGGCCTGGGGGCCCATGGGCCACAGACACCAATGCCAGTCCACGCAGCTGTCGCGGGATTCTCTCTCCCTGGGTCTGTGAGGATGAGTTTGTGTGTTTGTTTCATAGAGAGGTGTCTGTGTGTGTGTGTACATGTAGCGTCTGCCTTTTGTGGGGACCTGGGGACGGGGAGGGGGTGGCCCTCCAGCCTGGGAGAGCTCCACAAGTCAGGCCCATCCTGCCTCTGGAGCACCACAGGACCCCTATTTGGGAGCATTGCTGCAGATTTGGGAGCATTGCTGCTGCAGCCAGATTAAAGCTGAGAGCTTCAAACAGAGCCCGCCTGGCAACAGGCCTGGAGCCCAGGCTTAAAGGGGCCGCTGAAATTATAAATAGTCACGTTCCCAGTGACTCCTCAGTCCTTCCTGGAGCGGGGAATCATTCCACCAGCCCCTTCCCCATCTTCTAGTCCAGCCCGCTTTGGGGAGGGAGGGCTGGGGCAAGAAGGAGCTGGTGCCTGTCGGAAGGGTTGTGCTCAAACAAACAAGCGTTCGCCTATTAAATGACACACAGGTTTTAGATTGCAGGGAGCAGGGCATGTGTGCCAAGAGACCCTGCCAGCTAGGACCCTGAGGATACTACCTGAGGAGTCCTCCATGACTAGAGAACCTCTCCCCAGCTCTCTGGCACTTGAGTGTCAGGCTCAGAAATGGCTTAAGGGGAGGGGTGGGAATCCATGCCTGCCAGCTGACTTCTCTGGAACTCAGCCTCCCCACACAGGGGGGAAAGGAGGGGGGCAGAGAGGAGACAGAAAGGGAGCAGGTAGGGCAAACCCAGGACCGGCTCTGGGTCAGGCCTCGAGCCAGGTGCTGTCAAGGGTAGGATCACCTCTGAGTCCAGTTCCCAGCTCACAAAAAGCATGCCGACGGAGGAAGTCGATTTTGCTGAGTTTGTTAAATGGCTGGTAACCCTGCCTCCAGGTCCCCCTCCCCTCCGAGGGCCTCCCTTTTCCATTTGTGAACTAAAGGATAGACAAAGGCAACGGACCCACCTGGAGGGTCGACCCTGCAGGTAGGGGCTGCTGCACAGATGGGAGATACCGGCCAGATGTGCAGGGACTCAGCTCAGGGGACCACACTGCCAGGACAAGGCCCGTGAGGGTTCAGAACTCAGGTCCGTCTCATTCCACCGGGAGCTCTTAAACTACCCCCGTTGT
Source organism: Oryx dammah (assembly GCF_014754425.2). Lineage (NCBI taxonomy): Eukaryota > Metazoa > Chordata > Mammalia > Artiodactyla > Bovidae > Oryx > Oryx dammah. The sequence continues at coordinate 98,577,811 of NW_024070209.1, read as the reverse complement.
GCGTACCTGTAAACTGATTGCCCCACCATTGGTTAACTGATTGATTAAGTGATCCACTGATTACCTGCCAAAGTTCCTCCTCCTGCCGGGTCTTCCAGGGAGTCCCCTCCCACCCCTACCGTCCGATCCTTGTGCCTTCCCCAAGCCACCCCCGGGGGAGCCCCTACAAGCTTTTGGAAGGGGGCGTGGTCGGGGCGGGGCGGGGGCGGGGCTCTCGCGGCTTCCTGGCCCCGCCCGTCGGGAGCCGACTTCTTAATCTATAGCTGGTGAGGCGCGGCCCAACGCCCGCCGGTTGTCAGGGAAACGACCTCTCCCCTCTGAGCCTTCTAAGGGTTCCCCCCCGCCCCGCCCCAACCCAGGCGGACGTGAACTGAGGTCCTAGGATGGGAGAGGCTGGGGAGACAGACGGGATAGAGACACCCAGAGATGGAGAGATAAGGAGACAGACAAGAGATGCACCCAGCCAGGGAGAGACTCAGGCCGCAGAGATGGAGAAAAGAGAGACATGGGCGAGAAAACACATCCCCGCCCCACCCCAGTCACAGAGGCCGAGAAGGGGAGACAGAGACAGTCACTGCCGCGCGCAGAGACAAGGAGAGAGGCCGCCGAGGGAGAGACAGGGTCAGCAAAAATTTGGGGGGCGGGGGAGAAATGGAGAAGGAACGAGGGCCAGCCAGGGAAAGAAGAGTCGGGAGGGGACGAACTTGTGAAAATAAATATTTATAAATTGAGAGTTTCTAAATTCTTCCTGCATTTCCCGTAGTAAATTATTCATCTGTGTATCTCCCTCTCTCCTAACTGCTTAGGGAGCTGCGGGGGTGGGGTGGGGGGTGCATTTCTGTGCTCCCCCCTCCGCGTCTTCTTCCCCCCACCCTCTTCCCTGCCCCTCCCCCACCTCGTTCCCTCCACCCCCTTCCCCTCCGCCCTAATCTTCTCCTTCCTGCCCTTCCTTCCCCCCTCCTCCCTCTTCCCTCCTCTCCACTCCCTATTCCCTCTAACCCCTCTCTGGTCACCCCCACCCTCTTCTCCCCCTCCCCCCTCCCGCTTCCCATCTCCCCCCTCCCCTTTCCCGCTCAGGTTGGAGCTGAGCACCGGAGGCAGGCGGGGAGGGGCCGCCGCCCGGAGGTGACCGGCTGCCACGCTCGCGCGTTTCCTCCCTGCCTTAAATAAGAATAATCATCTAAGTCAACGGGGCTGGGATTAAAAAAACACTCGTCGCTGGCAGTCTGGCACCCCCAACCGGGACCACGGAAATCTTCCTCCAGAGGACTGGGGACACTGGAGATGGGGGCGAAGGTAGAAGCTGGGCCAAGAGGGAGTTGCGGCCCCAGGAGCCTCCCCCCAACCCCACTCCCCAGCTGGAGCCAGACGGCCCACTGCTTCCAGAGGACCTGGCTGAGCCTCAGTTTTTTCCTCTGTGGGATGGGGCCAAAGACTTAACTTCCTGTTCTCTGGGGCAAAAAAGTGAAAGTGTTAGTCACTCAGCGGTGTCTCTTTGTGACCCCATGGACTGTAGCCCACCAGGCTCCTCTGTCCATGGAATTCTCCAGGCAAGAATACTGGAGTGGGTAGCCAGTCCCTTCTCCAGGGGAATATTCCGAGTGAGTAGCCAGTCCCTTCTCCAGGGGAATCTACCCGACCCAGGGATGGAACCCAGGTCACCTGCATTGCAGGCAGATTCTTTACCATCTGAGCCACCAGAGAAACCCCTCTCTAGGGCCCACTGGCTCTCAAACCTGAGAGTCTAGAAGTTTTCAAGGCCCCTCCGACCAGTCCCCACAGCTGATCAGGCACAGAGGAGGAACAAGGTATGCTGTGAGTTCCTAAAATCAGGCCAGGGTTATGGAAGAGCTGCTCAGTCACAACGGACCACACCGCTCTCCGTCTGTGGCCTTAAGAGCCTCAGTTTCCTCATCTGCAGACTGGGCCAGTGATGTTCCCCTCCCCTTGATGGAGGACAAGGTGCTCCCCCTGTGAACCGCTGCACTGCCGCACACACGTCAGCAGTTCAGTGGCAGTTGTTCCCGGCTCCGCGTCACCTGTGCCCAACCCTCCCGGATTCCCACCTCTGCCTTTATCCTCTTCCCCCAGCCTCCAGGTCACCTGCACCGAACAGCAGCAGGAAAGGAAGGCAGGCACCTCTTCTCTCCCAGAAAGGAGCGGCCAGAGGAGCCAGGGTAGGTGACAGAGCAGAGCCTGCCCTGCCACCAAGACCAGCTCCGAAGCCACAGCAAACTTCTGGGGGTTCTTCAGAGATCTGCACCCTTTTTCTCCCTGCGATGCTGCAGGAAGAAGGTGGACTTCCCTTTCTGGACCAGGAAGCCTGGGTCTCAGGTCCTGAGTTTCATTCCTGACCCTGCTATTTTACCTTAGCCTTTGACCTTTTCCCTCTCTGGGGTAAGAGTTCCAAGTTTCCTTCCAGCCCCCACCTGCTTGGGATTTATTACTGCTCTGTGACTCCCCAGGTACCAGGAACAATGCTCAGAGCTTCACGGCTCCTTTCATGTCCTCCTCAACCTTGCTTATCTGGGCCCAGTCACTGCTGTACCATTTTACAGATGAGGAAGCTGAGGCTCAGAGTGGGGACTTGCCCCAGGTTGAGTAGCTAGACAATGACTGATGGAGATTCAGGCTCTAGTGACACAGAGGGGTGTCCTCACCCAGCTCCTTGTGCTACCCACAGGGACATCCCCGGCCAGGTCTGTGCTGCCCAGAGGGAAGGAGGCCCTTAGAGTCAGAGTTGCCCAGCCTGCCCCAGCCTAGTGACCTCAGGCCCGACAGGACCCTCGGAAACACCGGTCTCTGATCTGAAGCCTTCTCTTCCTTCTGTCATTTTCCATGAGCACAATGAGAGATGCATTGGGAAAATGACCCCTTCTGGATAATTATTTGCCACCTCTACATCCTGTGACTGGTGACACCCTCGCTGGCCTAGAGTGGTGGCTTTCAAGCCTTTCATTGACCCTAAGGGGCATTGAGAGGAGGGGGCAAGGAGGGTCAGAGTGGGCTCCTCCTTCCAGTGTGGATCACTTGGGTAAGATTTATTTGGAGAAGGTCTAAGGCACAGCTCTAAATATCCTTTGGAAGGACTGATGCTGAAGCTGGAGCTCCAATACTTTGGTCACCTGATGCGAAGATCTGATTCTTTGGAAAAGACCCTGATGCTGGGAAAAATTGAAGGCAGGAGGAGAAGGAGACGACAGAGGATGAAATGGTTGGAGTGCATCACCGACTCAATGGACATGAGTTTGAACAAACTCTGGGAGATAGTGAAGGGCAGGGAAGCCTGGCGTGCTGCAGTCCATGGGGTCACAAGAGTTGGACACAACTGAGCGACTGAACAACAAGGCACAAGGTTGAGACCTTGTGTAAGACGCGTGTGAAACAACAGTTTGAAACCCATTTCATCTTTTTGAAACCCAGTTTCAAGCCAGTTTGAAACTCAGTGTTGTGAATAATTAGGAGCCATTTGGGACAGAAAATTGCAGTTTCCTGAGGTTCCCCACCCCGCCGGCCACTTACATATCTTGGTTCTCCCCTGGCTGCCAGGGTGAGCAGATAAGCAAAAACCACAACTAAGAAGGCCTCTCCCAGGACTCACAGGCCTGCCCAGAATTCTTTATGAGGTCATTGCATTCAGTCAAACAGGCCCACCACGTGAGTGGGCAAACCGAGGCTCAGAGACCTTCAGTCATTTGCCAAAGGTCACACAGCCAGCACCAGCCCAGCTAGGACAGTTGGACTTCTGACACCGCCTGGCCTCCCCTGAAGAGGCAGCACAGTCACCCGGCACATGTCATTCACTGGCTCTTGGCCCCGTCCTGCTCATGGTCAATGTCAAGCCATCCCCAGGGGTTTCTTTGGGCACAAGAAGGACGCACGGATCTTCAGGAACAGACCTGAGGAGCTGCTGATAGAAAGAGCCATGGCCCTGGGCAGAGCTGCCCCTGCTGTGGGCACTGCCAGGTGCTTCACGTACCCACCCCTCAGCCACGCTCCCCACCCCCCACGGCACAGCACCAGAGCCCTTGTGCTTCCAAGAGGCCCCAGAGGAGGGCTGCCAGGCTTCCAGGAGCCCCTCTTCCTTCTAGCCCTCTCTCTGCCTCACATCTCTTCTGGGACCACCACCACACTGCCCCCCATCAAGCCAAGTCCTAGTTAGTCCTGAGCTGCGGCCCCTTCCTCCCTAGAGATGGTCTGATGGAAGTAGCCTGGGGTTGGCCCACCCTCCACCTTGCTAGACAGAGACCCAAACACGTGGGGCCACCTGGGTCCAAGCTGAGTCCTGCTGTGAACTTAGGAAGACTCACTGTTTGGAAGGACTGATGCTGAAGCTGAAACTCCAATCCTTTGGCCCCCGCCTGCGAAGAACTGACTCATTGGAAAAGACCCTGATGGTGGGAAAGATTGAAGGCAGGAGGAGAAGGGGACCACAGAGGATGAGATGGTTGGAGGGCTTCACCGACTGGATGGACATGAGTTTGAGTAAACTCCAGGAGCTGGTGATGGACAGGGAAGCCTGACGTGCTACAGTCCATGGGGTCGCAAAAAGTCAGACACAACTGAGAGACTGAACTGAACTGACTGTTGTTGATGGAGGTGGGGGGCAGGGGTGGGGGGGGGCAGAAAACCAGGGCAGAGGGATCAACTGTCCTTCCCACCAGCTGAAGGTGCAGCAGGGCAAACTGGGCTGGATCTTGGCCTCTGGGTGTCTGGGAGGTGAGGGAATGAAATCCCTGCTCTCAGGTGTAGAGCAAGCAGAACTCTTTGGGGATAGGAAGTCATCAGCCCCTGCTTCGCTGGTACCAAACTGCAGGCTCTGCTCCCCGGAGCTGGAAAAGCAGCTTCAAAGTGGAAGCAGAGCGGGGGAGGGGAGTCCCAGGGGAGGTTGTGGGTGAAGGATAAGGGCCGGGAAGGAGAGGGGAGACTAAAAGCAACTTTCAGTCCCACTCAGGTGACTCACACACCCCACCTTTAGCGAGAAAGGTAGAGATTTTCATTATCATTATCATTAGAAGGGGTGGTTAGAAATGTTTAGAATCTACGGAAGAGGAAGGTCGTGCATGCAAACGTTAACCAGAGTTAGTCATCACTGGCTGATGCCTTTTACCTCCTTGCTCATAGCTTTCTGTGTTGCTTGAATTTATTTTTTTATTTTACAAGAAGAATGTTTGGGTTTTTTTCCAGAAACAACAGGGATGGTACTGTCCCTCCCCGAAAAAAGAAGATGTAAAAATCAACAAGACTAAACTCTACATACCAAGATGCTCTTTCAAAACGATGCATCAGATATGAAAACAGCGAAGGGGGAAAGTGAGAGGCTGATGGTTCTACAACCCGAGCAACCAGAGAACTGGACCTGGTGAGTCCCAAGAAAGCGAAGATGAGTTTCAGCAACTCCCTTGGGGAGGGACTTCCTTGGTGGCCCAGTGATTAAGAATTCACCTGCCAGTGCAGGGGACACGGGTTTGATCCCTGGTCTGAGAAGACCACATGCCAAGCGGCAACAAAGCCTGTGCATCGCAACTATGGAAGCCTGTGTACCTAGAGTCCATGCTCTGCAACAAGAGAAGCCGTCGCAGTGAGAAGTAGCTACCACTTACTGCAACTAGAGAAGAGTCCTCACAGCAACAAAGACCCAGCACAGCCAAAAAAAAAATTTAAAAAGAAAGCTCTTGGGGAGACATTAGTGCCTTTGAGAGGAGCCAGTATAGAAAGGATCCAGGAGGTCTCCCGCAGGGAGCTGGGATCTTGGAACCCAGGAGGACTCAGCCCAGTCTGGGACCGTGGCTCAAAGGATGCTCACTGGGCATCACCAGCAAGCGACTCATCCCTCTGGAACTCGGCATTTGCTCTCTGTAAGATGGGTGTGGCAGAGCACCAGCATTAGGACCAGCATGGCAGAGTCAAGATGGGAGGGGCACCCCCTCTTCCTGCCCCCTCTCCTGTGTCCCCTTTGGAAACCCCTTGGGATGGGAAACCCACTGGGTTCCATTAGCACCTGTTCTTAAAAGCCCCTCCTGACCCTGGAGGCAGCACCTGCTGCCAGAGAGTTGTCAATGGCTCCTTGCACCTGCCCTCTGACCAAGCAATTCCATTTTTAGGAATTTAAACCACAGAAACACTCACACGGGTGACAAAGGAAAATACACAGGAAATTGATTGCATCACTGTTTATAACAGCAGAACTTCGGAAAACGCCTAGACACCCGTGGGCATGGGGTGGGGGTCGCTGATTGCATAATGGGAAGGCACTGCCCAGTGGAAGAGCAAAAAGCTGTGACAAATACTGCCTGCTCCTTCAAGGAGTGAAAAAGAGCAATAAGCTCTCATTTGTATTTTAACAAGGGCACCTGGCACACAACTTGCTGCGGTTGCCCTGGGAAGGGAGCTGGGGGCTTGGGTAGGAGAGGACGTGATTCTAGCCTTAAACCCTCTTCTCTTTGATCCAGTTAACTGTGCACATGGCCTGCCTGGGGAAGCCATCCACTGGCCTTCCTCCCTCTCGGATACTGAGTAGAACCTTCTGGTTATTATCTATCTTCAGTTCTCCTTCTCAGGGCCCATCAACCTTGCCATGGAGTGAAGTCATGTGACCAGTGCTGGCCAATGAGTTGTGGGAAGAAGTGACCTGCCGCTCCTTCCTGTCTCAGTGACCTAGACAGGGAGGTGCCACGAGACAAAGGCAGCCTGGCCCACTGAGTTTGTATTTGTCTTTTTAATAATTTCGTCTATTTGTTTATTTTTGGCTATGCTGGATCTTCATTGCTGGGAGGGCTTTCTTTAGTTGCGGCAAGTGGGGGCTACTCTGGTTGCGGTGTGTGGACTCCTCCTTACAGGGGCTTCTCTCGTTGCAGCTCCTGGGTTCTAGGTACACAGGCTTAGTAGTTGTGGCACACAAGGCTTACTTGCTCTGCAGCATGGGGGATCTTCCCAGGATCAGGGATCAAATCCATGACTCCTACATGAGCAGATAGATTCCTCACCACTGAGCCACCAGGGAAGCCCCCACCCTGAGCTTTCACATGGAGGGTGGTTGCCATGGAGAATCACCTGGACTCCTGGCAGACTTTTGTTGTGCAAAACAAACTTTTGCTGTGTTGAGACACTTCAATGTGGGGCTCATTTGTTACTGCAGCACAGCCTAGCCTGGCTAACTGATACAGATTTGCAAAACCGCCTTCTGGTTCAAGGGATATCAGAGAACTTGGACAGGTCCCTTGACTCCTCCAGGCCTCAGTTTCCCTATGTGTGTAGTGAGGCAAGTAGGTTTTCCTCCTCTGACTAGGCCCTGTGCTGCTCATTTTCCCAGACCCCAAAGGCCTGAGGAATATCTGCCAGTATGAAGTGCCGCTGGTTCAGAGTTCTCACTGGACACTGGGTGGGCCCCCTTGGGGGCATCATGGGATCCTCACGGTAGCCCCAGGAGGGACGGACTATCTTTTTCCCCATTTCCTCAGGAGGAAACTGAGGCTCAAGGAGGTGAGATCACTTGCCCAGAAACCCCAGCATCTATGATTCTTACCTGCTGTAATGACAATTACCATCTCTTATGAACACAACAGAAGCCCAGTACTGACCACTTGGGAGAGCTTGGAATGAGGATTTTTTTTTTTTACCATCTTAACCATTTGAAAGTATACAATTCAGTGGCATTAAGTCCATTCACATTCTTGGGCAACCATCACCACCATCCATCTCCCGAACCTTTGTTTTTTTTGGCCACCACATGGCATGCTGGATCTCAGTTGCCCAACGAGAGACAGAACCTGTGCCCCTTCAGTGGAAGTTCGGATTCTTAACCACTGGGCTGCCAGGGAATTCCCAGAACTCCTTTTACCTTGCCAAGCTCTGTACCTATTAAACATTAACTAACTCCTTATTTCCCTCTCTCCCCAGGCCTGGGCAGCCACCACTCCCTATGAACTTACCCATTCTAGGAACCTAATATAAGTGCAATCATACAATATTTGTCCTCTGGTGTCTGGCTTATTTCACTTAGCATAATGTCCTCCAGGTTCATCCAAAGTGAAGTGAGCGTCAGAATGGCCTTCCTTTCCAAGGCTGAACGACGTTCCATTATATGTGTGCACCACATTTGGCTCATCTCTTCATCTGTTGACAGACACTTGGCTTGTTCCCACCTCTTGGCGGTTGTGACTAATGCTGCAGTGCCCATGGAATATATACCTGTTGGAGACCTTGATTCAGTTCTTTGGGATATATTCCCAAAGATGGAATTGCTAGATCATATGGTAATTCTTTGGAACTCTGCATTCAGATGCTTATATCTTTCCTTTTCTCCTTTGCTTTTCACCTCTCTTCTTTCCACAGCTATTTGTAAGGCCTCCCCAGACAGCCATTTTGCTTTTTTGCATTTCTTTTCCATGGGGATGGTCTTCATCCCTGTCTCCTGTACAGTGTCATGAACCTCATTCCGTAGTTCATCAGGCACTCTATCTATCAGATCTAGGCCCTTAAATCTATTTCTCACTTCCACTGTATAATCATAAGGGATTTGATTTAGGTCATACCTGAATGGTCTAGCGGTTTTCCCTACTTTCTTCAATTTAGGTCTGAATTTGGTAATAAGGAGTTCATGATCTGAGCCACAGTCAGCTCCTGGTCTTGTTTTTGCTGCCTGTATAGAGCTTCTCCATCTTTGGCTGCAAAGAATATAATCAATCTGATTTCGGTGTTGACCATCTGGTGATGTCCATGTGTAGAGTCTTCTCTTGTGTTGTTGGAAGAGGGTGTTTGCTATGACCAGTGCATTTTCTTGGCAAAATTTGATTAGCCTTTGCCCTGCTTCATTCCGTACTCCAAGGCCAAATTTGCCTGTTACTCCAGGTGTTTCTTGACTTCCTACTTTTGCATTCCAGTCCCCTATAATGAAAAAGACATCTTTTTTGGGTGTTAGTTCTAAAAGGTCTTTAGGTCTTCATAAAACTGTTCAGCTTCAGTTTCTTCAGCATTACTCTTTGGGGCATAGACTTGGATTACCGTGATATTGAATGGTTTGCCTTGGAGACGAACAGAGATCATTCTGTCGTTTTTGAGATTGCATCCAAGTACTGCATTTCGGACTCTTGTTGACCATGATGGCTACTCCATTTCTTCTGAGGGATTCCTGCCCGCAGTAGTAGATACAATGGTCATCTGAGTTAAATTCACCCATTCCACTCCATTTTAGTTCACTGATTCCTAGAATGTCGACGTTCACCCTTGCCATCTCTTGTTTGACCACTTTCAATTTGCCTTGATTCATGGACCTGACATTCCAAGTTCCTATGCAATATTGCTCTTTACAGCATCGGATCTTGCTTCTATCACCAGTCACATCCACAACTGAGTATTGTTTTTGCTTTGGCTCCATCCCTTAATTTTTTCTGGAGTAATTTCTCCACTGATCTCCAGTAGCACATTGGGCACCTAATGACCTGGGGAGTTCCTCTTTCAGTATCCTATCATTTGGCCTTTTCATACTGTTCATGGGGTTCTCAAGGCAAGAATACTGCAGTGGCTTGCCATTCCCTTCTCCAGTGGACCACATTCTGTCAGAGTTCCAAAGAACAGCAAGAAGAGATAAGAAAGCTTTCTTCAGTGATCAATGCAAAGAAATAGAGGAAAACAACAGAATGGGAAAGACTAGAGATCTCTTTAAGAAAATTAGAGATACCAAGGGAACATTTCATGCAAAGATGGGCTCAATAAAGGACAGAAATGGTATGGACCTAACAGAAGCAGAAGATATTAAGAAGAGGTGGCAAGAATACACAGAAGAACTGTACAAAAAGATCTTCACGACCCAGATAATCATGATGATGTGATCACTCATCTAGAGCCAGACACCTTGGAATGTGAAGTCAAGTGGGCCTTAGAAAGCATCACTACAAACAAAGCTAGTGGAGGTGATGGAATTCCAGTGGAGCTATTTCAAATCCTGAAAGATGATGCTGTGAAAGTGCTGCACTCAATAGGCCAGCAAATTTGGAAAACTCAGCAGTGACCACAGGACTGGAAAAGGTTAGTTTTCATTCCAATCCCAAAGAAAGGCAATGCCAAAGAATGCTCAAACTACCACACAATTGCACGCATCTCACATGCTAGTAAAGTAATGCTCAAAAATCTCCAAGCCAGGCTTCAGCAATATGTGAACTGTGAACTCCCTGATGTTCAAGCTGGCTTTAGAAAAGGCAGAGCAACCAGAGATCAAATTGCCAACATCCGCTGGATCATGGAAAAAGCAAGGGAGTTCCAGAAAAACATCTATTTCTGCTTTATTGACTATGCCAAAGGCTTTGATTGTGTGGATCACAATAAACTGGAAATTCTGAAAGAGATGGGAAAACTAGACCACCTAACCTGCCTTTGAGAAATCTGTATGCAGGTCAGGAAGCAACAGTTAGAACTGGACATGGAACAACAGACTGGTTCCAAATAGGAAAAGGAGTCCATCAAGGCTGTATATTGTCACCCTGCTTATTTAACTTCTATGCAGAGTACATCATGAGAAACGCTGGACTGGAAGAAACACAAGCTGGAATCAAGATTGCCGGGAGAAATATTAATAACTCAGATATGCAGATGACACCACCCTTATGGCAGAAAGTGAAGAGGAGCTAAAAAGCCTCTTGATGAAAGTGAAAGAGGAGAGTGAAAAAGTTGGCTTAAAGCTCAACATTCAGAAAACGAAGATCATGGCATCAGGTCCCATCACTTCATGGCAAATAGATGGGGAAACAGTGGAAACAGTGTCAGACTGTATTTTTTTGGGCTCCAAAATCACTGCAGATGGTGATTGCAGTCATGAAATTAAAAGACGCTTACTCCTTGGAAGAAAAGTTATGAGCAACCTAGATAGTATATTCAAAAGCAGAGACATTACTTTGCCGACTAAGGTCCATCTAGTCAAGGCTATGGTTTTCCAATGGTCATGTATGGATGTGAGAGTTGGACTGTGAAGAAGGCTGAGCGCCGAAGAATTGATGGTTTTGAACTGTGGTGTTGGAGAAGACTCTTGAGAGTCCCTTGGACTGCAAGGAGATCCAACCAGTCAATTCTGAAGGAGATCAGCCCTGGGATTTCTTTGGAAAGAATGATGCTGAAGCTGAAACTCCAGTACTTTGGCCACCTCATGGGAAGAGTTGACTCATTGGAAAAGACTCTGATGCTGGGAGGGATTGGGGGCAGGAAGAGAAGGGGACGACCGAGGATGAGATGGCTGGATGGCATCACCGACTCGATGGACATGAGTCTGAGTGAACTCCAGGAGTTGGTGATGGACAGGGAGGCCTGGTGTGCTGCGATTCATGGGGTTGCAAAGAGTCGGACAGGACTGAGTGACTGAACTGAACTGATGGTAATTCTATTTTTAATTTTTTGAGGAACCATCATTCTGTTTTCCATAGTGGCTGGACCATTTTACATTCCCACCAACAGTATAGAAGCTTCCAGTTTCTCCACATCCTCACCCACACTTGTTATTTTCTGAGTTTTGATAGTAACCATCCTAGTAGGTGTTATATGGGGTGGTATCTCATTGTGGTTTTGATTTACATTTCTCTGATGGTCTCTGAGGGAATAGGATTTTTTATATATTTATGTATCTGGCTTTTCTGGGTCTTAGTTACAGCACGTGGGATTTCCATTGCAGCATTTGGCATCTTTACGTGAGGCATGAAAACTCTTAGTTGAGGCATGTGGGATCTAGCCCTCTGACCAGGGATTGAACCAGAGCCCCCTGAATCAGGAGCGTGGAGTCTTAGCCACTGGACCAGTAGGGAAGTCCTGGGAATAGGATTTTTTAAAGTGCCACAGGTGTGATCCCCTGGACCTGCTTCCAGAGGGGGACGCAGGGGGCTGCTCTGGTCCTGGGGATTCTTTGTGCTCTGCTGTGCCATGCTTAGTTGCTCAGTTGTGCCCAACTCTTTGTGACCCCATGGGCTGTAGCCTGCCAGGCTCCTCTGTCCATGGGTATTCTCTAGGCAAAGAATACTGGAGTAGGTTGCCATGCCCCCTTCCAGGGGAATCTTCCCAACCCAGGGATCAAACCCAGGTCTCCCGCATTGCAGGTGGATTCTTTACCATCTGAGCCACCAGCGAAGCCTGGGAATGCTTTAGCCGTATCTCGAAGTCCTTGAATCCCAAGCAGATGAGTGGGGCTGTGCTCTCCTGGGATTTGTGCCCCAATGACCTATCCACCCACGCTGGGGTCCCAACTTCTCCAGAAGCTCAGCCTCTGATGTTGCAACTTCTACTTCCCTACTGGGCCTGAGCAGGGACTGAGCTGGGCCTTTCCAGCCCTGGCTGACCTGGTGACACAGAGTCCCCACCCACGCCTGGGACACAGCAGCGAGGCGGCAGTGCCACAGAGAGGTTGGGGGGAGGGGGCGACCATCTGCATGCCCCTTGTCCTTCTGTGTCCAAACTAGGGCAGCTTTGTGTGGGGGACAAGGGTAGAGACTCTGGAGCCAGCATACTCAGAGTTACATCTTTGCTATATTTGCCAGCCATGTGACCTCAGATAAACCACTTCCCTTCCCAACCTTCACTTTTCTCATCTGTAGAATGGCTGAAATGGTGCTTGAATGCGTGCATGCATACTTAAGTCTCTCAGTTGTGTCTGACTCTTTGCAACCTCATGGACTATAGCCAGGCTCCTCTGTCCACGGGCTTCTCCAGGCAAGAACACTGGAAAGGGTAGCCAGTGCTTGGCACTTGGTAAGCGCTCACTAAACACTTCCCTTAATCACCAACATTGTCATCATCCTCATTATTATCCACATCCAGAAGGACAATCAGGTCCCACCTGTGCCCAACAATCCCTGGCTCCCGTTGCCAGCAGGAGAATACCCACCACCTTCTTATGGACAGGTGGGTACTGCCTGCGCCGGCCCCTGCCGACCTCTCCCACCTCCTCTTCCCCTCGCTCAGCACACTGCAGCCACCTGGGCTGCCTCCTGTCCCTCAAACACCTGGCCCTCCTTTCTGCCACTGGCCCTTTGCACATACCTTTCCTCCTGCCTAAAATGTACTTCCCTCACTCCAGTCCACTCCCATCCCTCCCACAGTAAACGCCCAAAGAGCTCAGTCTCACGTCAAACTTTCTTTCCTCAAAGATGCCTTCCTGGGACTTCCCTGGTGGTCCAGTGGATAAGAATCTGCCTGCCAAGGCAGGGGACACGGGTTCGATCCCTGGTCTGGGAAGATTCCACAGGCAGCGGAGCCACTAAGCCCGGTGCCCTGCAACTACTGAAGCCTGCCTGCCCTGGAGCCTGTGCTCTGCAACAAGAGAAGCCCCTGCAGTGAGAAGCTCACGCACCAAAACAAACAGCAGCCCGTGCTCACCGCAACTAGAGAAAGGCGTCAGCGACAAAGACCCTGAGCAGCCAAAAATAAATAAATAATTTAAAAAGATGTCTTCCTGGACATCCCGACTCTCGGTCCACATGGGAGTGGTTGGCCTTCATGGCCCTGTACGCAACCCCCCCATTCCCCATACCACTTCTCTTGGTCCTAAAATGTGAAATTATTTAAGGAATGTCAGCCTCCCCACGTGAGCTCTGTGAGGCCAGGATCACCCCTGTTTTGCTCCCCATTATTGCCCAAGCACCAAGGACAGGGTTGACCCAGGGCCCCCCACCCCCAGCTATTCGTCAAACTGAAGTATCACCTTCCAGAATCTCCCTGATTTGGGAAACTCAGAGGCTTTTCAACAAGACAATGCATTACCTACATAACTACATAAGCTTTAGGTTTCGTACCTTTGCAAGACTTTTGCACTCATCGAATGAACAAATCTGAGAAAACCCTCTGCTACACCCTGTGTCCTAATTTTTCAGCTCAGAAAAATATGGTCATTGCACTCAGAGCAGCTGCTCCCAATTCCTGCTGTGCCTCCTCGAAGCCCAGCCTCCAGCCCTTCCTCAGAACATGCGGGAGGCTGCGGCTGCTCCGAGGGTCACCCCTTGCTTGGGGATAAATGCCAACGATGAGTAATGGCGGGTTGCGGAGGGAGGTGCAGACGCGAGTTCAGCCCAGTCAGCAAGATTGGCGGGAGACAAGGTGGCCCCTTGCCTGGGGTTAGGGCCCGACTCAGGCAGCCTCCCCCCCAACCCCGCCCAACCAGGTGGGGAGTAAGAGTGTGGACCCCAAGGGGGCCACGGGGCAAGCCTGTGCATTTATCCTCTCCCTTGTCTATTTCAACAGTCCAGAGACTACTGTGCGCTTGGCCCAGTTTGGGGGAGGCCCCAGTGAGTTCTTGATCACAGCGCCACTTGGGAAGCCAGTGGGAGGCCCTAAAGAACGCCTCAGAGGGTCCCAAGGGAAGAGGTATTCAGAGAGGGGCAATGTCCAGGTCCATTCAAAATGGTTCTCAATGAAAGAATTTTCTTGACAGGCTGCAGGAAACAGTCACTTTAGTACCACTGGTACTGTGACTGGGGTTGGGGCCAGTTCAGGGGAGGTGACACCCTGAGGCCTGGAAGAAGGGTGGACTGTCCCAAAACACAAACCAGTTGGGGGAGGACTTAGAACATGGGGTCACCATCGTCTGGTTGGGCTCCGTGGACACGGAGGGTGAGCCTCGGGGTGAATAAGATCTGTCGAGAGCAAAGGACCTGAGCCTGGAAAAGGAGCCTGGCCTGGGCGGGGGTCCCGAGATGTTCACGAACATCAGGAACATCCTAGAGAGAAACCCCCACTTTTTCGGTTCCCCCAGGGTTCACGTTCCTGAGGGATAGACGATGGAGACAAAATGAAACAGACAAGCAACTGGTTGGGATGTAGGAGGTGGCGAAGGTAAGGGGGAGACGTGGCTGGTCAGGGAGGACCCCTGCAGGAAGCAGGGTTGTGGGGGAAGGGATGGGCCCAGGGGGTATCTGGGGGAAACTCCAGGAGAGATGGCCCAAGGGACTCCAGGGCAGGGTGAACTTGAGAGACTGGAGGAGGGTGGGGGTGGGCCTGGAGGAGGGGTGGGAGGTGAAGGAGGGATGGGGGCTGTGACACTCAGGTGCAGATACACAAGGTGAGCTCCTCCAGAAAGCTGTGCATGGCCCTTGTTTCCTTCCCAGAATTCCCAGGCTCACCCATCAGGCAACAGGCTACGCCCCATACCCCCGTCACCACAGTCCTCATCTATGCAGGGCCTTAGGAGGGGCTCAGCCTTTTTGGATCCTCACAGCTGCCTGTGGGGTGTCCCACCCTCCATTCTGCTGCTGAAACAGCAGAGATTTTTGCTGGAAGGGGGAGCAGGTTTCCGGGTGGGGATGGAGGAGGCAGGAGGCCTACACTGCAGGGAGATGGAGACCCTCAGGGAAATTCACACTCCAGCTGCTCGCCAGCCTGAGGACAGGCGCTCTCAGCTGCTGTCACATCGACACACACATGCATGCTGACACACACGTGTGTACATGGACACACGCACAATCCCGCCCTCACACTGAGACACACACACTGGCAAACAGATAAACACCCACGATGACACACACATAGACCAGAACACTGCCACACTGCACAAGCACACACACACACAACTGCCTCTCCAGTTGGTCTGAGCTATCTGCTCCAGAATGGCCATCTCTTTAGGTTGGAGCCTCCTCAGGGAAATCTTTGCATCTTCATATGATCCTCCAGGCTGCCCCCCAGCTGCCGTTGTTGCCTAAAATCCTGAGAACTAAGGAAAGATTCCTTTAAACCTCACACTTCAGATTTTAGGCTGAAACAGTATTTCAGAAATTCGAGTCTTCAGGATGGTTCTGATGTGGGCTTGTGGGGACAGGTAGGATGCTGAGGGCCCTGCCAGGGGAGCTAGGGTTGGAGAGCAGGGGTTGTCGAGGAAGAGTTAGTCTGGGCAGATTCCACACCCGCCCCACCCTCCATGGCTGCGAGCAAACTCCACAAAGCAAGAGCTGGCCAAGGGCTGAGTGGATCAAGGAATGGCTCTGAAAACTCACTCTGCAACCCTCCCCAAAGGACTGTGAGCCTCAATTTCCCCATCTGTACAATGGATTTGATCCACCTTTTAGGGCTAGTGCAAAGAGTTAAATGACACCCATATACCTATAAAGTTAAAAGCCCTGGAAGCCCAAGAAAATTAAGTTTTGGGGGGGCGCGGATGGGATGGTAAAAACTCGCAGCAGTGGCCTCTCGGGTGTAACAGGGCTGAAAATAACCGGCATTTTCCTTTTCTCTGCGGCTGAAGCCGCGCTTCCCATAGGACCGAGCCTGCTTATCAGTAGCAAAGCCGCTCTCTCTGCCAGAAGGTGACTGTGGGGCTCGGCTCCCCTCTCCAGCCTTCAGCCCGACTCCTAGGGAGGAGAACAGTGAACTCCCTCCTCCTGGTTCAGGTTTCTACACCGCCCCCCCCAAACCCCTAAACAATTTTGCATATATTTAAATCTTCTCTGCTGTTTCTAGGCTTGAGCCGACCCCCTCCAACAGCCCCCGAAAAAGGGAGAAAGAAATTACAAAAGCCCGTCATTTGTCTCCATCCCCGCACCCCATCTATCAGGGCCGCAGAGCCCGTCGCCTCGAATGATGCGCGCGCCCGGACGGCGCTTTAATGGGGCGCCGCGTGTGACTGTGCAGCCGGCCGGCATTTGCATACATATTAAACGGAGCAGTAAAAAATGCAGACATGCAAACCATTTGGACGGGCTCCTCGGCGAGCCTGCCAGGAAATCAATCTTTTGGTTTCTTAAAGGAAACCTGCTCGGGAGGAGGTGGTGAAGCCTCGCAGCCCGCCAGCCCTGGGAGGGGAGCGGCCAGCATCTGTCCATCTGTCTGCGGAGGCCAGTCGGTTGTGAGGGTCCTTCGCGGCCACGGACTTGGTGGAGCCTCGACAGGGAGCCAGGGGGGCCAGGGGACCAGAAGGCATCATCAATCGCTTTGAGAGTGGATCCTGGCTGGACCGGCTGTGTGCCCTGGAGTAACAGGCTTGCCCTCTCTGAGCTCTGCTCACCCAGGTGACAGTGATAATTTAGTGCAGCGCCTCCCCCACCCCCAGGGGATGCTGGAGATTTTCCTCTCAATTCATGGCTCTGGGACCTAATGACCAACCCAAGGTGGCCCATCTCCTCTATGAAGAGCCTGGATCCCAAACTTGGTGTGGAAGAGATCCCCTAAGAGCACAGGTTCTGGAGGCCTGAGTTCCAAGTCAGGCTCCATTCCTTACAAGCTGTGTGACCTTGAGCAAATGCATCAACCTCTCTGTTTTGTTTTTTTTTTTAAAGTGTGTCTGGGGGACCAATATACTTCCTTCTTAGGTGTGTTGTGGAATAAAGTAGGTCATTCATTATCTGGCTCACAGTAGGACTTAGCTGCAGAGCAAAGTGTAGGAAGGTCCTGGTATCACTGGTGTGGTTTTCCAGGTGAAAATTCCTCACTATGCCTGCATGGCTTGGTGGCCGCTTGTCCTACGAGCCTCCTCATCTCTAAACGCCGTGTTTGATTCTCACAGGAACTCCTAGCTCACACGGACCCCCCACCCTGACCTCTGCAGAGGTGGGGTCCCAGGGGCTCCACTGCCCATTCCAGACAGATGTGGCCAAGACGGCACCTCTGAGGGCTCTGAGACCATCATCTGCTGGCAAATTGGGCAAAGCCCGGGCCCCGGCGGGGGACACCCTGAGCCAGCCCCAAACAGACTGAACGTCTGTGGGACCAGAAAAGGCAAGTGGCCCAGAGTTTCCGCAGAACCAGAGCAGTCCTGCTGCTCTATCCATCCTCTCTCTCAATCCCACTTTACAGATGAGGAAACTGAGGCTTGGAAAGAGGTGCGTGGTCACAAACTCGAAGGTGGTGGAACCGGGGTTGGAACTGGGGCTGAGTGATGGCAAGGACCACTCCCCAGAGGTCACTTGTAAATACTGTCGACAGAAGGAGCTCTTTCTGCATTGTTAGGAATGCCGCTGTCCCTAAAGAAGGTGTGTGCTTGTGGAGAAAGACCAGTTTTGTGGGCTCAACATGCGATTCAGAATTCACGAAGCTTC
The DNA here is from genome assembly GCF_014754425.2 of Oryx dammah. NCBI lineage: Eukaryota > Metazoa > Chordata > Mammalia > Artiodactyla > Bovidae > Oryx > Oryx dammah. The sequence goes on along the minus strand of NW_024070209.1, from coordinate 98,559,818 downwards.
TTCCTTGAAGGAAACTGGAGGAAGCAGTGGACGGGTTTTTTGTTTGTTTTGTTTTGGCTGTACTGAGTCTTCACTGCCCTGTAGCAGGTAGGATCTTAGTTCAGTGTAGGACCTTAGTTCCCCTCCGGGGCTTCAAACCCGTGTCCCCTGCATTGGAAGGCAGAGTCATTACCACGGGACCATCAAGAAGTCCCAGGAGTAGGTGGCTTTTGAGAACCAGCTTGAGTGTGGTGGGTGTTCATCCATTTCCTCCACACTCCTGGAGGGGACCAGTGTCCCCAGGACAGGCTGAGTACTGGACAGTGCTGGGGCAGTGATGGGGATGGTGGGTGCACCCAGCCCCATGAGAGCCACCCTCCTCTCTGAGACCCTAGCCCTGCGTGAAGAGCCAGGCTAGGGGCAGGAGAGCCCTGGCCTTCAGGTGGGAGAGAGTCTCTGGGAATCAGAGCTTCCCATCTGAGCAGCAAAGGGGCCTCCACACAGTGCTGAGTTGCAGCCTGCTACCATGGGAACAAAAAGGTCTGAATCCAGGGTGTGGTCCAGTTGGATGGTGGCACCTCCCTGTGTGACCTTGGGCAAAAGCCTTAACCTCTCTGGGCCAGGGTGGCTGAGCTGACTGCACTCCTCTCCCTCTCCCTTTGGAAGATCCTCCTTTTCACCCCTGGCCTCCAGGCTCTCAGGGGCCTCTGTCCCTCTACCTCTCGCTGCAGGCCCCAGAGGACAGGCCGCCCCCCACTGCCTGGCAGGCAGCGGGTGGAAGAAGCCGGCAGGGCGAGAAAAGGCAGGAGGGGCAGGAGTTACAGGAACCGGCTGGGCCTGGGCGATTGCTCAACTGGGGAGCCTGGCCGGCCTGGCCTCCACAGGCCCCCACTTCCCCCAGTCACCCTCCCTCCTAGCTCTGCATTGCAAACATTCCTCGCCAACCTCGGCTGCTGCAGCCCCGGAAGGGGGAACTGCCGCAGACACAGCACGAGGCAGCCAGAAACACTTAACCCCTTCTTCGCTTCCAGGCAGAGCCCGCAGGCTGGAGGATGGGGCTGGGCCTGGATTCCCAGACTCCAGCGTGACCTGCTCAGGTGCACCGCTGGCAGCCCTGGTGGGCCCCAGGTTAGCAACCTGGATCAACAGGCCATCTGTGGGATCACAGAGTGACTGCTCAAGGACTTACTGGGCAGACGTTTCCAGAGTGTTCACTGGGTGCCCAGCACTGCATCTGGTATAAACAGGAATACCCAGTGGGGGGCACCCACAGAGCCCACCTTCTAGTGAGGGGTGGAGTGCAGATCAGACAAACAGGCTTTTTTTTTTTTTTTTAGCTCACGACAGTGATGAGTGTGCTACAAAGGAAAAGTACAGGGTGAGCCTGACTGTGAACTGAAGTCACTCAGTTAGGCAAGGAGGGCTTCCTGGAAGAAGTGACATTTACCAAGCAACAAGAAAAAGAGAAGGAGAGTGTGTCAGGCAGAAGGGTGAGGGGAGAGAGTTTTCACGGTTCAGTCTATTTGCCTGGAGGGCATAGGGTAAGGGGTCGAGAGCCCCTAAGTGGGAGGGCTAGGTCTATGCCAGACCCCAAAAGGTTTGGGGTCATTTTCGAGCTTGGATTGTCTTCTAAGGGCAGTGAGGAGCCATGGAAAACGTTTACCTGGGGAATAACATGATCAAGTTCAGTCTTAGGCACTAAGAATCCCATAGCCAAGAAATGAAACCAGCACGGTTTTCAGATAGAGATCAAATATACGCGAAGACCAGAATACCTGCAACTTACCAAAGTGCCACCAACAGGAGACGTTTCAAACAGCAGCCTGGCAGCTGGGCCTGGCACCTGGGCCTCCTGGGGCCCAGGGGCCACTCTGAGCCCTGCCATTCCCAGTCCAGCTGAAGGGGCTCCTACTCCCAGGACAGGATCCACCCCTCCCCCATCCCAGACCCTGCTCTGAAGACAGCTGGAGCTTCATAAATGCAGCAATTTGTGTTGAAGTTGGGAGGGGCTGAGAGACCACCCAGGCCCTCACTTCAGAGGCAGCAAGGGCTGGCCCTGGCTTCTACTGGGGGCCCAAATGCAGCTGGGCCTTGGGCCCAAGCTGGGGATGCTTGGGCACAGGGAGGCCGAGGGGGCACGGATCCGAGATGCCCACAGCACGTGTCCAGAGAGGCCAGCACACCCAGCCTGTTCATGACCTTGGCACCTCAAGATCTCTGTGGACCGCCCCCTACCAACTAAAGCCCCTTCCTCTCCCCACCTTTCATGGGACCTCACAGAGGCTGAAAGAAACAGATTCAAATCCAGGAGACTAGGAACTGTTTGGAAGGGAGCGGTCACCAAACCTAGCTGATGGACTGCTCCACTCCTGTAGAGCCTGAAGGCATGAGTCAGGGGACAAAGTAAGTTGGTGGGAAACTTCTGTATTGTTTTCGCTGTAGCTGAGTTTCCTTTTCTTTTTTCTTCTTTTTAAAAATGAAGTGCTACTTAGATCATCAATATACCAGAGATGGAAATGGAGCTCTCTTGATTGGAAAGGAAGCGGGTGGCCTGGGACTTCGCCGTGCACACCTATATAAGCTCTGTGTCCTCCTGGGCAACCCCAGGTTCCTAGGGTGGGCAGGCAGGCCCAGCCTGAGACTTTAGGGATGGGGAAACTGAGGGCCCGGGAGGCGGAGACACTTGTCTGGAGTCACACAGCCCTGAAGGATGGAGTCAAGGGCTGTCAGGCCAGCCTGAGCCAAAGACCTTCTATCAGGCCAGGCCCAGGCTGCAGGTCAGGAACTTGTATCCCCACTCTGGTTTCTGAGCATCTCTAAGCCTGGCCTGTTGGTTGGGGCAGCAAATTGAGCCAGAGCTCCCCAAATCCCACCTCAGCAGGGTGAGACTTCCGAAGGGAAAACATGCCTGGGACGCTCCCTCTGTTGAAATCATGCTGAGACAGGACAGGAAAGGGCCGGGCCAGCTCCATGCCCACACATGCCCCCAGCAGAAGCAAGGGCTGAGCTCCTTCTAGCCCCCGGGGTCGCCCATATGGGGTCCCCAGCAGCAGCGACTATCTGCTCTGTGGCTCTGGGTCCACACTCGGTCACAGGACAAAGATCTTTCCAGGCAGTGGCACTTTTACGAAGGTTCTTTGAACCTAGGGTGCCACCACCTTGGTGATCCACCATCAGCTTTGCCAGGATAAAGCATACCAGAACCTTCTGAAGCCTCATCATAGCAGGAGGAGTTGGCCATTATCCCCCCATTTCACAGACGGGAGACAGGGCTGTGAAGTCAGTTGCCTGGTCACAGAGTTAGTAACAGACATGGAGACTCGAGCAACCAGGTGCCTGCTCCTCACCACTAGGCCACCACCAGAGAGGTGACCCTTTTTCCCAGCATGAGACTGGGGCAAAACCAAAGAACCCTCGGCTCACCGAGACTCCTCGTGTCCTTTGTTTGTATTTTAGAATTTTACCTGTTATCTTACTTTATTTGTGGCTGCGCTGGATCTTCACTGCTGCGTGGTCTTCACTGCGGCGAATGGGCTACTCTGTCGTGGCGTGCGGGCTTCTCTTGTTGCACAGCACAGGCTCTAAGGGAGGCGCGCTTCATGCCGTTGCAGCATGTGAGCTCAGCAGTTGCGGTGCATGGGACTTCGTTGCTCTGCGGCATGTGAGATCTTCCCAGACCAGGGATCCAATTCGTGTTCCCTGCATTGGCAGGGCAATTCGTAACCACTGGACCGTCCCCCTCATATTGCTAATGCACACAAAATAAATATTTCATCTCACTTATTTACTGTATTTTTGGCATTTATCCATCCTGAGTTGACACCCCACTTCAGTCTTCCCTGACATGGGTTCACACGGGTCATGGAATTTTTCTGTGTCTCCAGGAGGCAAAGCTACTTGTGTCCTTGTAGCCATCACTGCCAAAACAAACAAAAACCTCACTTTATACATTTCATAAAAATGAGTGGCCTGACTTGGAAATATTGTGGATCCGGCTCCTTGGGGACATGGATTGCACTGTGCCATGACGCTGTTGAAGCAGCAGGCATGGGGTGAAGGCTCAACAAATAGGCCTGGGTGATTGTTATTGCTGCTGTTCATGGGGGTTGGTGTAGCTGATAATTCCTAGTCTTTTCCTCCTTCACATCACAGGTTACAGGGTCACTTCTCAAAGTTACTACTTGGCACTAAATGGTAAGAAGCCAGTTGTGAGAATGAGGCAAGTTATCTGTCCTTGCGCCGGAGAGATGTGACCGTGGCAGTCGGCCTGCAAGATGGTCTCCAGATGATTTCCACCCCCTTCAGCCCTTCCCACAATGAAAAGGACTGCCCCCGCGGGGCCAAGAGGACAGTGTGGAAAGGACCACACGTGCATTCCAAGGCACCGGGGCTTCAGTCTTTCTCGTTGGCATCCATCTAGGGGATGCCATATAGTGAGGAAACTCAAGCAGCTCTGTGGAAGACTCCACGGGGCAAGAAACCAAGGCCTCCTGCCAACAGCCAGTCAGTGAGCACTCCATCTTGGAAGCCGGAAGCCAATCCCGCAGCCTCAGTCAGATGAGAGCAGCCCCAGCTGATGTTCGGACTGCAACTTCAGTGGAGACCACAAACTGGGACCAGCCAGTTATGTTGTTGTGCAGTTGCTGAGTCATGTCTGACTCTTTGCAAACCCATGGACTGCAGCACGGCAGGCTTCCCCTGCCCTTCACTATCTCCCAGAGTTTGCTCAAATCATGTCCATTGAATTGGTGATGCCATCCAACCATTTCATCCTCTGTCGCCCCCTTCTCCTCCTGCCCAGTTACGGCACTTTTGAATTCCTGAGCCACAGACCCTTTGAGATAATAAATACCTATTGTTTTAAAGCGCTAAGTTAGGAGTGATTTGTTACACAGCAGCAGGTAACTGATACAGAAACAGAGAGACCTTTAGTTATGAGGGCTCTTCCCAAAGTATGTTCCCTGGAAAATTAACCCCAGGCTATATAACCCCAGGAAAACCAGTCTGTCAAGTAATGGCAGATTGTGGGCTTTCATCTCTTATTTAAGATTCCCAGTATACCTTGGCATAGTCAAGCAGACCCCTCTGGGCAAGGAGGCTGTTCCTCTGGAGTCTTGGTAGAACTCTGACATCATAGCTTCTTTGAGAAATACAGCTGAACTGCCACAGGAGTAGGCTCCTACTGCACATTAGATAATTGCATCTAATATAAAAACAAAAACACTTCCAGCCGGATATTCAGAGTGTGGCCGATGGTGTCCTATACAGACAAGATGGTCGGCCTCTCTGAGCTCCTCTTCCGGCTGAGGGGGCTGGTTTGCCTTGGGTCCCCTCTGGTCCCACCAGTCATACCATCAGTAGTTCTGGTCAGGGCTCTGGGCCCATGTTTGGCCATGAACCTCAGTGTATCTGGGGACCCCTGGGGCTTCAGATTTTGGTTCCTGCCCTCTGCAGCGCCAACTCTCATCGCTCCGAAGCAACGGCCTTGAGCTCCCACCCCTCGTGTTTGCCACATCCTCAATGACAATGCCTCAGAGTCAGATCCTTCTCGGCAGGAACATAACCATGGTCTTAAAACACGCACCACTGGAAAATAACGTTTGATATAGAAAAAAAAATCATTTTGCAGGCAACTTTTTCAGAGCGAATCCACCCCCTTCAGCGAGGAAAAGCTGTGCTCAGAAAACCACATTCTTTCAAACCCCTGGGGCTGCGTGGGGGTGGGAACAGAGATCTTTCTACACGCTAGGAGGCAGAGGCCTTTTCTTCTGTTGAAAACGTAATTTTACCCTCATGTTGCTTCATCTTTCCCTGCATGGCCTTTTGGGGGGCTTGCGGGCCTTTCTGGAGCCACTCCTTCCAGACAACAAGCAGCCTGCCCTCTTCCCTCAGACCTGAGGCCTTGGTGTGCGGCCCTGGCTGCCCCCGGCCCCGGCCTCACTGGGGAGCCCTGCCTAGGCCTGCTCTGGCAGAATCTGCACTGGGACAAGGTTCCCAGGTGATTCCAGGCACATGAAAGATGGGGAGCGCCCAGCTGCACCCCAGAACCGCCGTCTCAAGGTGCCCTCTGTCTGCCCGCTAACGGGCCGCCAAGCTCGCCTTCCTCACCCGGCTTCCAGGCTCCCATCACAGACGGCGTCTCAGAAGCAGCACTTCCGGACCCCCATTTCCACATGCACGCTGCTCACCCCTACATCACGCTCTCATCATGTTTAAAATCCAGCAAGAGGGCCACACACACAGAGTGGGAAGTCAGGACCCCTGAACAAGCAGTAATGGCAACAACAAAGACTCCCAGCCTTTACAGAGCACTGCCAACCGAGGAGGGAAGCAGTGAGACCTAGAGGCTCAGAGAGGGAAAGCCACCACCCCAAGATCACACAGCTGGCAAGTGGTAGAGTCAGAGCCACCAAGCTCTCTCCTGACACCCTGCGGCAGGAAGCCTCCCCTATGAGAAAATGGGAGGGGCTGCAGGGAATATCAAAGGGTTGAACTCCCCACCCCAATCTAGCCCGGTGTTTCCCACTCTGGGGTTCTTTGGGGGACCCTCCGAGGCTTTCTGCAGCAGTGGTGGTGGTGGGGAGTTCTGTACTCTTTTGAAATCCCTGATGGTCACTACACCTTGACCAAGGGCCAGGCCACCATGGGATCCATACAGCATTGCCTTTGTTTGCTTTGGATGGGATTACATCAACCCACCATGCTGGTTCAGACTCTCCGGCCCAATGGGAGTTGCAAGGCATTGGCATGGATGCCCTTGATTATCCTGAACTGAGGAAGCTTCTAGTACTTAACAAAGGCAGCTTTCTTGTTGGGCCAACGTGGGCCTGGAGACAGATAAGAACAGGAGGAGCTTTTCTGGTGGGAATCGAGAGGAATTAGCTTAGAAATTTGAGTTACTGAGGGGAGGGGATTTGTCACCAGGATCTTCGGCAGCGGCAGGTGCTTTCTTCTGTTTTCTCTAAATCAAAGCTGGTGCTGCCCCACTCCCACCCAGCCCGGCCAGTGTTGGTGGAGGCGGAGCCTGACGGGCAGGGCTGAGCTGTCCAGGCTCACTGCCCAGGTCTTCACGAGATGCCCTCCTGCCATGCTCTCCACGGAAGCAGACCTTGAAGGCGACGGGTGAGCTCCTGTTTGCGGGAAGCCAGCCACAGGCAAATCTTGAGTTTCTTGCAGAAACCTGCAGCAAGATGGGCGTGGGCTTCTGTGTGTGGTTTCCACGCCGCCCTGCACCTTTCTCCCCATCTCGGCTTGTCCGAGCGCACGTGTGGAGCTGGAGTGGTGCCTCCCTTGCTCCTCCCGGACAGACCCTTCCCCTCTGCCCCCGACCTCCACCCCATACCCACGGCAGGTGCCAGGCCCTGGAGGTTTTGATCAGGAGCGCTCAGAGGTTAACGGTGGCCGGCGGCTCTAAAGTCCAAAGGATACAGGTGGGTTGTGATCCGTGTGAGCAACTGACAACTTGACCTCACAGCCCCGGCCATGTGCTTCCTCCGTCTGGAGAAACCCTGTTGGAGTGGGGACCCCAGATTCTTGACCACTGGAAGCTGACCTTCCAGGAGGGACTTGAAGTCACTTTTGGATGGAGCACGGAAAGGCACAGACACTTCTTTAAAAATGATTCCTGTGGGCCTGAGTAGCAGGAACTGGAGCCCTCTGTCCAGAGATCCGGTAACCACGGGCTAGAAAATCACAGTGAAGGCCCAGCCAGCTGGGCTTCAAATACAGCTCAGGAGGAGCTCATTTTGAGGTTAAAGAAATATGCACCATCCATCGGCCACGGTGAAGGGCTAGAACTGATGTCAGTGCACCAACCAGGGGATTTTCTTTTTTTTTGGCCACTCCAGGCGATATCTTAGATCCATAACCAGTGATGGAAACCATGCTCCATGCAGTGGAAGCATGGAGTCAACTGCTGGACCTCCAGGGATGTCTCCCAGGGGACTTTTTTAAAGCAAGTTCCTCCTGGGGTCTTTTCTGGCGCTAGGAGACGGATCAGCTATGCAGCCTTGGGTGGCCCCTCTGACACCACACGCTTCTCTGGTCTGTCCGTGTGTCCCTCTCTCCTAGGAGACACAGATCCTCCCAGGCAGGGGCACCCCAGGTTGGTCTCTGTGCCATGAGAGTGCCCTTCAGGCCCTGCCGTCAGGACTCACGTTTCTGTTCATCGGTAGAACAGAGCGCCCAGCTCCAAAGCCAGGCTTTTTAGTTTCTCAGTGTGGAACCTTAAGCACGTCAGGTCCCCTCTCTGTGCCTGCCTCTTCTCTCCGGAAATGGCGATCCTGGTCCCTGGCATTTCATGGTTGCTGTGAGGAAGGCCTGAGCAAGGACATGCCCAGAACGGGGTTACCACTCTCCAGACCAACTCTGATGCAAGGCTGCGCACGCAGCAGGGACTCGGGGACTGTTTGGTGTTCAGATTTTTTTTTTAACTAACATTTCTTTTTCCCCCCTAAATTTTATTTCTCTATTTTTGGTGGTGCTGGGTCTTGGCTGCTGCACAAGGGCTTTCTCTAGTTGTGGCGAAACTCACCAGTTTTGGTGCTCAGGCGTCTCCTTGCGTTGGCTTCGCTTGTTCCAGAGCACGCGGCTCCAGAGTGCGCACGCTTCAGCAGTTCTGCCTCACAGCTTAGTTACCCTGAGGTACGTGGGATCTTCCTGGACCAGGGATGGAACCCTTGTCCGGTGCATTGGCAGCAGATTCTTAACCTCCTGGGAAGCCCTAAACTAACATTTCTTAAAGTACAAGGATAAATAAACATAGTCTATGACTTGTGGAGAATGTGATTTTTTTGCAAAAGAGAAAACTTGGGACTTCCCTGGTGGTCCAGTGGTTAAGACTCTGTGCTTCCAATGCAGGGGGTGCAGGTTTGATCCCTGGGCAGGGAAGTAGGATCCCATATGCAGTGCAGTGCAGCCCCAAAATAAAGAAAACTTGACCTCTTTTTCCCCCACTGACAGCCAGCATTCAAGATAGATAGTCCCCATGCATGTCTCCCTTTTACGAAAGAGTCAGTCAAGGCTCAGAGAGGCCAAATGAGGTTCCCAGGATCACTCAGTGACAGAATCAAGCTCTTAACCAAGAGCATCTTGGATTTATAACCCCTGGCCTCCCTGCGGGACTTAAACCCCTCAGAACCAGGGGCCCCCTCCCAGAGAGGAGCAGCAAAGATCAAGTGCGCCTATGAATTAAGCAGGCCAAGAGTCACACAGTAAAGTCATCCCCACTTCAAAGATCTCTCGAGTGGGAACCAATGTGACCAGGAAGGAAAATCTGAATCACGTCCCACCCAAAACACCGGGCAATTCCAGCAGAATACAGCTTCCCCAAGCCTGAGCTAACTCAGGCTACCTTCCATCCAATTCCCTGGGAAGCAAGCAGAGGGGGCAGATTCAAGTCAGAAGCCTCTTGGGGTTTAGAACAAGAGTGGAGACCAGGAGGCAGGGGGTGAGGGTGGGGAGACTTGTGCTCTGTGGCTTTCTTGAGGCAGGGAGTTAAGGAAGTCTTTCAAACTGCCATTGTGAGTTGGTGATTGTGGACTCTCAAGCCACAGAAACCTAGGGTTCCCTCCTGGCAAGCTATGTGACCTCTCTGACCCTCAGCCTCTTCATCTGAAATGTGTCCAGCCAAGCTTTAATGTCCAGCTGCTCCTTGAGGAGCTGGTGCTGGGTACTGGGGACTCAGCAATGAATGGGAGAGACCAGACTGAGGCCTTTACCAAGCTCACTGCCTCACAGGGGCAACAGTGAGTGTGGAGACAAACAAGTTTAGGTATCAGCTATAAGGGAATACCCCGAGGATGAGAGTCAACGCTCTCTCAAGCTGGTGGTGAGAGAGCATGCATCCAATCAAGGCTGAGCCCGGCACTGAGCCCATGGTGAGTGCTCAGGCCGTGAAAATGGCTTTAGTTGCTGCTGTGGCGACTATTATTACCGTAACCTGAATAAAACTGGGCTGCCTTGGGGCCCAGTCTCGTCACAATGTTATGTTCAAAAGCAATATCAGCCTGACATCCCCAAATCATTGCAAAGCAGTTTAAATCTTCCCGACGATCTCTCAGAGACACCAAAAGCGAATTCCTTTGCACACCACACAAAAAAGCGTTCTCAAGACTCTCCATGACAATGTGTCTGCCTAGAAGGTCTCACGGCAGTTGCTCCAGAAACAGCTCCGTTCCCCGCACCTCCCTGTCATCCTTCTCAGAGAGGCGGGGGCCGCTGGGTTTGGCCACAGGAGAGGGGGGACGGGGTGCGTCCAGGCTCTGCCCTCACTAGCTTTGTGGCCGCAGTTTGCTCATTTGCAAAATGTGGGTACAACAGCGCTGCCTCCAGCGAGGTATGGTGGGGACTCAATGAGATGGTTGGATGGCATCATGAACTCAATGGACATGAGTTTGAGCAAACTCCTGGAGATGGTAAAGGACAAGGAAGTCTGGCGTGCTGCAGTCCATGGGGTTGCGAAGAGTTGAACATGACTGAGCGACTGAACAACAACGATACAATGGCTTTAAGGTGTTGAGGATGGGCAGGTACAGCTGGGCGACCCCCTCTCCTGCCTCCCCGACCTGACCTTTGCATCTCATCGTTAATAGGAGCTCCAGCAGGGTCTCCTGTAGTCAGTCTGGGCTTTCGAGTGCCTAGCATCCAGCGGCAGCCGCTCCGCCTAGCACAAGGAAAGGGTCAGTGTCCAGCAGGTACAGAGGCTCCCACCATCTGAGGCCATTGCTTGCCGGAAGCCTGGGCAGTGTGGTCCAAGCTGGCTCCTCCTCTTTCTCCTGCATAGGGATCTGGTATCTGTCTTCTCAAGGGGCTCTGGGCCAGGCCCTTGCCAGGCATGCAGTTCCTGCCCCCCTAGGGCTCACATCCCAGATAGTCAGGGCCTGACTTCAAGGGAGACACCCAGAGCTGCAAGAGAGGACCAGCCGGAACATCAGGGAGGGCTTCCAGGAGGAGGCAGCAAGGAAAGGAAGGCCACACCTAGGCAAAGGCCTGGAAGGAAGAAAGTGGTGGGTTCTAGAAGCTACAAAAATTTCTCACCCACATGTCCCGACAGGTACAGTTTGCTGAGCTCTGTCACCTACACCATGTCACTTGGCGCTCTCCTCCCTCAGATCCCAGAGGACAGAGGGCAAGAACTCTTACTCCCAATTCACAGAGTGGGAGACAAGTACGGAGAGAGAAAGAGACAATTCCTAGCTGGGACTATAGCCCACATGGCCTGTCTTCTGGCTCAGGTGAGAAAGTCAAGCTGCAAGACTGGGCACTGAGCATCCCTAGATCTCCCTGTGATCATCACCCCCATTTTACAGATGAAGAAACGGAGGCTCGCTGAGACCACAACGTCCCTCCAGTCCTGCTCTTTCTGTGCATCTCTGGGGACCTAGGACAAGCCTGGGGTGCCCAGATGCCCTCACCAGACGGGGCAGGAAACAGCCAGGAACACGGGTGACAGGGGGTGATGGAAGGAAGGGAGCCAGGATGGGCTTGCAAATCAACACCACGCTGGGGAAGGGGGAGGAATGTGGGTCAGGATGGGGTGAACCCTACATGGGAGGCCAGTTTGGGAGGGACCCAGAACCCTAGGCAGACTCCCCCTAAGCACCGGAGGGTGAGACCCTGACTTCCCGGAAGACACCACCCCCAAGCTGGGCGGGGTGAAGGCCTCCTGGCTCGCCCAATCAAACGCACTCCCCCAGTCCGATGGGGAAAGCGGCCAGGGCGGAGGGCTCCCGCGGCCTTCCTGGGGGAGCCCCCGGGGACCTGCCCAGGACTCGGCCGCCCACCGCCCACTGCCCACCCCCAGCCTCAATAGCCCCGACGCCCGACGTCCTCCCCTCGGCTTTCGGTGGCTCCAGAATTTAAAGGTTAAATCCTAACCTCGTCTCAGCAGTTTCTCCCGGCTTTGCCTACCCAGCGCCAGTTGCTGGTAATTATATGCATCTCCGAGCAGCCAATCAGCTGTCAGACTGACAGATACTGATCTTTTCGTTTTATTTTTAGCTCTGTGCTTCCCCCTCTAGTTGCAAAAAAAAATTCTGTTTGTTCTGTGTGTGGCTGCTTGACTCCCAGCTCTGCACCCGGCTCTCATCTCCGCCAGCCAGGCGGGAGCCGGAAGCCGGAGGGGCTGGAGCCCCGTGCCCCTCCAGAGACAGCGGTGGGGTGGGGTGTGGGGCGGGGGTGCGGGGGTGCGGGCGGTCCTCACCTACAGGCTGGAGGCTGGGGGAGAGACAAAGACAGAGAGACGTCTCTGCCTCTGCAGAGACGAAGCTAGACTGAGAACAAGGCAGAAACGGGAGTGGAAGGGGAAAGACCAGCCCTCGACCCCTGGAAATATCCGCACTACCTTCCCCGCCACCGCCAAACTGAACAGAAGAGGGCAGGACCCAGGCGCGGCCTCTTCCAGGCCTATGTGCCTCCCCTGCTCTGTGAAGAGCAAGCGAAGTGCTCTTCAGAGTCCCTTTTGGGGGAACATTCTGGAAGGTTCTGGAACCTCCTGGAGGCACCAGGAGGCAGGTGGATGTGGGGCGCGGATGGCAGGAGGCCCCTGTTCACCCGGGGTCTTTGGAAGGAAAGGCCAGACAAGTTTTTAGGTCCCAAAGGGTCTCCCAGTCAAGGCCTCTGGTCCAGGAGTCATTGTTTAGTCGCTAAATCATGTCCAACTCTTTGCGACCCCATGAGCTGTAGCCCGCCAGGCTCCTCTGTCCTTGGGATTCTGGAGGCGGTTGCCATTCCCTTCTCCAGGGGAATCTTCCCGACCCAGGGATCAAACCTGCGTCTCCCTGGACCAGGAGCGGAGTCAGCAGATGGTCATGCTTCTTTCCATCATCAAGGCACTCTACAGTTTGCACAGCGTCTCCCCTCGCCCCAGGGGCCTCCACTTCTCCCCACAGGATGAAGTGACAGGGGAGCGGGGGGTACAGGAGGACCGGCGGGGATCATCCCCATTCTGACTGGCCCTGAAGGAGGGGCAGCGGTGTAGCCTAATGGTTTGGGCTTTGGGGCACAACGGACTGGGGTTCAAGCCCCAGGGCTGCTCTTCAAGCACCGTGAGGCTGAGCGAACACCCCGAACTCTCTGGGTCCTAGCTTCCCCATCTGGAAGGTAGGCCCCAGGACATCCCCCTCCCTCACAAAACGGTCTGGGGAGCTCAGGTGCTCCTGACAGCGCCAGCATCCCCGGCCTGCTGGGGAGCGGGTATTATCAGCATCTCCGTTTTGCGGATGGGGAAACTGAGGTTCATGTGACTCGTATTTGGCGGAACTGGGACCAGAACACTCTACCCGCACCGCCACCCCCCCTCCCCACCCTCCCCTTGGCTTCCTTTTCTCTGACACCACAGATGGCGCGCTGAGAAAAAAGAGAGAGGAGAGCGAAGAGAAGGGAATTAGGAGATGGAGCGAGGTGGAGGGAGGCAGCGGCACCGTGATCAATTACTTGGGCTGTAAATTTCTGCTGTTTTGCAAAGTGAGCACACAACCTCGGAGAGGCATCACTCCCTGGTCTGCTTGGAAGAAACCAAACGGCCAAGCCCACAGCAACCAACGGTGAGAGCCCTAGAGGGAGAGGGGAGATCCCTTGGTTGGGGTCAGAGCTGCTCCCAGCATGGATGGAGGGCAAGGGCCCCCGGAAGGAACCAGCGGAGGGCAAGCTTGGGAGCTGCCTAGAGCCCCCTTGGAAGGGGACTCGCCTTCCTCTTCTCTTTCCAGAAGATTCCTCTCCTGCTGTTGGGAGTAGGGAAGCCAGTCCTGGGCAGCCCTGTATGCCACAACACCTCTGCCTGGCCAGACCCTTACTGCTGCCTCCACAGCTGCTCCTGGGAGCTGCTGGGGACATGGGGTAGCAGGGAGGAGGTCTCAACTTTCTCACCTGTGAAATGGGAGTAATGCCAGCATTCATCCCCAGGGGTTGATCCAAAGAATCAAAAAAGTCTAGGATATAAATAGTCTAGCGTAGGGGGCCTGGCACACACACACCAAGGAAAGTTAATGTTGTTATTATTACTGTTAATATTATAAAGATAAGCAAGGGCTAAAGGGTTCCCTGGTGACTCAGATAGTAAAGAATCTGCCTGCAATGCAGGAGACTCAGGTTCAATCCCGGGATTGGGAAGATCCTCTGGAGAAGGAAATGGCAACCCCCTCCAGTATTCTTGCTTGGAAAATTCCATGGACAGAGGAGCCTGGCGGGTTACAGTCCATGGGGTTGCAAAGAGTCAGGCACGACTGAGTGACCAACATTTTCACTTTCATTTTCAAAGGTAGTTTGGAAACTGATTTAATTATTTGAAAAGGGGGAACCAGTCCTCCCTTGGAGGTTCAGTGATGGAGAGGGTGGTCCACATATCATGGCCTTGACCTGACTCCATCTCCCAGCATGTAGGGTTTGGGGATGGGGTCAGGGTGCAATTTGTGCTTGGAAATGTGGTCAGAGCGAGGCAGCCCAGGCCCGGAGTTCTAGCCTTGACCTTCCGGGAGCCTTGTTACAGCACATCTGGGGAATGAACATCAGTGGAACCCAGCTTCTTCCTCTGGGACCTGGGTGCCCCAGGGAGGTGGATTCTAGCCATGGCGCTCTCAGGGCTTTCCACATGGTGGAACTGCAAAGACCACGGCATTTCAAAAGCACCTGCTGCGTGCTTATCTTCTGCTAGGCACAAGGAAATTCAGCAGTGAGCACTCCCCAAGCCCTGCCCTCAAGGAGCTATTCGGGAGAAAAGCTAATAGATTCAGCTGACTCTGAACCATGGTCTTTGGACCCCAGACAACAGCCAAAGCAGTGGGAAGCCATGAGAAGGAACATGATACCAGACTACAGACATGGTGAAATGAGAGAAGCCAGGTGGAGGCGCCTGGGGGCAAGGGGTGAGGCCAAGACTGGTGGTAAATCCGGGTCCTGGAAAAGATTCCTTAAGTTCAGGTGGGCGCCAGGCACAAGGCCGATCGTGCACCCTCAGCAGCCTCGAGGGCCCAGGCTGAAGGCAGTGGCGGAGATTTCTGCTTTAAAGGCAGCCTAGGATGAATTTCTTTACAACAAAGAGCGGCTCCCCTGAATGCAGATAATAAAAATATTGTATTAGTCAGGATGGGCTAACGGATATAACAAACCATCCCCAAATAAAAGTTTGTTTCTTATTCACATCACTGTCTACTCTGGGCTGGTAGAGAGGAAGTGGGGGCCCTGCTCCAGGCAGTAACTCAGGGGCCCAGGCTCCCTCATCCTGTGGTTCATCATCTTCTAGGGCCTTTTCCTTCTCTGCAGTAATCTTGTAGAAGGGTAAAGAGAGTGTGGAGGAAGGCATAGAAGGAATTTATGGAGCAGGCTAAAAGGGGTGGTGGGGCAGATCATTTCAGCTCACATGCCATTGGCCAGAACCCAGTCATGTGGGCACACCTAACCACAAGGGAGGCTGGGAAATGTAGTCCTGCTGGGTGCCCAAAAGGAAAATAATGATCTAGGATTTGGTGGTGAAAACATAGCAATCTCTACCACAAATGTGGTTCTCCTGCACGAGTGATGCTTACAAAGCATCTGATGTAGGGCCAGGCCACTGGCTTGTGCACTGAAGCTGGTTATTTGTCTCATAAAAGCAGAAGCTGCTTGCCGGAGGGTTAAGACTGGCATCGGAAGCTTGTGCCTAGTTCTCCTCCTGAAATGGTGTGTTAAAGTGTGAGTGAGTGAGAGAGAGAGAAAGGGAGGGAGGGAAGAAGGGAGAGAGTTGGATGGAGGGGTATTTTTTGGTCTAAGGGGAGCATCCAGAGGTTTTACCAGATTCTCAAAAATATGAGCATAGTGGCTAAAAGCAACGGCTTAGTAGGGACTTTCCTGGTGGTCCAATGGCCAAGACTCTGTGCTCCATGGGGACCCAGGTTCGATCCCTGGTCAGGAAACTAGATCCCACATGCCTGAACTAGAAGGTTCCACATGCCGTGACGAAGATGGAAGAGTCAGAGTGGCGCAACACAGACCTGGTGCAGCCAAATAAATAAAAGTAAATATTTTTTAAAAAATAAAAATAAAGCAGCAGCTTAGCTGTGCAACGATGATGTTTTGGGGGCTTAGCAAGGTCTTGGTGCCGAGTACATCAATCCTTATATACACAGATGTACATATGGCCCCTTATGTACTTATGGTTCCACATAAGGAGGAGGCAAAATGAACGATTTCACAGCCACCGTCTTCCCTCCCTCCCTAAACACACCCCCAGAGACCCCAGGGTCGAGCAGAGAAGTCCTCAGCTGATCCATGACAGTGGACATGTCCCTGCTGGTCAGCTGCAGTGGCCACGGCAGCCATGGGGTCATCGATGTCAGCATAGGAGGCCAGCTGAGAGGTGCAGGTGGAGAAACAGGCCAGAAAGGGGCCACCTTGCCCAGGGTCACACAGCGAGTCAGGGCAGAGCCAGGACTGACATTCAGAGGCAGTCAGGTTTCTGTGGTTGTAAGCAACAGAAATTGGGCTCTGTTTGCCTTGAGCAGTAAAAGGTTTCATCCCCAGACTGAGGGCAAGTTCAGAGCGGAAGTAAATACATGAGAGGCAGACAGGCCCCAGCAAGGATGCAACCAAGGGGGCATATTGGAGAGGAGCGACACCCCGCCTCGGGCTGGCCATCAGGACGAGGAGTGAGAGTCCCATCCTCAGGGAAGGGGGACTGCTGACGCAGCCGGGGCTATAGGCCCATCCCTTGGCACGGAAGGACAGGCATCTGGACTGGCAGCCCACTCCCCAGGCTGCACACATGGGGGGAATTCCCTGTGATGCAAAGAGGGGACTTTTGCCAGAAAGAGGGCGGCCAGGGGTGTGGGGCGGCCAAACAGCAGATGTCCACTCTGGCCTCTTGCTCCAGGGTTGTGCAATCGAAACAAAACAACCACAGGGTTGGTTTCCTGCAACCCAGAGCCGCAGGCTAACCAGAGAATCCAGCCCAGAGCCAGGCCTGAAGGCCCGGAAAACAGAGGCGCTCAGCAGACTGGTGTTCTGGACTCTTGACGGCTCCTCTGAATGACCGGCAGCTCCCTGAGGGGGGCTGCACACCAGACTGGGCTCCTAGAGGGCTTGCCCAGGCTGGTTAAGGGAGATTTCACAAGCAAGGGACATACAGCTGGAGGAGGAGCTGGGCTGAGCTCTGGGGGTCCCGGCAGACTCATGGCAGGAGGGAGCCCTGCTGATCTCACCCTGCCTCTGGTGGGGGCCATCTGAGAGTTGATGCTTGAGCAGGAAGGAGCTAGAAACCACTGACAGAGGAAGAAGGAAGGGATGCTTGGTGCCTGCCTGGTAAAGCTGCCGTTCCCAACTCTTCCATCAAACACTAATCTTGGTGTCACTCCGAAGGTGCCCCATGGATGTGATTCCAGTCCATCACCAGTTGACTTAAAGTGAGACAGATTGTGCCAGATACTCTAGGTGAGCCTGACTCCATCCCTTGGAAGACCTTAAGAGCAGAGCTGAGGCTTCCCTGATGGGGGAGAAATTCCGCCCACAGACAGCACCGTCAGCCCTGGCCCCTCGGTCCAGCCTGCTCTTCAGATTCCAGGCCTGTCTAGCCAGCTCCGCGGTTGCGTAACCGATTCCTTGCGGTAAATCTCTCCACGTAGCTCTCCTGCTGGCTCTGTTTCTCAGGTTGGAGCCTGAGTGAGGCAGGTGGGGAAGGGAGGCTGCAGGGGTGCGCTTGCTAGGAGGCTCCCAGTTCTCTCGGAAAGAGCACCCACATCCTTACAGAGGAGTGCTAACTGGGCTGGGCCCCTTCACGCGGCCGGGGAGCAAGGACAGGGGTGCCTGGAGGGGCTCACCGCCCCGGGGCGTCAGTGTTCAGAAAGGTGGCTCAGAGCCTTGGGGCTGGGGCCTGATACCTGTCCCCGCCGTTTGCTCCCTGCCCCACCTGCCACCCCCTGGGTAGCAGACACATCACTGAGCTGTGTTTTCCTGGACTTTCAGAAACATGGAGGCACGGATAGACTCTTGGACAAACCAGGAGACTGAGGCTTGGACTCCTTCACCCGTCTGGGGAGTTCAGATGGCCTTGCACCCTCCCCTTTCTCAATGCAGCCCCTCCCAGCCCACTCCCTGGGTGCCACGGGCATGGACAGAGGCTGAGGTGCCCAGGGGATGGGTAGCCCCCCTCGCAGTGATGCCAGGGTGTCTGAGCTGTTCTGGCATTGTATAGGGGCTTCCAGATCCCCACGGGCAGAAACCAGCCCTGGCTGGCTGATGGTGCTCAGGGAAGGGCAGGGCCCTGGTGGGGAAGAGGCTGCCAAACCAGGGGTCACTGGAAACCTCAGGCCCCCTAAAGGTGTTTCCCAGCCTGTTAGTAGGAGGCCACATACAGAGGCTTGCAAAGCCCCTACCCTGCTTTCTAGGGGCCTCAGCCATCAGCAGAGCGAGGCGATAAGGGTAGCTCTCTGCTTAGCACCCCTCTTCCCCTGCAACAAGCAGACTGGAGGCAGGGCAGAGGATGAAGGAAAGGGGCGACTCCCTGATACAAGCTGCAGGCCTGCACCAACAAGCAGGTGGGCCGCAGGCGTCCCCAGCGCCCGTGTGGGCGGGGCTTCCACTTATTTATCCAAAAACTTGAATGTAGAGCCCACCCTGCCAGGCTCAGCTCCAAGCACTGTTGGTTGTTCCCTCCTTTCATCCCGACTACCACCCTGAGAGGTGGAGGGGCTGGTGGTAGCTTCATCATCCCCATTTTACAGAGGGGGAGACTGAGGCGTCTCTTACCCAAGCCTCCAGAGCCGGCAAGTGGCAGGCAAGCTCTGCTGCCCCGCGGTTCAGCTCTGTCTCTTTGATCCCAGGGTCTGGCCCATCTCTCTTTCTTCTCAGGCCTCCAAGGGACCTCCCAGAGGAGGCCTCCCTGGGGCATCACCTAACCACCGCCCCCCAACCCCATGTCAAGAAAATTCTGTCTTCTGTTGTAGCATGCACCACAGCCCTGGTCCTTTTCTCAATTTCTGCTTCTCTCTCATCATGCTGTTTGTTTGGTCTTTGGGTCTCTCACCCCCCATTATCACAGCAATAAACACTCACATGGAAAGTTTGGAAAACACAGAGACCTCACACTGTGATGTAATTGATCTGTTCCCACACCCACTGGTTCCCCCCAAGACTTGTGGCTTCTGGAGGGGTGAGTGGGGGCCCAGCCCAGAGCAGGGGCGGGGAGGGTCCCCGCCGCCCACCACAGCCTTGCAAATCTTGGATTGTTTTGTTAACGCAGCACCCGGTGACATCCACCAGAGCCGTCGTTTGGGGCGCCAGGCCGGGTGCTTGCCTCCCCTTGTCCTCCCAGCCTTCCGAGATGAGCTGCTGTCGGCAGCCCCACTTCTTAGACGAAGACACTGAGGCTCAGGAGTACAGTTTGTCCAAGATCTTACATCATCTGGTCTCAGTGCTGGTGGCTGTCAGCAGCCTCGCCTCCCCTGGAGAGGCATTTCCAGGGCTTAAGTGACTTATTGCCTGCTTGGTGCAGACATGTTCTGCCTAAGACCTCACGATGCTAAGACAGAAACAAGAGGCTGCACGGAACAGCATCCATACACTCTATAAAACAATGACTGGGACTTCCCTGGCGGTCCAGTGGTTAAAATTCCGTACTTCCACTGCAGGGGATGTGGGTTTGATCCCTGATCGGGAAACTAAGATTCCATGTGTGGTGCACAGCCACACACACAAAAATTTTTTTAAGATGATGGGCGAATGTCACCCTGAGACTATGCACCCAGCAGACCCTGAGGCTAACTAGTATTTTACCTTAACTGGGATCCCAGAGATTCCCATAAACCCAGTTTGCTGGAAGGAAAGGAAATGGGGATTAACTGAATCTGGGTGGTTTCCATGGAGCCCGGATTGTACAAAACAACACTGAGCTTCTGCCAGGGGCATAGGGACCACAAGTTGGGCAGGAAGATCTCCTAAGAAGGAGCCTGAAAGATTGTTCTACCACCAACCGCCAGCAGCAGCAAAATGTCTGGGTCCCTGGACCATCTTAGCAGATAACACAGGGGCCGTTGGGCACTGGCCATGCTTCCTGAGCACTTTCCTGGCCCGGGAAAACATGGTTTTTCATCGATATATTGGCTCTGGCTCTCCCTAGGCCAGGCTGCAGCAGCTCTGCCCAGTACTCTGTTCCCCAAGACCTGTCTAGGGCCAGGGGATGCCAAGGAGATAGAATTTCACTCTCAGGCAAGGAATTCCTCAGGGTCTCCAGTGCAATCATTTGTTCATTTAGTTCATGTATTCATCACAAAGTCTTTACATTTTAGATCCTTTCTCAACAGTAGCTGAGGGGTTGGGAGCAGTCATTCCCTGCTCCCCAAATCCCCCAAGTCATCACTGACCCTCCATACCCCACAATTCATTGAGGCTGAGCTGATGGGTGTGATGAATTGCATGCCTACAACACCACCTTCTCTGGGCATCAGATTCCGTTAGACCGTATCTTTAGAGATAACAGCAAGAGCTGGCACAGAGCTTTTCCCGTGGGCTCAGTGTATCGTATATCAGCCCATTTACGATGGCTCAAGATGTCAGTGCTAACACTGTATTCATTGCCATAAAATAGTGTGTTCGTTTATTAATGCTCTCAACAAATTCTTATTTGGGCTTGGACTCCGTCCTCCACCCCGGCCTGTGCAGGGCCCTGGGGAAACCCAAAGTGAGTAAAGCAGAAATTGCTCCTGAGGAGCTGAGGGTACGTGGCCGACTTCCAAGATGGAGCCTCCAGGTATTCGCATCCTTAAGTCATAACCAACAGAGCGGACACGATGGTGTGTGATGATATGTGACTTCCCAGGCTGAGTCGCAGGGGGCACTGTGGCTTCCGCCTTGCTCCCATGAACCTAAAGGAAGCTAGCTGCCATGCTGTGAGGACATTCAAGCAGCCCTGAATGGAGAGGCCAGGAGCAGAGCAGCTTGTACGTGAGCCGTGGGGGACGCAGTTTCTTTAGCCTCCGGCAGTCCCCGAGGACACCTGACTTCAGCCTCCTAGGTGACTCTGAGCCAGAAATACCCAGCTGAGCCTTCAGCCAAACTTCTGACCCATGGAAATAGTGAGATAATAAGTGTTTATTGTTGTTTTAAGCTATTGTGTGTTTGGGAGGGGTGTGTTTGTTATACACTAACAGACTACTAAGTGTGTGTGTGTGTGTGTGTGTGTGCGCGTCTGACACACACAAGTGACAAACTTGTAAACAGATGAGTAAAGTGCAAACAGGGATGTAAGGGACTGTCTGGGGAAGGATGGGTCCCCCGGAGCTAAGTGAACTATTCCTAAACCTGACAGCCTCAAAGTATAGCAGAGGAGATGCACAGGAAATAATGGTTCACAAACTGTTTCGTTCATTCAAAAGACAGAACTATGAGGGACTTCCCTGGTGGTTCAGTGGCTAAGACTCTGTGTTCTCAATGCAAGGGGCGCAGGTTCAATCCCTGGTCAGGGAACATGCCACATGCCGCAACTAAGTGTTTATATACCACAACTGAAAGATCCCACATGCCGCCACTAAAGATCAAGGTTTCCATATGCCACAACTAAGACACAGAGCAGCTAAATAAATAGAAACACAACTGCGAGTGGATATAGGCATATATATGACTGATTCACTTTGCTGTACACCTGAAACTAACACTGTAAATCAATTATACTCCGATAAACATTTTTTAAAAAGATACAACTGTGCACTTGCTATGGGTTCCACAGTAGTAGGTACAGGGGCTAGGTGTGAAAAAAGCAGCCCCAGTGCCGTCTGTGATAAAGCTTTCATTCCAGTGGGGGAGACAGATGCTAGATAAAGTCATAAATAAACACACAATTCCAGACGAGAAGAGATGGGGACGGTCTCATTAAGGCTGTATAAACTGAGGCCAAAGGGATCTGAAATTTTTACCAAGTGCTGCAGGGAGACGCAGGAAGAGAGAGCCTTCCAGCCAGAGGGTACAGCGTGTGCAAAGGCCTGGAGGTGGCGAGAAGCCTGGTGAGTGGGAAGAAAAAACTGAAGGCCAGTGTTGTGAGAAGAAAGCGAGCTCAGGGGAGAGGGATGTGAGGTGTGGCTGCAAAGGTTAGGCACAGGCTTCGTGGGTCAGGCTAAGGCTTTCCATTCTGTGCTGAGCAGAATGGAGAACTGCTGATGGTTGGAGTAGAAGAATAGGGGTGTGTCTCTGCTACCAGTAATAGAACACCAAGCTAGCTCTGAGTGGATTGAACCATAAAGGGTATTCAAGAAGAATTACTGAGATAAGAAGTTCTAAGGTCAGTCCAGTAGCTTGAGTCAAGATCAAAATTCATAATCACATCTGCAGAATTCCTTTTGCCACATAAGGTAACATGGGAAAGAGTGCCTTTCACCTTTTGACTCTGTTGTCCTTGCGTTTTTTTTTTTTAATCTCAACTTTGTCACCTCATAGTTGCAAAACGGTTGCCACAGCTCCAGGCATCACAGTCTAACACACCAGCATCCAGAAAGCTCTCTCTACTTGTGAAGTGGAGGGAGGGACTCTCCAGAAGCTCCCAGCAGACTTCCCTTTCTATCTCATTGACCAGAATTGGGTCACATGCTCACCTCTGTCTAATCATTAGAAAGGGGGAACAAGATTGCCATGAATAATGAACTAATCATGATTGATCCCCTGGGGCTGGCCTCGGTGTTCTCCAAACAAGAGTGGGATTTGGTGAACAAGGAGAATTTACATGATTATGTAACCTTGATGTAATTTTCAAACGAGAAGTACCCCACCTCTTCCTAAATTTTACATGTGTTTGTCTAGCACAGGCTGTGTCCAGTGCTGAGGGAGAGCAAGCCCCAGCAAGAAGGAGCCTGCATGAGGTCAGAGGTCATAAGCAGCCTGAGGAAGCGATTGATTCCACATCCACATCCGAGCAGATTCAGACCCTTCATCATCCATCTGGCCTCCCCAAACACTGGCTCCAATCTCTGGTTCCTGTTCAAGCCAGGAGCTCAGGGGTCTAGCCACCCTCCCTCAGCAGGGTGGGAGTCAGGTTGATGCTATTACTCTCAGGTATGAGAAGAGAGAGGCTTCCCAGGTGGTGTCAGTGGTAAAGAACCCGCCTACATATGCAAGAGATTTAAGAGATTCAGGTTCAATCCCTAGATCGGAAAGATCCCCTGGAGGAGGGCATGGCAACTCACTCTAGTATTCTTGCCTGGAGAATCCCATGGACAGAGGAGCCTTGGCGGGCTACAGTCCATAGGGTCGCAAAGAGTCAGACACAACTGAAGAGACTTAGCACGTACGCATGAGAAGACATCCAGGCCTTTGCCAGATCACATCTCTTGTCAATAAAGGTCACATACTAACAGGGTCTTTATTCTGCCTTCCGCTCTGCGTCCTTCCACCAGAATGTAAGTCCCTGAGGCCAAAGGTACTTCCCTGATTTGCCCACGTGTAGGTCCCAAGAATCTTCAGGACCTAGCACACAGCAGGAGCTGAACAAATATTTGGTGATTTATGAACATGGGAATGAAAATGCTCCAGATTTCACAGAGAAATCTTTACAGGACTGTGTCTGGAACAAAGGCACCCCATTCCCAGGTGAATTCTGATTGCAAGGAGCAGGGCAGTGGTCCCCAGGGGGAGGTCAATTGAGGCACAACATTAGTCCTTGGCACAGGGGAGGGTGGCCCATCGGAGGACGTGTGAATCAAGCAAGTTGTGACAGTGATGGAGAGAGAGCAGACATGAGCTGCCTTCCAGATACAGAGAGGCAAAGTGATGCTGTGGCAGCAGTGCCAAGGGGCACCTCCCATCTCTAGAATGTGGGAGAACTTTGCCTGTGACTGTGAGCAAGTACAGTAGGGGCAGCAAAGAGTTCTGCCCTCACCACGCTTGGGGGTGGCCAAGCGAAGATGAGGCGAACTGTGGGTCTTTCATAGATCCAAGAGTCATGAACAGTGGCTGTCATTCCACTGTAACACCTGCTGTTTGCTCAGTATTATTCTGAATCTATGTTTGTTTACAGTTCAGAATTTTTTAAGGTAAAATGTGCATAGAGTGAAATGCCCAAATCTCACGCATACAATTCTATGAGCTTGGACAAATGCATGCACCCATGTAACCCACACACTTACAGAACCTTTTCACCAACCTCCAAAATATCTTTGTGACTTCCAAGATGATCCTCACCCTGGAAAAAAAACAATATTCTGACTTTGTTCATCACTGAATAGTTTTGCCTGTTCTAGAACGTCATACAAATGGCATGATACAGTTTGTGCTCTTTTGTGTCCGTTTTTTTCATTCAACGTAGTGTCTGTGCGATTCATCTATGCTGTGTACGCTGATAGATCATTCCCATTTTATTAATAACTAGGATGCCATGGTATTAGATACACCACAGTTTGTATATCCACTTTCCTGGTAATGGACATTTGGGTTGTTCCCCGTTAGAGGTGTATTCTAAATAAAAGCTGCCATAAACAGTCATGTACACATCTTTTTTGTGAACATGTGCACTTATTTCTATCAGGAAAATACCTAGTAGTGGAGAATTCCTGGGTCAGAGGGTAAGCGTGTCTTTTACTTTATAAGCCACTGGTGAAACATTTTCCAAAATACTTGTAACATTCTGTGTTCCCATCAGCAATTTAGGAGCGTTCTGGTTGTTGCACATTCATACCAACATTTGGTGTTGTCAATCTTCTAAAATTTTAATCATAAAAATATCTTAATCATGAGACCCTGTCGTGGTATCTCAAGGACTGTAATTAGCATTTCCCAGATAACGAATGATGTTGAGCACTCATTGCCCATTCATATGCATTCCTCATTTTTGTGTTTTTGTTTTTGTTTTTTTTTTTGACCATGCTTTACAGCTTGCAGGATCAGTTACCCTACCAGGGACTGAGCTCTGCGCCCGCTGCAATGGAAGTGCAGAGCCCTAACTACTGGACCACCAGGGAATTCCCGTATACATTTGTTTCTAAAGAGTCTGTTCAGATCTTTTGACCGTTTTGAATCGAGCACATGCCCCTTGATCACTCAGCTGTAGGATTTTCTGTCTACTCTGGACACCGGTTCTTTACCAGTTGTTTGTTTTGCCATATTTTCTCCACCTTTGTGGTTTCCCTTTTCATTTTCTTCACAGTAAGCAGAAGTTTTCTACTTTGATGAAGTCAGTCTGTTGATCTTCCTTCTGGTCATTGCTTCCTGTGTCACATCTGAGGAATTTCGTCCGGTTCATAGGTCATGAAGATTTTTCTTAATGTTTTCTTTGAGAAGCTTTATGGTTTGGGCTTTTACATTTAGATCTATGATCCATGTCGAATGTCACATATGATGTGAAGTAAAGATAAAGTTTCATTCGTCTCAATATGGACTCCCAGCTGTTCCAGTACCATTTGTTCAAAAGACTTCTTTTCCCCGTTGAAATGTGTTTGCCCCTTTGTGAAAAATCAACATGCTGATTAAGCGTGGATCTACCTCTGATGCTCCTGTCAGCTACATTAATCTGTCTGTTATGCCTTGATTCCTTAGTCCTGAAATCAGTTTGGGTAAGTTCTCCAACTTCCAGCAATACAACAATTATTTTGGCTGCGATAGGGCATTTGCATTTTCATATAAGTCTTAGAATCAGCTTGACAATTTACATATTTCCACAAGGCTGCTGAGAATGTAATTGAGATTGTGCTGAACCTATTGGTCATTGGGGGGAACTGGCCACTTTGGCAACACTGAGTCTTCCAACTCATGAACATACTATTTTTTTCCATTTATCTCAAGACTTGAAAAATTTTGTTCTTTTGTTAAATTCATCACTAAGTATTTTATGTCTTTGCATCATCACAAATGGAATTTAAAACTTTTTCATTTCTACCCCTGTACGCCTACTAAAATAGCCAAAATCCAGAACACTGACAGCCCCGGATGCTGCCAGGGATGCGGAGCAACGAGAATTCTCGTCCATGGCTGGCAGGAGTGGAAAATGGAACAACCACACTGGAAGACAGTTTGGCAGTTTTTTATAAGATTAAACATAGTATTAGCCTACGATCCACCCATCAAGCTCCTTGGTATTTATTCAAAGGAGTTAAAAACTTATGTCCACACAAAACCTGCACACAGGTGTTTCTAGCAGCTTTATTCATAATTGCCAAACCTTGGAAGCAACCACGATGTCTTTCATCGGGTGAATGGATAGATAAACGGTGCTAATCCAGACAATGGAATATCATTCAATGATCAAACAAAATGAGCTCTCAAGCCAGGAAAAGACATGGAGGAAACTGAAACACATATTACTAAGTGAAAGAAGTCAATCTGAAAAGGCTGCATCCCGTATGAGGCACACAGTTTTGAACAAGGGAAAACTATGGAGATAGTAACAAGATTAGTGGCTGCCAGGGACTGGGGGAGGGAGAGTGTAGACAAAACACATTTGGGGCAGTGAAAATACTCAATATGGTGAATACTCTCTATGTGGCTAATGGGAGATATGTGTCATTTTCATTATTAGCCAAACCCATAGAATACACAACACCAAGAGTCAGCCCTTGTGTAAGCCATGAACTTTGGGTTATAATGATGAGTCAATTTTGGTTCATCAGTTGTAATAAATGTACCCCTGTGGTAAAGAATGTTGATAATGGGGGAGGCTATGCAAATATATCATATCGGTTTTTTCACTGATGCTGAAGCTAAAGCTCCAATACTTTGGCCGCCTGATGGGAAGAACAGTCTCATTGGAAAAGACCCTGATGCTTGGAAAGACTGAAGGCAGGAGGAGAAGGCGATGACAGAGGATAAGATGGTTGGATGGAATCACTGAGTCGATGCATATGAGTTTGAGCAAGCTCCAGGAGTTGTGATGGACAGGGAAGCCTGGCGTGCTGTAGTTCATGGGGTCAAAAAAAGTCAGACATGACTGAGTGACTGAACTGAACTGATGCAAATGTGAAGGTAAGGGTTAGGAGAAATCTCAACAAATTTATTTATTTTTATTTTATTTATTTACTTTTTGGCTGTGTCTCAGGGCTTGTGGAATCTTAGTTTCCCAATCAAGGATTGAACCCTGGGCTACGGCAGCGAAAGCATCAAGTCCTAACCAGTGGACCACCAGAGAATTCTCAAATCTCAACAAACTGAAAAGAAGTGAAATCAGAGTGTGTTCTCTGATCGTGAGAGAATCGAAGCAGAAATTAATATCAGAAATACAACAGGAAAATCTCCAAACATTGGAAACAAACAACACACTTCTAAAAATTACCCATAGGTCAAAGAAGAAGTCTCAAAGGAAATTTTAAAAACACATAGAACCAAATGAAAACAAAAACACAGAATATAAAAATTTGTGGAATGCAGCTAAAGTGGTGTGGTGAGGGAATTTATAGCACTAAATACTTACATTCAGTTCAGTTCAGTTCAGTCGCTCGGTCATGTCTGACTCTTGGCGACCCCATGGACTGAAGTACGCCAGGCCTCTCTGTCCATCGCCAACTCCCAGAATTTACTCAAACTCATGTCCATCCAGTCGGTGATGCCATCCAGCCATCTCATCCTCTGTCGTCCCTTTCTCCTCCCACCTTCAATCTTTCCCAGCATCAGGGTCTTTTCCAACCAGTCGGCTCCTCCCATCAGGTGGCCAAAGTATTGGAACTTCAGCTTCAGCATCAGTCTTTCCAATGACTATTCAGTGCTGATTTCCTTTGATTTTCTTGCAGTCCAAGGGACCCTCAAGAGTTTTCTCCAACGCCACAGTTCAAAAGCATCAATTCTTCGGCGTTCAGCCTTCTTTATGGTCCAACTCTCACATTTGTACAAAACTACTGGAAAAACCATAGCTTTGACTATATGGACATTTGTTGGCAAAGTGATGTCACTGCTTTTCAATACACTGTCTAAATTTGGCATAGCTTTTCTTCCAAGGAGCAAGCTTCTTTTGGTTATGTGACTATAGTCACCACCTGCAGTGATTTTGGAGCTCCCAAAAACTAAACTCTGTCACTGTTTCCATTGTTTGCCCATCTATTCACCATGAAGTGATGGGACCAGATGCCATGATCTTCGTTTTCTGAATGTTGAACTTTAAGCCAACTTTTTCACTCTCCTCTTTCACTTTCATCAAGAGGCTCTTTAGTTCTTCTTTGCTTTCTACAATAAGGGTAGTGTCATCTGCATATCTGAGGTTATTGATATTTCTCCTGGCAATCTTGATTCCAGCTTGTGCTTCATCCAGCCCGGCATTTCACATGATATACTCTGCATATAAGTTAAATAAGCAGGGTGACAATATACAGCCTTGATGTACTCCTTTCCCAATTTGGAACCAGTCTGTAGTTCCATGTCCAGTTCTAACTGTTGCTTCTTGACCTGCATACAGATTTCTCAGGAGGCAGGTAAGGTGGTATGGTATTCCCATCTCTTTCAGAGTTTTCCACAGTTTGTTGTGATCCACATAGTCAAAGACTTTGGCATAGTCAATAAAGCAGAAGTAGATGTTTTTCTGGAACTCTCTTGCTTTCAATGATCCAGTGGATGTTGGCAATTTGATCTCTGGTTCCTCTGCCTTTTCTAAATCCAGCTTGAACATCTGGAAGTCCATTGTTCATGTACTGTTGAAACCTGGCTTGGAGAATTTTGAGCATTGCTTTACTAGCATGTGAGATGAGTGCAACTAGGCAGTAGTTTGTTCATTCTTTGGCATTGCCTTTCTTTGGGATTGGAATGAAAACTGACCTTTTCCAGTCCTGTGGCCACTGCTGAGTTTTTCAAATTTGCTGGCATATTGAGTGCAACACCTTCACAGCATCATCTTTCAGGATTTGAAATAGCTCCACTGGAATTCCATCACCTCCACTAGCTTTGTTCATAGTGATACTTCCTAAGGCCCACTTGACTTTGCATTTCAGGATGTCTGGCTCTAGTCCAGTGATCACACCATCATGGTCGTCTGGGTCATGAAGATCTTTTTGTATAGTTCATCTGTGTATTCTTGTCACCTCGTCTTCATATCTTCTGCTTCTGTTAGGTCCATACCATTTCTGTCCTTTATTGTGCCCATCTTTGCATGAAATGTGCCCTTGGTATCTCTAACTTTCTTGAAGGGATCTCTAGTATTTCCTATTCTATTGTTTTCCTCTATTTCTTTGCATTGATCACTGAGGAAGGTTTTCTTATCTCTCCTTACTATTCTTTGGAACTCTACATTCAAATGGGTATTTCTTTTCTCCTTTGCCTTTAGCCTCTCTTCTTTTCTTAGCTATTTGTAAGGCCTCCTCAGGCAACTACTTTGCCTTTTTGCATTTCTTTTTCTTGGAGATGGTCTTGATCACTGCTTCCTGTACAATGTCACAAACCTCCATTCATAGTTTTTCAGGGACTCTATCAGTTCTAATCCCTTGAATCTGTTTGTGACTTCCACCATATATTCATAAGATATTTGACTTAGGTCATACCTGAATGATCTAGTGGTTTTCCCTGCTTTCTTAAATTTAAGTCTGAATTTTACAATAAGAAGTTCATGATCTGAGCCACAGTCAGCTCCCAGTCTTGTTTTTGCTAACTGTATAGAGCTTCTCCATCTTTGGCTGCAAAGAATATAATCAATCTGATTTCGGTGTTGACCATCTGGTGATGTCCATGTGTAGAGTCTTCTCTTGTGTTGTTGAAAAAGGGTGTTTGCTATGACCAGTGTGTTCTCTTGGCAAAACTCTGTTAAATTTTGCCCTGCTTTATTTTGCACTCCAAGGGCAAATTTGCCTGTTACTCCAACAAAACAATAAGTACTATTACTCTGATAAAACGTGGTCCAGTGGAGAAGGAAATGGCAAACCACTTCAGTATTCTTGCCTTGAGAACCCCTGAACAAGATGAAAAGGCAAAAAGATAGGACACTGAAAGATGAACTCCCCAGGTCAGTAGGTGCCCAATATGCTACTGGAGAACAGTGGAGAAATAGCTCCAAAAAGAATGAAGACATGGAGCCAAAGCAAAAACAACACCCAGTTGTGGATATGACTGGTGATGGAAGTCTGATGCTGTAAAAAACAATATTGCATAGGAACCTGAAATGTTAGATCCACAAATCAAGATAAATTGGAAGTGGTTAAACAGGAGATGGGAAGAGTGAACATCAACATTTTAGGAACAGTGAACTAAAATGGACTGGAATGGGTGAATTTAACTCAATGACCATTTATCTATTACTGTGGGCAAGAATCCCTTAGAAGAAATGGAGTAGCCCTCATAGTCAACAATAGAGTCTGAAATGCAGTACTTGGATGTGATCTGAAAAATGACAGAATGATCTCTGTTCATTTCTAAAGCAAACAATTCAATATCACGGTGATCCAAGTCTATGCCCCAACCAGTAATGCTGAAGAAGCTGAAGTTAAATGGTTCTATGAAGACCAGAAGACCTTCTAGAACTAACACCAAAAAAAGATGTCTTTTTCTTTATAGGGGACTGGAATGCAAAAGCAGGAAGTCAAGAGATACCTGGAGTAACAGGCAAATTTGACCTTGAAAATGCTTACATTAGAAAGAGAGAAAGTCTCAGGTCATTCATCTAATCTCGCACCTTAAGAAAGTAGACTTTAGAAAGTTTTGTGTGAATGAAATGTCCGACTTACAAAGTATAAACTTTAAAAGCAATATTGTATTGGGGGGAAAAAAATTAAAGATGAAACTAGGGGGAAAAGAGCAAAATAAATCCAAAGCAAACAGAAGGAAGGAAATAATAATTACAAACACAAAAACTCAATAAATTAAAATCATAAAAATAGAGAAAATCATAGAAACAAAAAGCTGATTCTAATGATGAATAAAATTAGGACATCTCTGGCAAGAATAACAAAGGGAAAACAAGAAGACATATCACCAATATCAGAAATGGAACAAAGGGTACTGTACAGACTATAAAGACATCGAAAGGATAGAAATGGAATGTTGCAAATGGCTCTACAAATGTAAATCTGACAGAGAGATGAAATGGACCAATCCCTTGGAAAGTACAAAGTATCACAACTTACCCAATATGAAATAAATCATTTGAATAACACTATAAGTATTAAAGAAATTGAAATAAGAAAAGAAGGGAACATCTCCAATTCCTTTTATGAGGGCAGTATCACCCTGATACCAAAACCATACAGGACAAAAAAGAAAAGTACAGATTATCATACACACAGATCAACATCCCTAATTCATGCAGATATAAACATCCTTAACAAAATACTAGAATTTGGCAATATATTAAAGAGATTTATACATTGTGACCAAGTGGGACTTATTTTAGGAGTGTAAGACTGGTTCAGTATTTGAAATAGATCCATGCAATCCACTGTAAACAGGCTTAAGAAGAAAAATCACATGATCATACTAAAGAATGGGCTTCCCTTGTGGCTCAGCTGGTAAAGAGTCTGCCTGCAATGTGGGAGACCTGGGTTTGATCCTTGGGCTGGGAAGATCCCCTGGGGAACGGAAAGGCTACCCACTCCAGTATTCTGGCCTGGAGACTTCCACGGACCGTATAGTCCATGGGGTTCCAAAGAGTCAGATACGACTGAGCGACTTTCACTTTCATACTTATGAATACAGAAAAAAATGGACAAAATTCAACTCCCAGTCAAAAAGTTCGCTAAGAAAACTAGGAGTAGAGGGGAATTTCCTCCACTTGATAGAGAACATCTACAAAAAAAAATCCTACAACTAACATTGTCTAACAGTGAAAAATTGAGTTTTCACCTCCTAATAACGTGAAAAAGGAAGTCTACTCTCAACAAATCTATGTTTAGTGCTGTAAGTTCTATCCAAAGCAATAAGGTAAGAAAAGGAAACTAAAGGCATACAGATCAGATATCAATTAAAATGTCATATTTGCAGATAAGAATATTAATGTAGAAAATCCCCCCCAAAAAAACTACAAAAAATCTCCCAGAACTAATAACAGAGTTCATTCTGGTCACAGGATACAAGATCAGCACACAAAAATCAATTGTGTATCTATATATTAGCAATGAACACATGGAAACTAAAATTAAAGGTATAACACCATTATAACAACTCTAAAAAGAGAAATATTTAGGTATAAACAATAAACATATACAGGGCTTACATGTTGAAAACTATAAAACAATGATGAAAAAAATCTTTTCTTAGAGCTAAATAAATGGAGAGAGAATTCATGTTCATGGACTGGAAGATTCAACACATTAAAAATATCAGTTCTCCCAGAATTGACATGTTAAGTTTAATGTAATTCCTGAAAAAATTCAATAAAGATTTTTAAAGATATGGATGATATTATACAATTTACATTGAAAAATCAAAGGAATTAGAAAACCTAAAACAATTTTGAAAAAGAGTAGTGAAGTGAGAGGAATCACTCTACCCAATTAAAAACTATTACATAACTACAATAATCAAGACTGTGCGATGCTGGTGGACGGATAGACACATAGATCAATGGATGGGGGCAGAGACCCAGAGAAAGACACACGCAAATACACGCACGTGATTCTCTTTCATTAAGGTACAAAATGATTCAATGGAGAAAGGATGGCCTTTTCAACAAATGGTGCTGGAACAACTGCACACCTGTTCAGTTCAGTTCAGTCGCTCAGTCATGTCCGACTCCTTGCGACCCCATGAATCGCCGCACGCCAGGCCTCCCTGTCCATCACCAACTCCAGGAGTTCACTCAGACTCAAGTCCATTGAGTCCGTGATGCCATCCAGCCATCTCATCCTCGGTCGTCCCCTTCTCCTCCTGCCCCCAATCCCTCCCAGCATCAGAGTCTTTTCCAATGAGTCAACTCTTCCCATGAGGTGGCCAAAGTACTGGAGTTTCAGCTTCAGCATCATTCTTTCCAAAGAAATCCCAGGGTTGATCTCCTTCAGAATGGACTGGTTGGATCTCCTTGCAGTCCAAGGGACTCTCAAGAGTCTTCTCCAACACCACAGTTCAAAAGCATCAATTCTTCAGTGCTCAGCCTTCTTCACAGTCCAACTCTCACATCCATACATGACCACAGGAAAAACCATAGCCTTGACTAGACGGACCTTAGTCGGCAAAGTAATATCTGTGCTTTTCAATATGCTATCTAGGTTGGTCATAACTTTTCTTCCAAGGAGTAAGTGTCTTTTAAGTTAATGGCTGCAGTCACCATCTGCAGTGATTTTGGAGCCCCCATAAATAAAGTCTGACACTGTTTCCACTGTTTCCTCATCTATTTCCCATGAAGTGATGGGACCAGATGCCATGATCTTCGTTTTCTGAATGTTGAGCTTTAAGCCAACTTTTTCACTCTCCTTTTTCACTTTCATCAAGAGGCTTCTTAGTTCCTCTTCACTTTCTTCCATAAGGGTGGTGTCATCTGCATATCTGAGGTTATTGATATTTCTCCCGGCAATCTTGATTCCAGCTTGTGTTTCTTCCAGTCCAGTGTTTCTCATGATGTACTCTGCATAGAAGTTAAATAAGCAGGGTGACAATACACAGCCTTGATGCACCCCTTTTCCTATTTGGAACCAGTCTGTTGTTCCACGTCTAGTTCTAACTGTTGCTTCCTGACCTGCATACAGATTTCTCCAGAGGCAGGTCAGGTGGTCTGGTATTCCCATCTCTCTCAGAATTTTCCACAGTTTATTGTGATCCACACAATCAAAGGCTTTGGCATAGTGTGTGTGTGTTAGTCGCTCAGTCATGGCCGACTCTTTGCGACCCCATGAATCGCAGCACATCAGGCTTCTCTGTCCATGGAATTCTCCAGGCAAGAATACTGGAGTGGGTTGCCATTTCCTTCTCCAGGGGAACTTCCCAACCCAGGAATCGAACCCTGGTCTCCTGCATGGCAGGCAGATTCTTTACCATCTGAGCTACAGGGAATAGTAGACCCCTCAAAAATAACTGAACCACAAACTGAGCCTTACTTATATAAAAATAACTCAGGATGGATCACAAACTTCAATGTAAAACTATAAAATGTTTATTAAAAGCTCTTCTGGGGCTAGTATCTGGGTCTAGGAAAAGAGTTCTTAGACATAACACAGAAAAAAAATTGATAAATTGGACTTCATCAAACTTTAAAAGTTTTGCTTTGCCAAAGACTGTATTAAGAGGATGAAAAGACAAACCACAAACTAGGAGAAAAGATTTGCAAATCACCTAACATTTAACGTCACAAATAATCCAACAAAAAGCATATATCTAGATTATAAAGAATTCTCAAAATTCAATAGCAAAAAAATCCCACAAAAATTCAATTAGAAAATGAACTCAACAGCAAAACCCCCCACAAACAATCCAATCAGAAAATGGACAGAATATATGAAGAGATATTTCACTGACAGTGTACGGATGGCAAATAGGCATGTAAAAAAGATGTTCAACATCATTAGCCATTAAGGAAATGCAAATTTAGTCCACAATGAGATAGCACTACAGCCCTATTAAAATACCTAAAATAATAAAACACGCACAAAAAAATCGAGTGCTGGTGAAGATGCAGAGACACTGTGTCATTCGTGCATTCTTGTTGCGGAAAATGGTCAGGCCACTCTGCAATATGGTTTGATAGCTTTTCAAAACACTAAATGTAGGGTTACCTTACGGCCCAGCAATCAAGCTTCTGAACATTTATCCCAGAGAAATGAAAGCTTATAGCCACATTAAAAGCTGTACATGAGTGTTCATAGCACCTTTATCTGTAGTGGCCAAAAACTGGAAATAACCCGCATGCCCTTCAGTGAAGTGAAGTCGCTCAGTCGTGTCCGACTCTTTGCGACCCCGTGGACTGTAGCCCACCATGCTCCTCTGTCCATGGGATTTTCCAGGCAAGAGTACTGGAGTGGGTTGCCATTTCCTTCTCCAATGCCCTTCAGTAGGTGAGCAGTTTTAAACAAACCATGGAATAGTACTCAGCAACTAAAAAGGAACGAACTATTTTATACACACTTGGATCTCAAAGGCATCACATTGAGTGAAAAAGTCATTCTGAAAAGATGACATGGTGTATAACTTCATACACAATATTCCCTAAATGAGAAAATGATAGAGCTGGGGAAGAGATGAGTGGTTTGCTAGGATTAGGGGTGGAGGTGGCAGAGGTTGGGTGTGACTATAAAGGGGCCATTTGAGGATGATCTTTGGTGGATGGAATAGTCTGCATCTTGGTGGCTGTGGTAGTTACAAGAATCCATTCATGTGAGAAAACAACCCAGAACTCTGAACACACACTGTACCAATGCCAGTCTCCTGGCTCTGCCATTGTACTCCATGCGAGGCATAACCACTGGCGGAAACTGGCTCAGAGTACTCTCTCTCTTCTATGTTTCAGACTTCCTATGAATCTATAATTATTCCAAAACTAAAGGTTTTTTTAAAAAGAGAAAGGGAAGATTCTTCAACCCAATAATTCTATATCCAGCAAAAATACCCTGTAAGATTGTAGACACGACAGTCGCTTTCAGATTGAACAAAACTTTAGACTTTTAAAAACCATTTTTAAAATTGAAAGATAGTTAATTTACAATATTGTGTTAGATTCAGGTGGTGAGCAAAGTGGTTCAGCTTTACATATAAATATTCTTTTTCCGATGAATAAAAGTTGTTTTTTAGATAGGGACTTTTCACCAGAAGACATGTACTATAAGCAATCTTAAAAGGGAAAGAGTATAAAATGGAAATTCAGATCTCCAGAAGCACAGACCTGAAGCTATCATAACATTGTTAATCAGCCATACCCCAATACAAAATGTTTCTGGTGTTAAAAATATTAAAATTAAATAATCTTGAAAAAATTGTTTTAAATGATAAATATCTAAGTAAGTAGAAAAGATGATTTTTTCCTCTTAATTTCTGTAAGCTATATAGAACTGTCTAAAGTAAAAATTGTATACACTTCAGTTCAGTTCAGTTCAGTCGCTCAGTCGTGTCCGACTCTTTGCGACCCCATGAATCGCAGCACACCAGGCCTCCCTGTCCATCACCATCTCCCGGAGTTCACTCAAACTCATGTCCATTGAGTTGGTGATGCCATCCAGCCATCTCATCCTCTGTCGTCCCCTTTTCCTCCTGCCTCCAATCCCTCCCAGCATCAGTGTCTCAACTATAGCATAATGGGTAGCAGGATGGGAGCCAATGGGCCTCCACAGTTGCCAGGAGTTTACATTTTATGTGATGCGTTTAGTTAACTTTTCAATGTTAACTCCAAGTTGAAAAGTTAGGGAGGAATGAATATTTTAATCCTTTAAGCAATCAGTAAATATTAATAATAGTGCAAAGAAGGTAGGAAAGAAATTGCAGAGTTATGCTTTAAATATAAAGACACAGATGGATTGAAAGTAAATGGATTGGGTCTTCCCTAGTGGTCCAATAGTTAAGACTTTGCCTTCCAGTGCAGGGGGTATGGGTTCATTCCCTGGTTGGGGAGTTAAGATCCCACATGCCTTGTGGCCAAAATATCAAAACATAAAACAGGAGCAATAGTGTGACAGATTCAATAAAGACTTTAAAAATGGTCCACATCAAAAAAAATCTTAAAAAAAAAAAAAGTAAATGAATGGAAAAAGATAACACAGGTGCACGGTAAGCCAGGGGAGCCTGGTGAGTTATATAAATATCACAGCAAAGACAGCTCTGTCGCACGTGCCCTCAAGACTCGCTCCTCAACTTCATGCCCAAGTCCCTGTCGGCTCCCTTCTGGGAAGCCTCCTGTGATACTGTGGAGGGATGGGTGGGTGCGCTTCAGGCAGGGCGGTGTATGAACTCAGGATGGGTCTTCCTCCAGCCCCTTTCCACCTACCGCAGAAGGCTGGCCTCGGTTTGGCACCTATGTGGGGAGTGCTCAGCAAGGACGGAGCAGATTCTCTGGGTGGCTGGGCAGTTTCTTGATACTGAAGGCTGTCGTTGCCTTGGTCTACCAGCTCCTGACGAGCCAGAAGGTGGGGAGGGATTCAGGGGATCAACAAAGCATTGACTGAACACCTACTGTGTGCCAGACCTAGGGTTACACTGTGCATGCCAAGTTGCTGAGTCATGTCTGACTCTTTGCAACGCCATGGACTGTAGCCCACCAGGCTCCTCTGTCCATGGGATTCTCCAAGCAAGAATGCTGGAGTGGGTTGCCAAGTCCTCCTCAGGGTTACGTTAGCGGAGATAACAAACCCAGACCCTTGCCTCCAGGAACTTACATTCTGATGACAGGCTGAAGAGAGGGCGCTGTAAACAGGAAACATCATAAAAAATAAATCGTGAAGTTGGTTAGGAGGCTAGTGCTATGGGCTTGTTATATATGACCTTTATTATGTGGAGGTAAGTTCCCTCTATACCCACTTTCCAGAGAGTTTTTACCATAAGCAGGTGTTGAATTTTATCGAAAGATTTTTCGGCATCTATGAAGACGACCATATGGTTTTTATTCTTCAATTTGTTGATATGGTATATCACACTGATTGATTTGCAGGTACTGAAAAATCCTTGTGAAGTGAAGTGAATTGAAGTCGCTCAGTCATGTCCAACTCTTTGTGACCCCATGGCCTGTAGCCTACCAGGCTCCTTTGTCCATGGGATTTTCCAAGCAATAGTACTGGAGTAGATTGCCATTTCCTTCTCCAGGAGATCTTCCCGACCCAGGGATCGAACCCAGGTCTCCCGCATTGTAGATAGACGCTCTACTGTCTAAGCCACATCCCTAGAATTTATGGGCTTCCCTGGTGGCTCAGATGGTAAGGAATCTGCCTGCAATGCAGGAGATCCGGGTTTGATCCCTGGGTCAAGAAGACCCTCTGGAGAAGGGAATGGCTACCCACTCCAGTATTCTTGTCTGGAGAATTCACGGACAAAGGAGCCTGGTGGGCTATAGTCCATGGGGTTGCAAAGTCAGACAGGACTGAGGGACTAACACTTAACCCCACTTGATCACTGGTAAACCAAGTGAGGCAGGGAAAAGGGTAGGGTGTGCAGGGGTGGGTCTGGACAGGTTGCTCTGAGTGGACTTCTTGAAGCGGTGAAGCTTGAGCCAAGACTTGAAGGGGGAGGGAGTGAGCCCCCTGATCTCTGAGAAAGAGCTCCAGGCAGAGGGAAGCAAAGGAGTCTGGAAGTTTCCAGGAAGAACAGTGTCTGGGAGGAAGGTGAGCACTGCTGAGATGCTCCTGCTCCATAGGGAACACAAAGGCCAGGCACAAGCTCTTGCTGAAGGAAAGGTGATCCACCAGGTGACACCCCGTTACAGGAAGGCTGGGGAGGCTGAGTCCCCAGTCTGGCAGGACTTACTGGGGAAACGGACTCCCTGTTATCGTGGGCCAAGGCAGTCTAGGCTGCCTGGTAGCCACGCTGTCAGAGTCTCTGCTCTGTCCTTCCCAAACCCAGGCCTTGTTTGCCCTGCCCACCCACGTGCCCTTCCAATGGAGTTGGAGAATGTTTGCTGCAGGTCTCAATTTTGGACACAATTGCTCCCAAACCCTCCTTATAGGCATCTAAGGAACCCTGGTGCTCAGAGGGTAAAAAATCTGCTTGCAATGTAGGAGACCGGGGTTCGATCCCTGGGTTGGGAAGATCCCCTCTGGAGAAGGGAATGGCGACCCACTCCAGTATTCTTGCCTGGAAAATTCTGTGGACAGAGGAGCCTGGCGGGCTAGCGTCCATGGGGTTGCAAAGACTCAGATACAACTGAGCGACTAACACTTTCACTTTTCACTTTCAAGGAACCCACAGTCTAGACCCAGTGGTCTCTCTTGTCCCTTTCTGCTCCTAAGGGCGCCCAGCCTGGCTCCTTGACAACCACTGTGACGTCACCTCCCTCTTCACTGGTTAACAGGCCTGTTTCACTCCAGAGGCTCCCTCACACCACCCTTCCAGCACCCAGCTCATCCCCTGTGCCCCTCCTTGGCTGGTATTAGCAAGCCCCATTTAGGAACATTCCATATTATACAGGTATTTGATATTCCAAATAAAATCTCAGCAACCCCCGTGAACCATCTTAACTGCCGCAATGCCCACAGGACTTGAGATTAGCTCCACAGCACATGTGAAATGAGGGGATTTTGTTTGGTGTTTAGGATTTATACATGTATATTGTGTGTGGGGATGGGTCCCAAATATGTATTTAAATCAAGTAACTTAATCCATGGGGTTCAAGGCTAAAACCACCCTAGGAAAATGGTATTTGCATATATTAATCTCTTGCCAACCACAAGAGAGAATGTGTGGGAGACAGCAGAGCGACCTGGAATTGGAGGAGCCCAGAGAAATCACCAGGTGGCTTCGCTTTCTGTCATCACCTGCTTGGTACCTACCTCACTGCCCCAACCCCGCCCCCTCCCACACACACCCCTGGATGGACACAGATTCTCCCAGGTAAGGGACCGCTGGCGTCTACCCTGAATTTCCCAGGGCCTCGTGTTTCTTGTTGAATGAACAAAGCAATGAATGAATGTGTGCGCCGTGAGGAGGACGCTCTAAACAAAAACCCGAGTTTACTGAAGCAGCCCACTTCCTACTCCATTCAGCAGATACTGAGGAGTCGGAGAGGATATGAAGACAGAGCCTGGAGGAGGTTGTGTGCTGGCTGGGGCTGAGAGCACCGTGGAGGGGACTTGAGGACGCCTAGTGTCCATCGACCATTGAGGGACCTCTCTGGGGAGCCAGAGAGGAATCAGCTGATGGGTGACAGATATTCGCTCCAGTGGGGGGTGATTGAGACAGGCTGTGGAGTGAGCCCCATGGCAGGGGCCAGCTCTTGGGACTCCAAGAGCCTTGGGGCAGTTTGCATTTTATTCCAAGCACACGTGAGAGGCAGCGGTGACAATTTGGGAAAGCAGCCACCTTCCTGGAGCAAGGACAGCTACTCTTCCTCAGCCAGGTGACACACACCCTTGTGAGCACACACCCTTCCTCCTGCCCAGAGTGCAGTCCACGCCTCCTCCTCAACACACACACACACACATTCGCGCGTACGCACACATCCGCACACACACACCAACAGTCAGGATAGCCTCAGAGAGAAGGCAGATCCATGTGGGGACCCACTGATCAATGCTTTGGCTGACCTTGACCATGGTGCCCTAGGCCGGGTGGTTTCTTTTCTCAGCAGCTCCCAGTGGAGGAGCCAGAGACTAGGCCCTACCTGCAAAGACGCCCGAGGGCTCCTTGGAGTCCGGTGCTTGCGGCTGCTCTGCGCCAGGGCCCCCAGGGAAAGGCGGCCATGCCCTGTCCCTAATTACCTCCAGCAGCAGCAGCCACAGTGGTGGCACTTCTGGGGCCTTGCGGTGTCTGAATTAATTAACTCCCTCTTGAGAAAAGGTGAAACCGAGGCAATGACTTGCCCGAAGACAGAGCCGATCAAGGGCAGGGCCTGGATTTGAACACCTCCTGGTCTGCCCAGC
Source organism: Oryx dammah (assembly GCF_014754425.2). NCBI lineage: Eukaryota > Metazoa > Chordata > Mammalia > Artiodactyla > Bovidae > Oryx > Oryx dammah. The sequence continues at coordinate 98,519,514 of NW_024070209.1, read as the reverse complement.
TTGTCCCCCTTCTCCAGTCACCTGGCCACCTCCCTGCCATGTCAGGAGTTTCTGTTCAGCAGATTCTCATTCATTCAAAGCCTCCTTAAATCAGAATTCTGGAGAGGAGCAAACTCTCCTTGGCAGCAAACGTGGAAAGAAGCAGGACTTGCAGAATAAAGCATCTGCATTAGCAAGATCAGTGGGGAAAGGGTTACTTGACAAGTTCATGCAAGCTCTACACTGTAAGTCCACTCAGCAAGCATCTTCACTACAAAGTCGTCTATCCCAGTTCACACCTTGGGGGAGAGGGGGACATAGGCCTGGCTGGAGGAGGTTTGCTCTCCACTGTGTGACCTGGGGCTGGTTCACCCCCTCTCTGAACCTCACTTTCCCGTCGAAAGTGTAACTAATAATGCCTTCCCTGCAGAGCTGCTGTTAGAGTTGATGTGTATAAAACAGTATGAGGCTTGGTGTTTAGTAAAGAAAGTGAAGTTGCTCAGTCGCATCCGACTCTTTGCGAACCCCCCAGACGGACTGTAGCCCATCCCCTGGACTGCAGCCCACCAGGCTTCTCCATCTTTGGGATTCTCCAAGCAAGAATACTGGAGTGGGTTGCCGTTTCCTTCTCCAGGGGATCTTCCCGACCCAAGAATCAAACCCAGGTCTCCTGCATTGCAGGCACACGCTTTAACCTCTGAGCCACCAAATCATAGCCATCTTACAAGAGTTAAAAAAGTATCTCTTGGGACTTCCCTGGGGGTCCAGGGGCGAAGACTCTGCCCTCTCAACGCAGAGGGCCTGGGTTTGATCCCTGGTCAGGGAACTAGATCTTACATGCCGCAACTAAGGGTTCGCATGCTACAACTAAAGATCCCGCGTCCCACGATTAAAGAGAAAAGAGATCTCGTGTGCCACAACTAAGACCTGGCACGGCCAAATAAGTAAATAAATAAAGTACTTCTTGAACCAAATGAGTGACTTAGACATGAATTTTTTTTAATTTATTTATTTTTTATTTTACTTTACAATTCTGTATTGGTTTTGCCATACATTGACATGAATCCACCACGGGTGTACATGCATTCCCAAACATGAACCCCCCGGGGGGCCCGCTCCCCACAATAGACATGAATTTGAGCAAACTCCAGGAGACGGCGAAAGACGGGGGAGCCTGGCATGCCACAGTCCATGGGGTTGCAAAGAATCGGACATGACTTAGCAACTGAGCAACAACAACTCGACCCAAAATGCCTGCATCTCATCTTCTCACTAAATCTCAAGGGTCTTTCTTGAAATGGGCGAGAGCTCCACACACGGTGCTTGCACCAGGCTCAGGGTGGGGTCCCCTGCACTTGACCTATCGATGAGTATCAGTCCGGCAGTAGATTCATGTCTGGTTCTCTGCTGAGGGCAGGGCACACAGCAGAGGCTGAGACAGATAAGACCCCTGCTGCCACAGAGGAGTGGAAGGGAGTAGGGTTGCCAGGTTACATACAAAATGCTGAGTTACATTTGAATTTGAGATAAACAACATATTTTCAAAGTATAAGTATATCCCATTCAATATTCAGGATATACTTATACTCAAAAGTTGTTGCTTATCTGAAATTTGTGCTGTACTTTTCCTTTTGTTGCTAAATCTGGCAGCGCTATAAAGCAGGTCTTTCTGCATTTAGCAGTTACTCAGCCTCTTCAACAGAAGTCTGTCTCCTGAATGAACAGACCTGTGGGCCTGAGGATAAACAGAGGGATGAGAGAAGTATTACTACAAGGAGTGGTCCCGGAGGTTCCTGACAAGGTGACTTTTGAGCTCCGACCTGAAGCTTGGAAAGCAAGAGAAGCGATGTTACATTTACGAGGAGGAGGAGGGGTAGGAGAGCAAGGGGTAGGGAAGACCAGGCAGAGAGTCAAAGGCTTTGAAGGAGAAAGCACGGGCTTGGGGTGGCGGGGGATGGCAGACTTCATGGAGGAGGCAGAACTGAGCCAGGCCTTGAAGCCTGAGGATGGGGTCCCTGGACAGAGGGGAGGGGTGCTGAGGGACCCAGTTTGAATGGGAGAGGGTCTCCCCTTCCCGGTAATCCAGGCGGCAGACCCCTGAGGCATGGTGTCCCACACCGCGCAGCAGCGCTCACAAGGAAATCTGACACCCAGGGAAACGCACACAGTACAGTGTTGGGTGAGGAGTTCAAGTTACAAGACGGATGGCAGCCATGGTGTTTCAGGTGTTGAACTAGACCACCTGACCAGCACATCACGGCGATCAAGAAAGGTGGAATCAATGAAATCACCATTTTCCCACTTGCAAACAAACTCAGGGTAAGTAGCAGTATCTCTAAGGAGTCTTTCAGTTTTGAGAATATTTTACTGAATGGATGGATGGATGGATGGATGGGTGGATGAATCCAATAGATGGAAGTTTAATAGGACTCCATCCAGAAGCCACTGGTCCCAGACTTAGAAAGTAATGAAACAACAAGCAAAGACAGACCCTGCCTCCTGGTCCCCGACAGGAGCCATGGCTGTTGAACTTGAGATAATTAATGTGTTTGCGGATTCCTGCTCCCTTCTCAGCCTGCTGGGTCTGCGAAGCCTCCTGCCAAGCACAGCAGGACAGATCAGCTCCACAGCCTCCAACACCCCTGCCCCGTGTTCTCAGCCCACTGGGCCCGAATGGATGTAAAATCCTGGCTTGCCCAGGAGGGTGTGGGGCCAAGGCAGGGAGCTCTGCGGGGAGGCTGTCTGGCACTGACTGGAGGGCTCACTCACCACCACCCTCCTATGTGTCCTCAGGCAAGCGACCTCACCTCTCAGCCTCAGCGTCCTCTGTGAGGCAGGGACGGATAACCGCGATGCCACCCTTCACTGATTCACAAAGGTTCCACGCCCGTTCCATGCCAGGCACCACACCAGGGGTGGAGTTACTGGAAGAAGGTGTTGGGTCGCCCAGCTCAGGTTCTCACACAGAAGCACCAGACAAGGAACGGAGGCTCAGCCCACGGGATGACCGCGTAGGGAGGTCTGGGAGGCACCTCAGCCCCAAAAGGATGATCTTGGAGGAAGGGACAAGACAGACCCCTCCCTTACAGGCTGCGGGCAAGGGGGTTCCTGATATCCCACTCCTGCTGCATAAAAGGACCTCCAACCCTAAGATCCCACCATCGTGCTTAAAAACCTGTGTGCGCTCAGTCGTGTCCAACTCTTTGCGACCTCATGGACTGTAGCCCACCAGGCTCCTCTGTCCGAGGGATTTCCCAGGCAATACTGGAATGGGTTGTCATTTCCTTCTCCAGGGGATCTTCCTGATCCAGGGATCGAATCCGCGTCTCCTGTATTAGCAGGTGGTTCTTGACCACTTGAGCCACCAGGGAAAGTGGTGCTTAAAAGGCTCCTCTTCATCCTTCCAGGCTTTTGTTTTTTGTTTTTTGTTTTTTTTGAGTAGGGGGCCTGGCAATGACTTTTTAAATTGAAGTGTAGTAGATGCACAATATAATGTAAGTTACAGGTGTACAGTATAGTGATTCACAGTTTTTAAAGGTTATGCTTCATTTATAGTTATAAAATACTGCGATTCCTCTAGCTTTTTAAGCACTTTGGTATTAATGATAACACATGGGTAAAGTTTATTGAGCAACTACCACGAGTCCACTCCTCCACGCTTTGAGGGGTTAGCGTGCTCGGACCACACGGCAGGATGGGGCTGGGGGAGGGCAGGAGCCCTGGCGGGGGGCGACATGATGCAGGCAGCAGCAGGCAGAGCTGACGCAGTGGGACAGCCTGGATGCCCCCTGTGACCTCTCCTAAGGGGAGGAGGGAGACCAGGGCAGGGAGGAGCCCCCAAAGCCCCTCTGCCCATAAGGCCTCATGCTTTCCCTCTGCAGGGAAGCGGAAGCTGAGGACCCCAACTCCCACTCTGCTCCCCTCACCGAGGCCCTCCTCAGTGCACCCTACCCAGCAGAGCCCCTCCAGAGCCCCTCCCGGGACTGATGGGCAGAGGATACACAGGAACAGGACGGGGGGTGGGAGGAGACCCAAACCTCTGCTCTGCAGCCAGGAGCCTAGACCTGGGTGCCCAGCAGCCCTCTACGTCCACCCAGGTGTGCCAGGCCAGTGGCCACCAATGGCCAGCATAGCAACCCCTCCCTCTACACATTGCCACCCCACCCAAAGTGTCTTGCTCAATGCCATTGTATGCCCCAGGGGTTGCAATGGTGGGGGTGGGGGTGTGCCTGGTAAGAGGAGGCCCCTGCAGAATGGAGTGGTGGCGTGGACAGCAGATCCCAGGAGGGCGGGGTCCCTGGGTTCCAGGCTTCTCCTTCCAAGGCCCATACACACTGCCCAGACTCCTGGGCCCCACTCTGTCCCCCCAGCCCCTCCCACCCCAGCACACTCCCATTTCTCCAGCCCCTTCCCCGTCCAGATGACGAGGACTGGGTGACCGGAATGACTCCACCACCACTAGACCTCTCACCCCGAGGTGAAGTCAGGCCCGCGCACCAACTCGCCGGCTGCGTGACCTTGAGCACATCACCAGACCTCTCTGATCAGCTTTCTCACCTTAAAATAGGAGTCTCGTCAGCCCCAACCTTGCCAGGCTCCTGGAGGAGGGAGGGTCCCCAAAGCTGCACTCAGCACACAGCACCCAGGGCCCAAACCCCTCCTGCCAAATGCAGTACCACCTTTGCGACAACCACAAAATGAGCATCAACCAAGTCTCCTGATGAGAGTGAAAGAGTAAAACTCTATCCACAGCTGCTGGTCTTGGTCCGGTCCTTCAGGTATCACCTTCAGTAGGTCTTAGTCAATCTGAATCATTGTATTATTTGATATTTTTCTTTAAATGAATCAACTATTCCTGCCTGTAAATGTGTCTGTCTGGGAACTTTATATGAATACTGAAGGTGGAAACTAAGACCCCCAATGCCATAAATAGAAGCTAAAAGTAAAGGTAAATTACAACGAAAATAAACAGTTATCAACAGGTTCTATCTGGCTGTCACTGCCTGCCATGGTGTTCTGTTAGAAAGTATTAGAAAGTATAAGCCACTCTTCCAGGAAACGAAGGGAGAGAGAAAAAGGGAGTCAGTAGGGCTCCTGGAATCACCCCCTCCTATATTACTGGAGTTGCTCATCTACAGCGGGGAAGACCTGACCAGTGGGGGACAGCCCTCCTCCAGCCACTGATCCTGGGGATGGGGCTCCCTGCAAGGGAGGGACCAACCTCATTTATTGTTGAGAGGTACTGTCGTTACCTCCCTGCAAGAGACAAATGAAAGACATTGTGAAAACCACAATCACAGAAAACTAATCAAACTGATCGCATGGACCACAGCCTTGTCCAATTCAATGAAACGATGAGTCATGCCGTGTAGCGCCACCCAGGACGGATGGGTCATGGTGGAGAGTTCTGACAAAACGTGGTCCAATGGAGAAGGGAATGGCAAACCACTTCAGTATTCTTGCCTTGAGAACCCCGTGAACAGGATGAAAAGGCAAAAAGATAGGACACTGAAAGATGAACTCCCCAGGTCGGGAGGTGCCCCATATGCTACCAGAAAAGGGTGGAGAAATGAATCCAGAAAGAATGAAGAGACGGAGTCAAAGGGAAAACAACGCCCAGTTGTGGGTGTGACAGGTGATGGAAGTCAAGTCCGATGCTGTAAAACACAATATTGCCTGGGAATCTGGAATATTAGGTCCATGAATCAAGGCAAATTGGAAGTGGTCAAACAGGAGATGGCAAGAGTGGATGTCAACAATTTAGGAATCAGCAAACTAAAATGGACTGGAATGGGTTAATTTAACTCAGATGACCGTTATATCTACTACTGTGGGCAAGAATCTCTTAGAAGAAATGGAATAATCCTCATAGTCAACAAAAGAGTCTGAAATGCAGTACCTGGGTGCAATCTCAAAAATGACAGAATAATCTCTGTTCGTTTCCAAGGCAAACCATTCAAGATCACAGTAATCCAAGTCTATGCCCCAACCAGTAATGCTGAAGAAGCTGAAGTTGAACACTTATATAAAGACCTAGAACTAACACCAGGCTCCTCTGCCCATGGGATTCTCTAGGCAAGAATACTGGAGTGGGTTGCCATTTCCTTCTCCAAGAGGAAGGAGGCCACCCCCCAAATCTTCACAAACTATCCTCTTGATTTCTCAGTGAAGTAGGTAAGTCAGATGATAATCATTACATACACTAGCAATTTCCTTTATGAGAAAGCAATTCTAAGTCTTAGGAAGGGATATGTGAGTGAAAACGGGCAGTGGTGACAAAAAGTGAGAAACTCACCAGGGTGCTAGGACAATCCCTGAATGGTCCTCCACGTGGGAGGCCAAGACGGAAGGAGCACTTCATACATGAAAGGGCTGGCAGCTGTCTGTCCCTTCTGTTTCCCCAAAGCAGAGGAGGCAGAGACAGTCCGTGCTGTGCACTGGCTGGCAGTGTCGGGGGCCAGACACGCAGGCTGGCGGCATACGTCTCAGGTGCCAGTCGATCACTCGGCCCAAGTGCGGGCAGGGAAGCCTCTGTCCACGTGGGTCCCACTGAGCCATGACCCACTTCTGAAGTCCATAATGCTCCCTACTCTGACCCCACAACTCACCCGGTTCCCCTCCAGTTCAGAGAGCAGCCTGGACACTCTCTGAGATCCGGAAACTTCTATAATCCCCCCCCCCATAAAGTGTGATCAGCTCTGGTGGGGAGAAGACAGGAGTTCCCAGGCTCCATCTGGGGAGCGTCTGCCTTAGATCCAAATGGCAGGATGAATTCAAAGATGAACAGCCTTTTGCAGCCTCGAATGGTAATTCTGCAAGTGAGGGCCTAGCTGGGGCTGTGGGGAGACCCCCTGGCTTACACGCAGACCCCTCACGATAAATGCTCAGTCCCAGGACCCTCACCCCCAGGGTCCTCAGAGTCGTCTTCTCTGGTCAGGGAGTAGGCAAGCAGGAGGGCCAGTGGTTGACAAGGCCAGCCCCCAGGCCTCCCACTCCACCCCTGGGGTCACCCTGAGCAACTGCTACCCTGACTCCTCCTAGGTCTTAGCCTGAAAGTCACATCTCAGCAAGTGAAACAGGAGAGCCCCTCTCAAAAGGACTCCCTAGGGCAGAATTCACGCTTCCCACGTGGACTGGTGATAAAGAATCCGCCTGCCAATGCAGGAAACTCAAGAGACATGGGTTCGATCCCTGGGTCGGAAAGATCTCCTGCAGTAGGAAATGGCAACCCACTCCATGGGAAAATTCCACGGACAGAGGAGCCTAGTGGGGTACAGTCTTTGTCAGAGTCGGACACTACTGAGCAACTAAGCACAACACAACAGGGCAGAATGCCTAAAAAACAAGGACAACCACCATGAGATACAGATGGCAACCGGAAAGCATTCCCCTAAAACGTCTAAGTGCTCTGGTGCCAACAAGGAGGAGACAGGGGCGGGAACTTCCCGGTGGTCCAGTGGTTAAGACTGCGCTTCCAATGCAGGGGCACAGGTTCAAACCCTGGTCAGGAAACTAACATCCCACATGCCTAGCAGATTGGCCAAAAAGGAAAAAAAGGAGATGGAAGAGGGTGATGGGTAGAGCAGGGGCTCTAATGCTACCTGGACCTGGGTTCAAATCTCAGCTGCATCCAAGCCAGTTGTGTGATCCTAGGCAACTGGTTTCCCTTCTCGGAGCTTCGGTTTTCTCCTCTGCAGTTAAGATAGTAGCACTGACCCAACACAGGCTTTCTGTAGATTTCCAGACATGTGTATGGAAAGCGCACAATGCCTGGGATATGTCTAATAGATAACATTGGCATGCTGCTGAGTAGCTTCAGTAGTGTCCAGCTCTTTCCGATCCCATGGACCGTAGCCCACCAGGCTCCTCTGTCCATGGATTTTTCCCAGCAAGAATACTGGAGTGGGTTGCCCTTCCCTTCTTCAGGGAATCTTCCCAACCCAGGGATGGAACCTGCATTCTGCATCTCCTGCGTTGCAGAAGGATGTTTTACCACTGAGCCACTGGGAAAGGCCCAGATTAGCATAGGTGACAGCAATTATTATTATTGAATGTTACGTACAGACAAGTATTGGCAGGTGTTAAGCATATAAGAAAATTTTAAGTAAAGAAACTTAAAGCTGAGAATTCCTACACATTAATTCAATGTAGTCTGCAGATTGGAGCCGATCCCTGCAGTTCTATTTCTGTTCAGCTCCTGGTGTCATGTCATGTCAGAAGTGAGAAGCAAGGCTCCTGACTATTTGGGGACACACGTGCTGGAGGGGTCCTTATGCTCCCCCCAACAGGCTCTGAGCTTGAATCTGGATTCCTCGACTCCCCATTTGGGACAAGTGGCCTCCGCCTCCTCAAAGTGAAGATGAGAAGCCTGAGGGACCTGACTCCTGGATGCCAACTTTTGCAAGTCTGGGCTTCCTGGAGCTTGGTTGGCTTGAAGAGGGGCGTGGCCAAAGGGAGTGTGTCATAAGGGGGCGTGGTCACTGCTCCCTCTGCCACGCCCACCAGTGGAAGGGAGGGCCCCTGGGAGGGTAACCACGAGATTCACACAGGCTCACGAGGATTTGGTAGCCCCACAAATCCTTGGTGCCTGCGGCACCCCCTTTACAGATGAGAGTTGGCAACCAGACAGAACAGCTCTTGAGGCTGCACACCTGGCCTAGGGGGAGGGGCCAGGGGCCAGGCGCAGCCCAGGGCAGGCAGAGGCACTGGAGGAAGCTGGGCCGGGCTCCAGCGCAGGGTGGAGCCTCCCAGGGAAAGGCCGTGGCCTGTTCCTTGCTTACTCATTCGTCCAGTTTGCACCGCTGTGTGGCCTGGCGCGGGTCACAGTACCAGGGGAGCCAGCCAAGACCAAATACACAGCCCTGCCCTCAGCAGGGCTCAGAAGGGCAAGGTAAGGGAGAGGTGGGATCAGATCAGGACTGGGGAACAAGGGCTTTGCACCCCCCCTCTCCCTGCCTTGAGAAGCCGCTGGAGGATTCTGAGCCTGCGAAAGACATGGTTGGACTTGCATTTTAAAAGGATGGTTTGGGCTTCAGTGTGGAAAACAGGCTGAAGAGGAACGAGAGGGTGAAGCCTGGAGAAGGTCAGCTAATACAGAGGAGTAGGGATGGCCACTGGCCCCCGGGTCCCAGGAGCCCAGGAGAAGGGGCCAGGTTTCCCGCATGTTTCAAGTTCGAGCTGACAAGACTCGCTGGTCTGGATGGGATACGAGAGAGACAGGAGTCGAGGACACTTCCAAGCGTTTTGACCTGAGGAAATGAAAGCAAGGTGTTTCCATTTGCTGTGGGAGGGCAGGTTGGAGGCTAGCAGGTGGGGGACACACTGTTTGGAACCGGTTAAGTGTCAGGAACCGTGAGCTGTCCACCAGAGATGTTGGGGAGGCCTGGAGTGCAGGGGCAGGGGGCTGGCTAGAGGCAGGCGGCTTTTGGCAGGGGGGTGTCCCTGGAAAGCTGGTTCTCAGCCCCATGGAAGGAAGAGACCATCCATGGAGAGCTGCGACAGACAGAAGAAGTGGAGTCAGGATCCCTGGGCCAGGTCCAGGTTAACAGGGAGACAAGGAGCAAGAGGAAAGGTGGGAGGTCAAGAGAAGGGCGTGTTCAGAGCGGAGGGAGTGACCAGCTGTGCCCATTGCTGCTGGCGAGTAGACCAAGGGTAACCTCTGGGCCAGCCACATAATGGTCAGCACCGACCTTGCCAAAGGCTGTTTGGGTGGAGTGGCTCAGAGATCACTGATTGCAGTGGGCTCAGGAGATCACAGGAGGAGAGGGGTCATGGAGAGAACACCCTGATGATGGAGTGTCCTAGAAGAGAATCAGATAAACAGGGCTGAAGTTGGGGGATTTGGGGGTTAAGGGTGGTGTTTTTTTTTAATGTGGGAGACATTCCAGCATGTTTGTTGCCTGCTGATAAGGACGATCTAGGAGAGGGAAAGTGGGTGACACGGTGCTGCAGAGAAGCCAGAGAAGGGAAACGGAGATGAAAAGATGCAAAGGCCCCTCACCAGTTCCATGCTTGGGGGCCAGAGCACTAGAGGCAGCACGCTGGACTCCACTGCCACCAGCATTTGTCCAGCAAATAGGTGGAGGGAAGGGCAGGGGGCTGAGGGTGGATGCAACCGAGGGATTCATCTGCAACCCGAGTGAGGAGAGGCAGAGGGGACGGGGAGGGGAAGAACAGGGGAAAGGGGGTCACAGGTTGCCGGGCAAGGAATGATCAGGTTCAAGGTCTCAGAGGGACCGTGTGGAAAGACAGGAGGTAGGGAATACAGGAGTTGTAGAAAGAGAGGCTGGTAGTGGAGACTGCAGGTGGGGGAGGCCGTCCCTGGAGAAGCCAAGATCCAGGTGTGGCCTTGGAAGTGGCCGCTGGGGGAGGGGCTGAAAAGTCTTTGGAGGAGAGGATTTCAGGGAACTGAGAGGTGAGGCCAGGTAAGGGGAGGATGAGGACAGAGGGAGCCCCGGAGCAGTCCTGCTTATCATGGAGTTCTCTGTCTTCTCATGGTGGAGTCGCGAATGTTCCAGGGGGCTTGGCTCCAGCGGCAGGGCAGAGGGCTGCCTGAAGCCTCTATGCAGACCACCCTCTGTCCTGCTACACGAGGACATCTCTTGATGGTGGCTTCTGGCAAAGGCAATCTTCAAAGTCTTTTTTTTTTTTTCAATTGTAAAATACACAAAACACCACGTTTACCATCTTAACCATTTCCAAGCATAAGCTCAGTGGCATGAAGCACATTCACGTTGTTGAGCCGCCCATCTCCAGAACTATGTTCATCTTCCCCAACTGAATCTCTGTTAAACAATGACTCCCCACTCCCTCCTCCCTCACTCCGTGGCAACCACACATGCTACTTTCTGACTCTATGATCTTTTTTTTTTTATTGTTATTAGTCTTTGGCCACACCACCTGGCGTCTGGGATCTTAGTTCCCTGACCAGGGATCGAACCCATGCCCCTTGCATTGGAAGCGTGGAGTCTTAACCACTGGACCGCCAAGGAAATCCTCTGACTCTGTGATCTTGACTACTTTAGGGGCCTCGTATAAGTGGAACTGGGCTTCCCTGGTGGCTCAGCAGGAAAGAATCCACCTGCAATGCAGGAGTCCCGAGAGACACTGGTTCAATCCCTGGGTCAGAAAGATCCCTTGGATGAGGGCCTGGCAACCCGATCCAGAGGACTTCCCTGGTGGCTCGGACGGTAAAGCGTCTTGCTTACAATGCGGGACACCTGGGTTCGATCCCTGGGTAGGGAAGATCCTCTGGAGAAGGAAATGGCAACCCACTCCAGTACTCTTGCCTGGAAAATGCCACGGACAGAGGAGCATGGTGGGCTACAGTCCACAGGGTCGCAAAGAGTCGGACACGACTGAGCGACTTCACTTTCACTTTCACTTTCAACACAATCCAGCATTCTTGTTTGGGGAATCCCATGGACAGACGAGCCTGGCGGGCTGTAGTCTGTGGGATCGCAAACAGTCAGACATGACTAAGTGACTAACACACACAGACGTAAGTGGAGTCATACAATTTTTGTCTTTTTGTGGTTAGCATATTTTACTTAGTATAATATTAGTAAAATGTTGGAGCAGGTGTCAGAATTTCTTATTAAGGCTGAATAATATCTCATTGTATGGATGACCCACATTTTGTTAATCACTCATCTGTCTATGGACATTTGGGTTGTTTTAACCTCTTGGCTACTGGGAATGATGCTGCTATGAACATCAGTTCAGTTCAGTTCAGTTGCTCAGTCGTGTCCGACTCTTTGCGATCCCATGAATCGCAGCACGCCAGGCCTCCCTGTTCATCACCATCTCCAGGAGTTCACTCAGACTCACGTCCATCAAGTCCCTGATGCCATCCAGCCATCTCATCCTCTGTCGTCCCCTTCTCTTCCTGCCCCCAATCCTTCCCAGCATCAGAGTCTTTTCCAATGAGTCAACTCTTCGCATGAGGTGGCCAAAGTACTGGAGTTTCAGCTTTAGTATCATTCCTTCCAAAGAAATCCCAGGGCTGATCTCCTTCAGAATGGACTGGCTGGATCTCCTTGCAGTCCAAGGGACTCTCAAGAGTCTTCTCCAACACCACAGTTCAAAAGCATCAATTCTTCGGCTATGAACATAGGGGTACAAATATCTCTTCAAGTCCCTATTTTCAGTTCTTTGGGATACCCACCCAGAAGTAGGATTGCTGGATCGTATGAGAACGTGTACGTTTAGCTGTTTGAGGAACCGGCATATTGCTGTCCACAGCAGTTGCACAATTTTACAGGACTACCAGCAGAGCACAAGGGTTTCAAAGTATCTGCATCCTCTCCAACCTCTTATTTCCTGTAGTTTTTTTCTTTGTTTTTTTATGTTGGCCATCTGACCTCAAAGTTCGTTGACAAATGTCGTCTCATTTGGTGAGGTAAGAACATTCCAGGTGGAAGGAACAGCTTGAGTGGAACAGGAGTCTGGAAGCTAGGTGGGGCTGAGGCAGAAACAATAAGTGGCAGACATGTGTGGTTGAAGCACAGGAGTGTCATCAGAGCCGAGGCTGGAAATGTGCCTGGGTGAGGCTGACCTCAGAGAGCCTCTCAGAGGTCACAGGAGGAGCCTGGACATCGCTTGAGGGACAAGGAGGAGCTCCTGCAGAGCGCTGAGCAGAAAGTGATAAGACCGCAGACAACAGCACTAATTAATCCTTGGGTGAGAGGCACCGGGTGGCCGGAGCAGAAGAGATAGGAAGTTGGGAAGCCAGATAAGAGAGGCTTAGAACATTCTGGAAGAGAAGAGAGGACATTGCTGAGAGACACCCACCACCATCAACTCCCACCACTAGGAAGCCTCACGTGGACCCAAACCCAAGGCCTACAAAGCCTTTACCTCCATCATCTCCACCTGGTGGGTACATGGTTACCCCCAGTGGATAAGTGAGGAGACAGAGACTCAGAGAGGGTAAGTAACTTGCCCAAGACCTCGAGGCTAATAAGCAGCAGAGCTGGGACTCAAACTCCAATCTGTTTTCCATCATGCCTCAAGCATTTATGGAGCACCTACTGTGTGCCAGGCCCCACACTGAGGGCTGTCTGACACTAAATCCATTGCTCTTACCAGCAAGGCTACACCAGCTCATGTGGTGGTCAGCCTCCAAGCCATGATGCCGGGACGTAACTCCTGAGGGCATGGAGAAACCGGAGAACAACTAGAAATTGGAGAAGGAGGCTAAACCATGTGGGCTATTTGATCACACACATTCAGACTCACCCAACACAGAATCTTCTGGGCCTGGAAAGGTTGATGGCCAACACCAGAGGGGAAGAGGGAAAGGAGAGTCCCAGGAAATTTCAGACCATCCTCAGCACCCCCATTCAGCCAGGAACCTGATCGTCACCCAGTGATGAGAGTCCACAAAAAAAGGAGAGCTTGGGAAGGCCTCAGTCATGGGCAGTTGCAATTTTTGGAGGTCAAAACCGACCACATTTTGTTGGACGCTCACGTGGTTCAATCTAATACAAAACGATGTCGCGTCACTTTCACTGCTTTTCATTCCTTCACCCAACACTGGGTGGGGCCCTACCAAGTGTCAAGAGTGGGAACACAAGAACAAAGCACGTGTGGCTCCTGCCCCCATGAAGCTGTGGTCTGCTGCGGGTCACAGACGGAAAACACTCAGGCGCGAGTGTAATAGGTGATGACCGCCTGTCGTCACGGGTTACCTGTCTGGGGGCTCGGGAACAGCTTCACCAATGAAGTGTAGTCCAAGCTGAGAACCACGGCATGAGCTGGAAACGCCCCAGCACAGGGGGTAGGAGGAAGGTGTCCCAGAAGAAGAAATCAAGGGCCAGAAGCCTTTGGAGGAAAAGACAGGGAGGTCTGGCCAGGATTTACTATGGGAATAACAGGCTGCCAGATAAAGGGAGACCAGGGTTTTCATCTGTTTAGACTTTCAAAGGTCAAGCCAAATAGGGCTTACCATCAAAAACATTTTAACAGGCGTAGGATCTTTGAAATGTTTCCTGCTGTGTTCTCCCTTTTGCTAATTCAGTATTTTTTTTCCTCTTCTCTCTCGAATTGCCACCACCATGAAACTTAAACCATGAGGCTTTTGTCCCATGACGGAATGTGGGATAACATCGGTAGCACAGAGAAAAAGATTTGTTGCCAGACACTGCAGGCAAGTGGAAGGCCCTTTCAGGGCAGGAGAAGATGGTTGGAGGGTCCTAGGGCAGCAGAACGATTCAGGTAGGTTCAGGGGATGGGAAGGGCTTCCCTGGTGACTCAGACAGTAAAGAATCTGCCCGCAGTGCGGGAGATCTGAGTTAGATCCCTGGGGCGGGAAGATCGCCCTGGAGAAGGAAATGGCGACCCACTCCAGTATTCTTGCCTGGAAAATCCCATGGACGGAGGAGCCTGCAGGCTACAGTCCATGGGGTCCCAAAGAGTCAGACACAACTGAGTGACTTCACTTTCACTTTCAGGGGATATGCAGACACACAAGGTAGTGCCTATGTTCCCCACCACATGTTGGGCCTGATGCTACAGCCCACAGGGCCAGGCTGCAGGAGAGAGGAAACGGCTGTGGGTCCCCAGGCAGGTGAGACTGAGGACAGTCTCATAATAGGGACCCTCACTGCCACACTGAGCGGAGGGAGCCCTGAGGATCCAGGGAGGCTATTACAATTGAATTGTATTCCCCAGAAAGCTGTGTTGAGGTCCTAACCACCCCCGCCCTGTACTTGTGAATGTGAATTATTTGAAATGGGCTCTTGAAAGACATCACCGAGTTAGGATGAGGATATTGGGATGGGAATCGCATATGATCAACATCCTTATGAGAAGAGGAGGAAACGCAAGCAGAGATCGGAGTGATACGGCTACAAGCCTGGGGCTGCCAGCAGTGGGCAGAGGCGATGAAGGATCCTCCCGTGGAGGCTTCAGAGGAATCGTGGCAGACAGCACCTTGATCTCAGACTTCTAGACTCCAGAATAAGTAAATATCTGCTGTTTGAAGCCACCCAGTTTGCAACAGCCCTAGTAAACTAACACGGAGAAGAAGAGGCTTGACTCAGAGATGAGAAGTATGGTCCATAAAGCAAGGTCCACAGTCACATCGTCAGCAAGATGCCCAAAGACCAGTGCACACCAAGCCAGCCACACCTGAGCAGGTGCAGTGACAGCAAGCAGGATGAGACACTGCTTCCTCAGCCCCTTTAGACCACAGAAGCTCCCTGCAGCCAGATCCACCTGCAGCCAGATCCACCTGCAGGAAACGGCAAGGAGACACCCTGGGGGCAGAGGAACCGCCCTCACAAGGACTAAGGGCTTTGAATTGACCAGATACTTTCCTGGAAGAGACGGTTTGACAAAGGAAGAGACTGACTTTCAGTTTTGTCACCCCGCCTCCTCCAAGGGGACACAAATGCAAAATTAGGTGAATTCTAGGAAAATCAAGATTTTCACACACCTTGATCCAAGAATGTACGTTTCATCCCACTACACTCGTTTTTACATATGGTGTCGATGGAATTGGGGCACCTCCTTAAGCCCAGGTAAAGGAGGGGCTCAGACAGGAAACAGAGGTAAATTAACAGGAACATATCCAGATCTGGCGACCTGATATTTCATGAGAGTGTTCACTGGAGCAGGCCTCTTATAAAAGCAAAATGTTGGAAGCAACCTAATATCCAGCCTTATGGGACTGAGTGAGTAAATAATTATAAGGGCCTACCATTAAAATCAAGCTATCCAAAACTGCTTAATAATATGAAAGAAGATTGCAGTAAATGGTAAGTAATAATAATTTGTTTTTCATTCGCTCAGTCGTGTCCAACTCTTTGCGACCCCATGGACTGCAGCACACCAGGCTTCCCTGTCCTTCACCATCTCCCGGAGTTTCCTCAAACTCATGTCCATTGAGTCGGTGATGCCATCTAACCATCTCATCCTATCGTCCCCTTCTCTTATAATAATAATAATAGTAATAATAAATACAAATCAGCTTAAAACTGTATCTAAAGTACGATTCCAATGTTTATGTGATGGCACTGTCTCAAGCTTTAACAAACAATGCCCAGAGTCCAGTGGCAACACAGCCAAGGTTCATTCACCCTCATGGAACTATCAGGGGAGGGGACCTCTATCCCACTGAGTTATTTGGGAACACAGGAGCCTTCTGACAATGGTCTAGCTGCCCTCTAGGGTCCTGAAGTCCTTCACTGAGTCCTTCCCACTTCCCATCCCGTGAGCAGCAAGAGGAGACAGCATGGAAGATCAGAAGAGCTTATGGGTCAGGCATGGGTGTGCATGTGTGTGTGTGTGTGTGTGTGAGATCACTCCCTCCCACCTTCCATTGGTCAGAACTCAATCACATGCCCACCTGTAGGGGAGGCTGGGAAATGTAGTCTAGTTGCCTGCCAGGAAGAGAAAGGAAACAGGATTTGCTGAACACATCACCTCTGCCTCTGTTAATATGCATTGAAAAAACTACTGCAAAGAAATCACATTCTAACAGTGATTATTTCTGGGTGGTGAAATTAGAGCCATTAAAATTTTTTTTTCTTATTTATGTGACTTTGAATTTTCTAATTTTCTGAAATAAACAATCAGTACTTCCACAGACAGGAGGGAAAAAATGTAATTTAATAATTGACAAAATTAAAGTCCCCAGGATTCCTGTGGGATTTGGACAGACTTGTTCAGCAGTCAGGCTTCAGATTTACAGGTTATATGATGCAAGGAAAGTTACATCACCTTCCTAAGTCTTAAAGTCTCCACATCTGTAAAATGCAAAATAAAAATATGTGTCGCATAGAGTTGATGGGAGAATTAAACGAGAAAATGTGTGAAACCATTCGTGTGGTGCCTGGTGTGGGGTAAATCTGCAGCTAACAAACAGCAGCTGCTTTTCTTTCTGCACGCATGCTACACTTCCCTGAGTCCACTCACTCCTCCTCTGCTTTCTCACCTCCCAGACCATGTCAGCATCACCTCCTCTGTGACTCTCTCACCTACAAGCCTGTTCTGTTTCCGATGGACATGATAAGAGTATCCAAGGGGCTTCCCCAGTGGCTCAGTGGTAAAGAATCTGCCTGCCAATTCGGGAGACATGGGTTTGATCCCGGATCTGGAAAGATCCCACAGGCCGAGGGATTGCTAAGCCCCTGAGCCACAAATACTGAGCCTGTGCTCTAGAGCCCAGGAGTGGCAAATACTGAGCCCACAGACTGCAACTACTGAAGCCCAGGAGACCTAGAGCCTTCAACAAGAGAAGCCACCTCAGTGAGAAGTCCAAGCACCACAGTGGAGGGGACCCCCTGCTTGCCGCAACTAGAGAAAGCCTGCTCACAGCAGCAACAACCCAGCACAGCCAAAGATAAATATAATACAATTATTTTTTAAAAAAGAATATCTAGGGACTGCCACCACCACCCCGACCCCTGGCACCTGTTCCTTCCTGCTTCCAGAGGTGCCCAGCCCTGCCCTGGTCACCAAGTCCCACACCCCTGCCCTCTAGACATGCCCCAGCCACACCCCCTTTCCTCCACCTTCATCAGTTTCCCCTCCCTGCTGGATAATTCTCACTCACATTCAAAGGAGCCAGTAACTACTGTCATCTTTACAAAACCTCTGACTGCATGTCTCTCTCCAGCTATCACCCCATTTCTCAGCTCCCTTTTATTACAAAATTTATCAAAAGCGTTATCTGCCTGCTGTGCCCACTGCTTCTCATCCCAGTCTCTCCAAACCTACTGCCAACAGGCTTCACTCCTCCCCCTCCACCAATACAGGTCTTGTCCAGGTCACCAATATCCTCCCTATTGCTAACCCCGATGGCCTGTCTCCTTCCACCTCCTGTTTGACCAGGAGCCCTGGCGCTGACCATCACTCCTCCTCGGTACTAAAGGCACATTCTCCTGATTTCCCTCCGCCTCCCCACCACTCCTCAACTTTCTTTGCTGTTATATTCTTTGCCTTAATATTGGGATGACCAAGACTCAGTCTTCTGACCCCAATAATGGGTTGAATTGTGTCCCTCCTCTGCCCCTCCCCACTCCACAAAATATATGTTGGTGTGTGTTAAAGTGAAAGTGTTATTTGCTCAGTCGGATTCGACTGTTTGCGACCCCATGAACTGTAGCCTGTCAGGCTCCTCTTCCATGGAATCCTCCAGGCAAGAATACCGGAGTGGGTTGCAATTTCCTTCTCCAGGGATCTTCCCCACCCAGGGATTGAACCCAGGTCTCTTGCATTGCAGGCAGATTCTTTACCGTCTGAACCACCAGAAAAGCCCTTGTTGTTCCATTACTCAGTCGTGTCTGACTCTTTGCAACCCCATGGACTGCAGCACGCCAGGCTTCCCTGTCCTTCGCCATCTCCTGGAGCTTGCTCAAACTCATGTCCGTTGAGTCGGTGATGCCATCCAACCATCTCGTCCTCTGTCATCCCCTTCTCCTCCTGCCTTCAATCTTTCCCAGCATGTTAACACCCTTAAAAAGTAAGGAGATCAGGACTCATGCTACAACACAGACACACCTTGAGGACATGAGCTAAGTGAAATAAGCCAGTTACAAGAGGACAAATACTGTACAATTCTGCTTCTGTAAGGAACCTACAGCAGTCAGATTCATAGAGACAGACAGAATAGTGGTTGCCAGGGATTGGGGGAGGGGAGAGTGGGGACAGAATTTCAGTTCTTGCAAAATGAAAAGAGTTCTGGGAATGGATGTTGGGATGGTTGCATAACAATAAGACTGTGCTTAATGCCACCAAACTCTGCACTTCATTTTTAAATTTTTGGCTGTGTTGGGTCTTCACTGCTGTGTGCGGGCTGCTCTCTTGCTGTGGCAAGCAGGGGCTATGCTCTAGTTGCCGGGTGTAGGCTTCTTGTTGCGGTGGCTTCTCCTGTTAGAACACATGGATTCCGAAGTCATGACACATAGGTTTAGCCACTCCCCAGCACGTGGGACCTTCCTGGACCAGGGATCAAACCAATGTCCCCTGCATTGCAAGGTGGATTCTTAACCACTGGACCACCAGGAAACCCCAGAACAGTACACTTTAAATGGAGTATAATCTATAAAAATATTGAGTCATTATGCTGGTCACTAATATGATACCATAAATCAATTATACTTCAATTAAAAAAAAAAGAAGTCTACACTTAAAAATGGTTAGGATGGTAAGTTTCATGTCTTGTGTATTTTTCCACAATATACCAAAAAAGATAACCCAAAAATATTTCTAATAGAATGCTTTTTAAAAGATATTTTGGGGACTTCCCTGATGGTCCAGGGGCTAACATTTTGTGTTCCCAGTGCTTGCGCCCGGGTTCAATCCCTGGTCTGGGAACTAGAGCTCACACTAGAGCCGCAACTAAGAGTTCAAATGCAGCAACTAAAGATTCCACATGTCACAACCAAGGCCCGGCGCAGCCAAATAAATATATATATTTTAAAGATATTTGAAGTTCTACCCTCACACTGTACCTCAGAATGTGACCTTCTAGGAACAGGGTTGTGTCGGTATAATCAGTCAAGATGAGGTCATGGAGGGTGGGCCTTTTCCAGTTCGACTTGTGTCCTTACAAGAAGAGGACAGAGACACACCGCAAAAGATCAGATGACATGTGACAGCAGAGGCAGAGATCAGAGTGGTGCAGCTGCAAGCCAAGGACTGCCGGCTACCACCCAAAGCCAGAAGGAGGCAATGACGGATTCTATCCACAGTCTCCAGGAGGTATGGCCGTGCTGACACCTTGATCTCCAGAACTTTGAGAGAAGCACTTTCTACTGTTTTAGGCTACCAGCTTTGGCTTCCCAGGTGGCGCTAGTGGTAAAGAATCTACCTGCAAGGCAGGAGACCCGGGTTCAATCCCTGGACTGGGAAGATCCCCTGGAGGAGGAAATGGCAATCCACTCCAGAATTCTTGCCTGGAGAGTTCCATGGACGGAGGAGTCTGACAGGCTACAGTCCACAGGCTCACAAAGAGTCAGACCCAAGGGAACAACTAATATTTCCACTTTCACCAGCTTTGGTACTCTGTCGCAGCAGGTCCCAGGAAACAATACAAGCTTCCCCTCTTCTCTCACTTCCTGGGTGGTCTCATGAGATCTGGGGCCTTCCAGCACCCCTTTTGGAGCCCACATTCACAACTTCACCCAGCCCTCCCCACTGAACCTGGAAGCCTCTTGTCAACACCTACCTAGCGGTCTAATCTGCATCTCAAATGTAAAATACTGGAAAAGAACTTCTGTTCCCCCCACCAGAACTTGCTTTCTCATCTCAGCTAATGGTTCCTATCCACCAAGTAGCCCCCAGGAACCAAAACTCTGGGGTCAGCCTTGACCCTGCCTTCTCTCAAAAACCCTCTTCATCAGCTAATGCTGACACCAGCCAAAGTCCCATGTGACTGCTAAGCCCCCCACCCCGAAGGAGATCTCTCCTCCCTCATCTCTTGCAGTTGCTGCCCACCTCTTCCCACCCCCACTCCAGTCACACCAGCCATCACACAGCCAGTGAGTTCTTTTTTGTCTCTTCTTTTCTTTCTTTCTTTCTTTTCTTTTTTTTTTTTTTTGGCCATACGGCTTGTGGGATCTTAGTTCCCTGACCCAGGGCCCCAGCATTGAGAGCGCTAACCACTTGGCAACCAGGGAATTTCCACACAGCCCAGTTCTCATTTTCTAAGTACTCTTGTGCTGAGCAATGTTGGTACCACCCAGTCTACCCCAGAGTCCCCAGGGTGCTCCAGCCCACCTGCCCTGCCCTGTGCATGTTCTGCCTTCCAGCCTGCAGCTGAAACCCCACCCTTCTTCTTTTCTTGACCTCAACATCCAGGGACGTAGGACTGTGGGGTTTCTGAGGAAACAGCCCCGGGCCCAGCCCTGTGAAGATGGTGGGAGGTACAGGAAAAACAAAGCTATCTCTGAGATCCTAAAACTCACATGTAGTTGTGAGTCCATACAAGTGAGTCCATACAAGTGTTTTGTACCCAGAACCACCAGGAAACAATTCAAGCCAATGGCAGGAACCTGTCAGAATTCACCCTGGAGTGGCCAGAGTTCCTGCTTACACTTCTGTCAGAGTCCAAGTCTGTTCCCAACCTTGGCCCACATGGCTGGCAGACATTGGTACCCTGGGATCCTAAAACTCTGATATCTTCCTCTTGCCGGGGATGAAACTTTCCTGAAAAAATCAGAAGGTGAAAGTGTAACTGGAGAACTGGCCCAGCCCTTCCAACTGGAGGATGGGCCAGACAGGGAACACTGATTCTAAAGATGTCTAGGCTATGAATGAAACCTAGAAAGCCAGAACTGGAAAGAGCCCTGCACACCTACTCCCTCCTAACTTTTTTTTAATTGGCATTTAGTTGCTTTATACTGCTATATCAGTTTCTGCTGCACAGCAAAGTGAATCATCCATGTGAAAACGTGGAAGTGTGTTAGTCGCTCAGTTGTGTCCAACTCTTTACAACCCCATGGACTGTAGCCCGCCAGGCTCCTCTGTCCGTGGAGTTCTCCAGGCAAGAATGCTGGAGTGGGAGCCATTCCCTTCTCCAGGGGAGCTTCCCAACCCAGGGGTCGAACCTGGGTCTCCCATACTGCCGGCAGGTTCTTTACTGTCTGAGCCACCTGGGACTCATCCATATGTATACATATATACCCTCTTTTTTGGATTTCCTTCCCATGTAGATTACCACCAAGCGCCAATCCCACCTAACTTTATTGAGAAATGTGAGGCCCAGGGAGGGGAGGGGACCTCCCCAAGGTCACAGAGAAAATCAGTGTCAAGCTGACGTGGGTCTTCTGGTCTCACGGTCAGCCCTATATCCACTGAAGCACCAAAAGGGGGCCCCAGCAGAACTCCAGAGGGAATTTTACCCTTGATGGTGGCCAAGGCCCTGGGCTAAGACTTTCCAACATCATCTCATCAAATCCTCCCACCGCACTTGGGAGGACACTGTTATTGTCCCCAGTTGTCAGAATAGGAAGGTCAGTAAGGGGAAACATTTGCTCAAGGTCTCATGGGAGCAGCAGTTCCCAGGAAACAATACAAGCTTTCCCTCTTCTCTCACTTCCTGGGTGGTCTCATGAGATCTGGGGCCTTCCAGCACCCCTTTGGAGCCCACATTCACAACTTCACCCAGCTCTCCCCACTGAACCTAGAAGCCTCTTGTCAACACCTACCTAGTGGTCTAATCTGCATCTCATTAGGAGGTGAGCCCATTTTAAGGTGAGCCCATTTTAAGCCCAAACTCCTAACACTTCCCTCACGCTGCACCTAAGAACTAGAGGCCTGCCGTCTTTAAGCACAGCCTCACCACTTCCGGTCGCTAAGCCTCAGCCTCCTCATCGGCCAGGGAGGAGGCCACCCCTCTCCTGGAGGTTGTTTCAGGATGAAGTGAGAACATGTGTGGCCTGGCCCCAGGAGAGGCTTGAGAAACAACCAAGGTGCTGTGGGAAGCCGATCTTGGAAATTTCTGCGAAGGTGAAGTGCTTCTCTTTCCTTTTTTGGGTTTGGTTTGGGTTTGGGTTTTTTTTTTTTGCAATTTATTCACTGAAGTGAAATACACATAACACAAGAAATGCCCTTTGAACCCTCTTTAAGTGTGCTGCTCAGTGGCCCTAAGTGCATTCCCACTGTTACAACCATCACCACCATCCACATGTAGAACTTTCTCATCTTCCCAAACTGAGACTCTGTCCCTGTCAAACGCTGATTCCCCATTCTTCTTCCTTTACTTTTGAAAAGGAACCTCTTGCCTGCATATCCTGGTCAAACAAGCCAGAGAGGGAAGAACAGGACAATGGGCTGGCAGAAGCATGAGGAAAAGGAAACAGGAAGTGAGTGCAAAGAAGAGGTCACAGGAAGCACATTCTGGAAGTTGCTCCCCGGTGTTGGGGGGCTGTGGGTCAGGCCAGTTCCACCCAAGGCTGAGCCAGCCATAGCTCCCTGCCCAAGGAGGGGGACTCCTCACTGTTGACCACTCGTCCACTGGTTCCCACTATCCCTGCTCCAAACAGGGGTGGCCAAGATGCTTTCCTGGCCCAAGCTTAACCTCCCAAGCTTCAGGTTCTCAGCTGTTAAATGAGGCTGCAGACAAGGTTGGTCCCTCCAAGGCTGTTGTCCGAATCAGTTGACAACACAGGTGTAAAGCGCTTAGCAGATCCTGATGTGGAGCAGCGGGCAGTGTCGGCTGCCATTTTGTGCCTGTTATTATTACTCTATCCCGGCAGCCAGAATCCAAGCAAAGGTCCTCTCATATCAGGAAGGAAAGGGCTTTTCCATCCATTTCATCCTTCCCAGAATAGCCCAGCTGGTCTCCTCACACCCACCACCAAGCCCCTGAACTGACTGTGGCCAACAGATGCTGGTGGATGCAGGCAAAAGAGGCAAGTGACATACAGTGCCCCTGGCAAGAGGCTCATCACAGGGAGCTGCGGAGACACGAGGAGGCAGGGGTGAGAGCTCTTAAAGTCGCCATGGTCAGTGCACTTTTAGGTTCTGAGCAGGACAATGAAGCGGCCCCTTTACTCGACCTAGGGGTCAGAGAAGGTTTCCTGGAGGAGATAAATAAAGATGGGTGGACAATCCAGAAAGGCCAGGAGGTGTCAGATGCCCTGGGAAATAAAGAGAACCGGAAGTGATTTAGTAGTACAGGAGCAAAGGGCAGTGAGGCAGAGAGAGTGAGGATGGGCCTGGGGGAGCCAACAGGGCCGAGTGGGTGGGGAAGGCAGGTGGAGGCCCTTTGTGCCCAAATACAGTTTGAACTCTCGCCTGCAGGTGACTGGGGCCATGGAGCTTGTTCTTTTTTTTTTTTTTTTTTTAACTTTTGGCTGTCCTGGGTTGCAGGTTTCTCTGTAGTTGCAGCAAGCAGGGGCTTCTCATTGCAGAGGCTTCTCTTGTGGAGCAGGGGCTCTAGGGCACCTGGGCTTCAGTAGATGCAGCTTCCCAGCTCTGGAGCACAGGCTCAGTAGTCGTGGCGCATGGGCTTAGCTGCTCCTCAGCATGTGGGATCCTCCCGGAACAGGGGGTGAACCCATGTCTCCTGCATTGGCAGGTGAATTCTTTACCACTGAACCACCAGGGAAGCCTGGGGCTTGTATCTTGAAGCACTCACCCTAGGGGCTGAGGACAGAGAAGGGGTGAGAAGTAGGAAGATGATAGAAAGGTGGCCACTGTGAGTATCCTGCCAGAGATGAGGGCAGCCAGAAAGGGAGGAGAGAACTGTCAGGACGAGTATGGTCAGCAGAATAATGCCTCCGAAGATCTCCACATCCTGATCCCCACACGGATGAATACTTCATGTTACTTGGCAGGGAGAATTAAGATTGCAGATGGAATTGAGATTGCTGATCACCTGGCTTTGAGATAAGATTATTCTGAATGATCCAGTTGGCCAATGTGATCACAAGAGTTCTTAACCTGGAAGAGGGAAGAAGAGTCAGTCTCACAGTAAAGGAAGACCCCACTTCTGGCTCTGGAAATGAAATGGGTCACAGGCCAAGCAACAAGGGCAGCTTGGAAATGGCAAGGAAACGATTCTCCCCCAGGGCCTCCAGAAGGAAAGCTGGGCTGCCAGCACCTTGCGTTTAGCCCAGTGAGATTTGTGTCAGACTTCCCTGGTGGCTCAGATGGTAAAGCATCTGTTTACAATGCGGGAGACCCAGGTTCGATCCCTGGGTTGGGAAGATCCCCTGGACAAGGAAATGGCAATCCACTCCAGGACTATTGCCTGGAAAATCCCATGGACAGAGGAGCCTGGTAGGCTACAGCCCATGGGGTCGCAAAGAGTTGGACACGACTGAGCGACTTCACTTCACTTCACTTCTGACCTATAGAACTGCAAGAGGGCACATCTGTGTTGTTTTAATTGCTAAATTTGTGATGAGTTGTTACAGCAGCACTAGGAAGCAGATACAACTGGTGATGGGAATGGGGGATAGGGGAATATTAAGGGCATCTGGCCTGGAGACTGGAAAGATGGCAATGCCCCCAACCAGGGCCATGAGGACAGGATGAGTATCTGTCTACTGCACTGACCTTAGGGGTCCAGCCCAGGTCCTGGCTAGGCACAGAGTCCAGGGACTCAGTGAAGAAAGTGGGGGCAGAGGTTACATCATCACGACTGGGGATGCAGTTGCCCTTGTAGGATGGATGGATGACAAAATCCCCCACAATTCCTTGGGTTTCATTTTTCAAGCATCAAATAACCATACTTAAGCTTCTGCTTCCCGAACAAGCCAACGAAAGAGAATTGAAACCTCAAGGACTGAAGTCAAGGCGGGGTTAGAAGACCAGTGCATAAGTAAGGACCCTGTGGGCTCTCACGCCTTAAAAGATGCCCACGTACCAGATTTTTCTGGGAGGAAGGAGGGCAGGTGGGACTGGCTGGAATCCTCTCCCCCAGCACTTTCCGCATTAATTCTTTTTTGTTTTTTCTTTCCTCCAAAAATACAAAAAGGCGGAGGTGGAGGGCTCCTCCTCCTTTCAGGAGGAGCGTGGAGCTCACCCCCGCCGGATCCGTCGGCCACGCTGGCCTCTCCGCAGGCTTCGTTCCCCGCCTTCCCCAGCCCTTTGTCTGGCTCCCGCGCTGCCGCGCACGTGGTCCCCTGTCAAATTCCGGGCGGCTCCGGGGGACACGTGTCGGGAAACCAACGCTCCACGGGCCCCACGTAACCATGGAAACGGTGGCCAATGGGAGTCACGCTCTGCCTGAGGGGGCGGAGCCAAGCGCTGCCGGAGCTAGAGGGGCGGGGCCGAACTGTCAGCGAACTGGGGGCGGGGCCCAGATCACCCGCGGCCTCACAGGATGCTCCCCAGGCCACGCTGTGCAGTTATCTGGACCCGGCAGCCTTGCTAACATTTGGGCAGCGTTTCCTTGACACTTCTGGGATTTTCTTTGTCTTTAAGTATAAAGTTAAGATTCTAGACCCCAGTAGATCTGGGTTCAGATACCGTCAGCAACATTTACCAGCTGAGTGCCTTGCACAAGTGACTGAAACTGTCTGTGCTTCCCTTTCTTCAGCTGGTAAATTGAATAATTGTAAAGTTCCAGCAAGATAACAAGCAGTTCACCCAGGCATGTCACCAGTAGGTGCTCAATAAACAGCAGTGATCCTTGTGACTCAGGTCCTTCTAACCCTCCAGAAAGGAGGAAGAATTTAGGTGTGAAGAATCTGCTAGGGACCCAGGGCACTAACCTCTGACTCATTTGCCTAAGTCTGGTTCCACCACCAGTGTCAACATGCCCGTCAACAAAATGGGAAGATGGGCCTGGAGTGTGTCAGGGTTTCCATGGCAACAGGTGTGCTGCTGAGCTCGTGGAGGCAGACACAGAGTTGAGCACCTTCAGGTTCAGGGGCAGAAGGAAAGGAAGAGTCAACGCCAAGTGCTAGGGACCAGGAGACAGGGTTTAGGCACTGCTGCCAACCAGCCAGGTGACCCACACAGCATTTTTACTTCTCTGGGCAAAAGCATCTTGTAGAACAGTGAGGACGATACCTGTAACCCTCCCACTCAGTATTCTGGAGACTCTGAAATGAGGAAATGGATTCTCAAAAAAAACCCTCTGTTTGTTTCCAAGTAAGCCTGGAAGCAGAAACGGATGGTTGCCTGCTCTGGGAGACACCTCCCCTCTCTCTTGGCTTCCCCAGGGCTCAGCAAAGGGCCTAGGACAAACTCCCTGGTCAGGAGCTGCCTTTAGCTGGAACCTTTCTTTCACTTTTATGAAGAAGCGGAAATTGCAGTCCTTCATTCATTCCTTTGTTCGATCACCCAAGTTTTCTGCAGGTCTGCTGTGTGCCAAGCCCTGTGCTGGTTCCTGGGGCTAGAGCAGTGAACAAAACAACATCTCTGCCCTGAAAGAGGTCACTGTCTGGCTGGGGAGACAGACATTAAAGAAACAAACATGCAAACAAACACGTCAAACACGTGGCTACAAATATCCACAAACGCCCTGAAAGGAACCCTTGGGATTCACGAGCACCAAAGATATAAAAAACGAGCCTGGGGGGAGAGGGCGGGCAGGGCAGGAAGTGACATTTCAGAGGGACTGGAGGGCTGAGCAGGAGTCAGCCAGATGAGGAGGAGAGGAAAGGTATTTCAGGCGAGGGGAACAACCCATGGGTGCCTTGAGGGCAGAAGGAGCTCAAGGCATTCACGGAAAGAAGAGGTCTGTGTGACCCAGAGATCAGCGAGGGGAGGAGTCAGCAGATACCAGCTGAGTCAGGCAGGGTTGCACTAAGGATCGTAATTTTGGAAAATGGGCTCTTGGGGACTTACATGAAAATATACACCCCTGTGTTTCAAAGTTATCCCCTGGATTGGGCTGGTGTTCATCCTGGTCTCACCTGCCTTCTACCTTTTCCAGTCTGAAGGCACTGGCTCATCCAGAATCAGGTGAGTTTCATTACTACTCAGCACAATCCACTGTCTACAGCAGAAAAGGAGACAAACATTTACTAAAAGGTTTTTAACCCAAAGGTTAGAATTAGGGTTGGGGTTAGGTTTCGGTTCAGGGTAGACTTGGTATTGGCTTTGGTCAGGAAAGGATTGCGGTTAGATCAGGGTTAGCATCGGGTTTGGGATTGGGGTTGGCATTGGGATTAGGGCTGGTATTGGGGTAAGGGTTGTGTTTAAGGTTGGTGTTGGGTTAGGCTTCGGATTGTAGACTTGAATTCCATTAAGTATACTTTTATCGCCAGCACTCAACAGAATATCTGGAGGTAGTAGGTGCCCAAAGATATTTTTAATAAATTAATTACTGTGGTTTATTGTGAACCAGAAAGGCAAAGTGCCAGGCAATGCCACTTCCCTGGATAGTCTCCTTATTTGTCTGCACGTCGTGCGGAGTGTGAACAGACTGGTAATACTCACCTGTGAGCCACGTTTACATTCATCTGTCTAAGAATGCATTAAAAGTCATACTAAAGGAGAAAACAAAAGGAAAGTAGTCTGGGCATGTCAACCCAATGACCGAGGGAGAGAAGAGAGAGTGCGCCCAGAAGACCAAATGCTTCAAAACAGTCCCGGTGTGGGGGCAGAGGTGGTTCCAGGCAGAGGTCACAGCAAGACCAGTGGGAGGTCAAAGGATCAGGCTGTAATGCAGGGTTTGGGTAAGGAGTTGGGGGAGGGAAAAGGTGAAGAGATAAGTGAGAAAGTTGAAAAGGTGGGCAGACCACAGATCATGGAAAGCCCAGTAAGCCATGCACTGTAACCCTAGTAACTGTTGGGCCCCACGTGGCCCCTTCCCTACAAAGTCTCATTAAAAGGAGTTTGGGAGACCTTCCTGACTATCCAGTGGTTAAGACTCCACACTCCCACTGCAGAGAGCAAGGGTTTCATCCTTAGTCAGAGAACTATCCCACATGCCTCAAGGTGTAGGGGGGACCAAAGAAAAAAAAATGGAGTTTGGGACAACACCCACATATTATTTACAGGGATTTCCAATTTAAAAAAAATATTTATTTGCTAGTTTTGGTTGCACTGGGTCTTCGTTGATGCACGTGGCCTTTCTGTAGCTGCAGAGAGCGGGGACAACTCTTCAGGGCGGTGCATGGGCTTCTTATTGCGGTGGCTTCTCTTGTTGCAGAGCACAGGCTCTAGGCACACAGGCTCAGTGGCTACAGCATGTGGGCTCAGTAACTGTGGCTCGCAGGCTCTAGAGCCCAGGCGCAGAAGTTGTGGCATGTGGGCTTAGTTGCCCCGTGGCATGTGGAACCTTCTCAGACTAGGGATCAAAGTGGTGTCCCCTGCATTGGCAGGGGGACTCCTATCCGCTGTACCACAAGGGATGTCTCTTCAATATTTTTTGTC
The DNA here is from genome assembly GCF_014754425.2 of Oryx dammah. NCBI lineage: Eukaryota > Metazoa > Chordata > Mammalia > Artiodactyla > Bovidae > Oryx > Oryx dammah. Next base: position 98,490,747 of record NW_024070209.1, on the reverse strand, counting down.
TTGCAAAGAAGATCAGGGAGGGTCCTGTTTCTACCCGACAGCAGCCATTTCCAATCCCCTCTCTTGATCCTGCAGGGCTCTCGTATCAAATTCTACTCAGAGCCCCTCGCTGGCAGCCCCGGAATGAACATGGCTCTCCTGCCTCTCTCTGCCCACTGAAGTCTTCATTTATAGCTCCACTCAACCTCGGAACCTCCAGTCCCTTCCTGCGCTCTCTGCTTGGCAGAGCCCCTGGTAAAGAACAGCCCAAAACTGCCCCAGCAAGCGTGCCCCTCTGCTCTGCATTCCCCCTTCTGGAGAATCAGGCTGGGAAAGGGAGAGCTCTCTGCAGAGGGGAGAAGGAAGCGCTGAGTGGACAAGTTTAAGATCCTCTTTTACGAGGCCTAAGTGAGGGGGCAGGGAACATTGCCGTGTCTCGTCCCTATCACAGTATAAAGATTACAGCATCTCCCGTGGACACTGTGGGTAGGGGGATTGTTGAGTTGGAGAGTGAAGCATTCAGATCTGTGAGCTCCTTGGAAGCAGGGCTCCATGTGTTTGGTGGGTGATTGCCGCCCCCCCCCCCACACCAAGAAGATCCTAGTTCAATATGTGATGAACTAGGAATGGATGATGGATGGATGGATGGACGATGGATGACTGAAATTCATGAGCATTCTGAATTTTCACGCAGGCCTCAGAGACCCCAGGACGACTGTATCCTTTACGCAGCCTCTGTAAATTCTCCTTCCTCATCTTTGTGCCAACCAACCAGGGCCCTCGCAACAGTGACCTCCAGGCTCTAGGGGGACGAGGACCAGGCTCCCCCCCTGTACACACACACACACACACACACACACACACACACAGTGGAGTATTTGGACGGACTCCAACAGTCTGCTAGGAATGGCCCGAGCTCCGCTGGGCAAGACCCATGGTACAAGGGAAACCTCCCCATGCTTTTGGCTTTGTCTACAATTCAGGTTTCTAGCAACACATAAAAATAGCTTCAAGGACATCCAGGGGGGCGGGAGGAGGGAGACCTGGTCCCTTGGCTTCCAGAAGAACTAGATAAGTACAAGTTCCATCTCTCTTTTCTCCAAGGGCCCACGGCTGCCGGCTGACTCTGGACTTGAACCTGGGTCTGTATCTGTCTGTGAACCACAGGCCTAGACTTGCAAAGCTCCTTGGTGTTCAGCCCCCATCACCCAGCTTCAGGCAAAGAGAGGCAGATGTAAAAGTCATGCAGGGGAAAAAAATGCCTGGAATCCCTCCCACAGCCAGCTCTGAGCACGACTCCTGCAGTGCATCATGGGAGGAAGCTGCAGAACAGGGCGGACTTGGGGAGCCAGCAGGGGAACTGGGGAACCGTGCTGGGGAGTGGAAGCGAGGAGGGGGGCTTGCCAGCCTCTGCCTGGGCTCCAGTGCTTTGATTCCCCCAAACAGGGATGATGTAAAACTGTGCCACAGATCACCTTTCAGGCCCTGCAGGGCCCATCCAAGGACAGGAGCAGCCCCCTGCCAGAGGCGGGAAGGATAGGTGGTAGAAACACTTTAATAACGGGTACATCATGAGCACAGACTATTCCTGGAGCTGCGCATGCGTCATAGGAATCCTTACAACCCATGAAGGCCTCATGGTTTGTCCCACCATACAGATGAGCAAAGTAAGGCTCAAGGCAGGAAATAACCAATTGCATGGCCAGCAGACCACATGCCCAGCAGGCACAGAGGCAGGGTTTGCACCCAGAGGGACTCAGGAGCCTGTGTTCACGCCTCTGCACTAAGGAGGGGGGCTGAGCATGGATGTTTTCAGGGCTGGCGCCCATTTTCCTCCCTGCCTCCCAAAGGCCCCAAAATAGGCCTGCTTTCCTGACGAAGCTCTCCCCCCCTCATTGCCACAAATACCCACATTCCCAGGCTGAATCCAGGGTGGGGCCTTCAGGAGCTCGTGCCCAGCAGGACCTATTTCTGGCTGCACCCTCAACCAGCCACAAGCGACCTTCTGTGGCAGCCTCAGCCGCAGCCCACAGCCAGGGCCCAGGTCTGCTCAGGCCTCCAAAGGGCCCATTGTCCGGCTGCCTGGGCTGCTGAGCCTGGCTCCTGGACATCCGGAGTGGGGGGCAGAGGGTGACCTAGGGCAGGGTGGACTGAGGGGCCCGTGTGAGAGCTGCTGCCAGCTCAAAGGATGTCCCAGTGTCCACTGTGCCCGCTAGGGAAAGAAAACAGACTCTACCTCCAAACGGGCCTCAGGCTGCCTCAGTCAGGCCCTGAGGTCTCACACACACACACACATACACCCCAAAGGTGAAAACTGCTGAGGCAGCCACCACATGCTCAGAGAAGCAAGGAGGGTAACAGGCAGGGTTTGGAGCCGAGTGGGTTCAGACTCAAATACTGGCTTCTCCAGTGCTGACCTGGGCAGGTCATACCACCCCTCTGAACCTCAGTCTCCTCATCTGTGAAATGGGACAGCTACCAACCCCATTTTATAGATGTGCAAACCCACCTTCAGAGGAGGGGCTTGCCTGAGGCCACATAGGCAGGATCTTTTTCATAACATTAAAACAAGTTTGGGGACTTCCCTGGTGGTCCAGTGGTTAAGAATCTGCCTGCTAAGGCAGGGAACATGAGTTCGATCCTGGCCCAAGGAGATTCCATGTGCTGCGGGGCTACTAAGCCAGTGAGCCGCAACTTCTGAGCCTGTGTGCTACAAATACCGAAGCCTGTGCACCTAGAGCCTGTGCTCTGCGACAAGAGAAGCCACTGCGATGAGAGGCCCGCTCACCACAGCTGGAGAGTGGCCCCCACACTTCGTAACTAGAGAAAGGCTGTGCACAGCAACCAAGGCCACGGGCAACTGAGACTGAAAAATACATAATGTTTTAAAGTTATTAGGAACGTTTCAAACATACACAGAAGTAAAAAAGAGCATAATAAATCCCCACAGACCATCACTCAGATTCAAAGATTACTGAGATTTTCCCTGCTTTATTTGTCCCTTTCCATTATTTTGTTGCCATGAAAGGGAATATAAAGCCAAACCCGGGAGGAGTTCCCTTGCTCTCCAGTGGTTAGAACTCTGTGTTTCTACTGCAGGACGCACAGGTTCAATCCCTAGTTGGGGAAATACGATCCTGTATGCTGCACGGCACAGCCATATAAATAGATAAAGCCAACCCTGGACACGTCATCTCATCCCAACACACTTCCGTCTTCCTCTAATATGAGGACGTGATATTAATAACATTCGTTGTCACACCTAGCAAAACTAACAGCAATCCCACTGCAGCATCTAATATCCACTGCGCCATCTGGTTGTCCCGATTCTCTCATCAGCATGGTTTTCCCGCTGATTTGTTTGAGTTAGGATCCTTGGAAGGTCTACACATAGCATTAGGTTTTGTGTCTTGTTTATTTTTTTTTATGTTTTTCCATGCCATTGACTTATTGAAGAAACTGAGTCCGTTGTCCTGTGAAATGTCCACAGCCTGGTTGTCTGTTTGCTTCCTCAATGGCAACCCACTCCAGTGTTCTTGCCCGGAGAATCCCAGGGATGGTGGAGCCCGGTGGGCTGCCGTCTATGGGGTCGCTCAGAGTCGGACACGACGGAAGCGACTTAGCAGCAGCAGCAGCAGCAGTGTCACTTAACCTGTTTCTCTATCCCTATATTTCCCGTGAAATTGAGCCCCTCCCCTTTTAAATAACCATTTTGTTGAGATATAACTCACATATCACACGTATCACTCTTTCAAAGTGTACAAGTCAATGCTTTTTAGTACATTCACAGAGTTGTGCAACCATTACTCTTGTCCAACTTCAAAATGTTCTCATCACCCCCCAAAGAAACTCCAAACCCATTAGCAGTCGCTCCCCATTCTTCCCCGCTGCCAGCCCCGGCAACCACTGATCTACTTTCCTCTCTACGGATTTGCCTACGCTGGACATTTAGTATAAATGGAATCAAACAGTATGTGGTCTTTTGTGACAGGTAGCTTTTATTTAGCATAACACTGGGTTGGCCAAAAACTTTGTTCAGATTTGCCCATAAGAGTTATGGAAAAACCCAAATGAATGTTTTGGCCAACCCAATATTTTCATCCATGTTTTATCGTGCTTGGGTACTTTGTTCCTTTTTATTGCCAAATCACATTCCATTGTATAAATATACCATATGCTGTTTATCCATCCATTGTTGATGGCTGTTAAGGTTGTCTCTACTTCTTGCCTGTTATAAATAATGAACACATAAGTATAATATGTTAATATAAATATAAAATATCTATTCGCATGTGTGTACATGTGATTGTGCAAATATCTATTTTCAGTTCTCTTGGGTGTATATACATAGGAATGGATGCCAGGGCTTATGTAACCCTGTCTTTAGCATTTTGAGGAATCACCTATCTGTTTTCCAAAGTAACTGTACCATTTTACAACACTGCCAGCAACGTGTGAAGGTTCCATTTTCTCTGCATCCTCACCAGTGCTTGTAAGGGTCTATCTTTTTTATTTGAGTCATCCTAGAGAGAGTGAGAAGGCAATGGCACCCAACTCCAGTACTCTTGCCTGGAAAATCCCATCAATGGAGGAACCTGGTGGGCTGCAGTCCATGGGGTCGCTAAGAGTCGGACACGACTGAGCGACTTCACTTTCACTTTTCACTTTCACACATTGGAGAGGGAAATGGCAACCCACTCCAGTGTTCTTGCCTGGAGAATCTCAGGGACGGGGGAGCCTGATGGGCTGCCGTCTATGGGGTTGCTCAGAGTCCGACACGACTGAAGCGACTTAGCAGCAGCAGCAGCAGAGAGTGAAATTGTCTCTCATTGCAGTTTTGATTTGTGTTTCCCTAATGGCAAGTGGTGTTGAGCATCTTTTCATGGGCTTATTGCAATTGGTATGTCTTCCTTGGGATTTTTCATTTGGATTATTTGGCTTGTAAATAATTCTCTGTATAGACAAGATCCTTATCAGATACATGATTTCTTGCAATCCTTTGAAGCACAAGGCTTTAAAATTTTGATGAAGCCCTATTTACCTATCTGTTTCATATCCTTGTGGGTTTTGTGTTACATGACTCCTAATTCTACCCCGTCAATCTATAGTCTAACCTTATGTCAGTGCCGCACAGTCTCAATCCCTATAACCGTGCAGTAAGTTTGAAATTAGAAGGTGTGAGTCCTCCAATTCTGCTTTTGAAATTGTTTGAAGATTTTAGGTTTCTCATGAACATTAATTCCTTTGTTTTATTCTAAGGGTCTATAGCTCCCACTGTTATATTTAGGATTATGATCCATTTTGTGTTAACTTTTGTATATGATGTGAGGTGGGGACCTAACCTTACTCTTTGGGTGTGTGATTCCAATTGTCACTACCATTTTTTTTTAAAGATTATTTGATGTGGACCATTTTTTAAAGTCTTTGTTGCATTTATTACGACATTGCTTCTACTTTATGTTTTGTTTTTTTTGACTCCAACGCACGCGGGATCTTAGCTCCCCAACCAGGGATCGATCCTACACTCCCTGCATTGGAAGGTAACGTCTTAACCACTGAACCGTCAGGGAAGTCCCACCATTTCTTAAAAAGACTCTTCTTTCCCCATCGAATGATCTTGGCACCCATGTCAAAAATCAATTGAGCATAAATATATGGATTTATTTCTGGACTCCCGATTCTATCCCATCAATCTATAGTCTAGCCTTATGCCAGTGCGGCACAGCCTCAATTCCTATAACTATGCAATAAGTTTGAAATTAGAAGATGTGAGTTCTCCAATTCTGTTCTTCTTTTCCAAAACTGTTTGAAGATTTTAGGTCTCTCATATTTCTATGTACATTTTAGCATAAATTTTTACAAAAATGCCAACTGAATTTTGATAGAGATTGCATTAAATCTATAGATCAATTTGGTTGATGTTGCTCAGTTCAGTTTAGTCACTCAGTCATGTCTGACTCTTTGTGACCCCATGGACTGCAGCACACCAGGCTTCCCTGTCCATCACCAACTTCCGAAGCTTGCTCAAACTCATGTCCATCAAGTCAGTGATGCCATCCAACCATGGTGCTGCTATCTTAACCATATTAAGTCTTCTAATCCATAAACATAGGATGTTTTTCCATTTAGGCCTGTCTTTCCATTTGTTTAGGCCTTCTTTCTTTCAATTCCTTTCAGCAATGTTTTATAGTTTTCACCATGCTGATTTTACAAAAGTTTACAAAAGTTCTTCTGTTAAACTTATTCCCAAGTATTTTATTCTTTCAGATACAAATGTAAATGGAATTATTTACTTAATTTCATTTTACAGTGTTCATTGCTAGTATATAGAACTTGGGTTTTTATTTTGACCTTGTATCCTGAAACCTTTGTGAACTCATATATTTGTTCTAACATCTATTTTCAGTGAATTCCTTACAGTTTTCTATACATAAGATCATGTCACCTGCAGATAAAGATAGTTTTACTTTTTTCCTTCCTAATCTTCATGACGTTTATTTCTTTTTCTTGCCCAATTGTGCTGGCTAGAATTTCCAGTACAATATTGAACAAGAGTGGGGAGGCTGAGAATGCCTCTCTTGTTCCTGATTTGATGAAAGCTTTCAGTCTTTCACCATTAAGCGTGATGTTAGCTGCAGGTTTTCCATAGATACACTCAGAATTTTAATCCAGATGTGAGGGATTCTAAAGCCTTGGCTTTTATCCTAGCCCTAGGATATAAGAGCAGTGACCTGGTCAAGATGGTCAGTGAGGAAGAGGCTCAAAGAGCTGTCAACATTCAAGATGGGAGTGAAGGGTCTGGGTGACTTGGGAGGAATTGGATCCAGCAGGGAACACCAAGTTCAACTGCCGGTGGGCCCTGTCCCCATCGTCCCTGTAGTCTTACAGAGCCCTTGGCCAGGCAGAACAAATATGAGAAGCCCAGAATCAGAGTTCTGAGGCCCTCATCAATGTTCATTTCCTTGCAATTTTAGCATATATCCCAAGCTGCTAGAATTACCTCCCAAGCTGCTATGAGACAGAATGACCGTGGAAAAAGCAAGTGGGAACAGCTGACGTCAGCACAGGTAGGGAGGGAGAAGGTGGGGAAAACAGGCAGCCAGGTGGAGAGGTTGAGAGACTTGGGAGCTGGACGTCAGGGTTCAAGCCTAGCCCTCCTCCACACATTGTACCGAGGAAATGACCTTGGCAAAGTCATTTCAGCTCCCAGAGTATGAGTTTTCTATCTTTAAAACAGGGATAGTCATTTAAAAGTCTAGAAATAACCAGCACTGGAGAGGGTGTGGAGAAAAGGGAACCTTCCTCCACTGTTGGTAGGAATGTAAATTGAAGCAGCCACTATGGAGAACAGACTGGAGTTTCCTCACAAAACTAAAAATAGAGTTGCCATATCATCTTGCAATCTCACTCTTAGACATACATCCAGAGAAAACTAAAATTTGAAAAGAAACATTCATCCCAGTGTCCGTAGCAGATTATTTATAATAGCCAAGACATGGAAGCAACATAAATGTCTGTTGATATGACAAGATGAATAAATAAAAAAGATGTTTATATATATATATATACACACACACACAATGGAATATTACCCAGCCATTAAAAAGAATGGAACAATGTCATTCACAGTAACATGGATGGCACTAGAGAATATGAAGTAAGTCAGAAAGAGAAATACCGTATGATATCACTTACATGTAGAATCTAAAATATGATACCAATGGACTTATCTAAGAAACAGAAACAGACTCACAGAGGTAGAAAACAAAGTTAAGGGATTTCTCGAGTGGTCCGTGGTTAAGACGCTGCACTTCTAGTGCAGTGGGTAGGGGTTTGATCCCTGGTCATCTTCCCTGGCGGCACAGAGGTCATCTTCCCTGGCGGCCAATGCGGGAGGCCTGGGATTGATCCCTGGGTCAGGAAGATCCCCTGGAGAAGGAAATGGTAACCCATGCCAGTACTCTTGCCTGGAGAATCCCATGGACGGAGAAGACCGGTAGGCTACAGTCCACGGGGTCACAAAGAGTTGGACACAACTGAGCGACTTCACTTACTTACTTACTGGGAACTAAGATCCTATTAATACATGCCTCAGTTCAGTTCAGTCGCTCAGTCGTGTCCGACTCTTTGTGACCCCATGAATCGCAGCACACCAGGCCTCCCTGTCCATCACCAACTCTCGGAGTTGACTCAGTCTTATGTCCATCGAGTCAGTGATGCTATCCAGCCATCTCATCCTCTGTCGTCCCCTTCTCCTCCTGCCCCCAATCTCTCCCAGCATCAGAGTCTTTTCCAATGAGTCAACTCTTTGCATGAGGTGGCCAAAGTATTGGAGCTTCAGCTTCAGCATCATTCCTTCCAAAGAAATCCCAGGGTTGATCTCCTTCAGAATGGACTGGTTGGATCTCTTTGCAGTCCAAGGGACTCTCAAGAGTCTTCTCCAACACCACAGTTCAAAAGCATCAATTCTTCGGCACTCAGCTTTCTTCACAGTCCAACTCTCACATCCATACATGACCACTGGAAAAACCATAGTCTTGACTAGACAGACTTTTGTTGGCAAAGTAATGTCTCTGCTTTTCAATATGCTATCTAGGTTGGTCATAACTTTTCTTCCAAGGAGTAAGCATCTTTTAATTTCATGGCTGCAGTCACCATCTGCAGTGATTTTGGAGCCCAAAAAAATAAAGTCTGACACTTTCCACTGTTTCCCCATCTATTTGCCATCAAGTGATGGGACCAGAGGCCATGATCTTCGTTTTCTGAATGTTGAGCTTTAAGCCAACTTTTTCACTCTCCTCTTTCACTTTCATCAAGAGGCTTTTTAGTTCCTCTTCACTTTCTGCCATAAGGGTGGTATCATCTGCATATCTGAGGTTATTGATATTTCTCCCGGCAATCTTGATTCCAGCTTGTGCTTCTTCCAGCCCAGTGTTTCTCATGATGTACTCTGCATAGAAGTTAAACACATGCCTCATGGTGTAGCCAAAAAAAAAAAAAGACAATAAAATTAGGATTACCAAAGGGGAAAAGGATAGGGGAGGAATAAAGTATGAATTTGGAGTTAGCTGACACAAACTACTATATATAAAATATATAAGCAGCAAGGTCCTACTGTATAGCACAGGGAAGTATATTCAATATCCTGTAATAAACCATAATGGAAAAGAGTATGAAAAAGAATACATATACGTTTGTATGTATGTGTATATATATATATATATATTTCTGACTCACTTTGCTATTATACACCAGAAACTAACACAACATTATAAATAAATCAACTCTACTTCAGTTTAAAAATTAAAAAATAAAATAAAGCCCCAGCTTTGGGGGAAAGAATTCCATGGAAGAGAAAAAATAAGCAAAGTGAAACAGGGATATGACAAAATCCACCTCTCAGGGCCACTCTAAGGATGACTTGGGGTAATATTTGTAAGGTGTTCAGCACAGCATAAAGCACATTCTTGGTGCTCCATAATTCTGGTTATTATTGCCTTTATGATTGTCATTTTTCCTCTTACCTCCATCTATAGCATTGCTGCTGGAATGATGGTGGCTGATCCAGCATTCCCAGGAGAGAAACAGCCTTCTTTAATGTTCGGCCCCTGTTTGGTGTTCAGCCCTTGTTTGGTCCAGCGGCCCCAGTGGCCCCAGGTCTCCCCCATTCCTGGGCACACTCCACCCCATATGGGGTCCAACTTGAGAGAGGAAGCTTCTTCCACCAGAGCAAGAGCTCAGAATGCTCCCCCAAGGTCTTTGTAAGGCTCTATACCAGGCACTCCAGAGATGTTGCCTCATGGACTCCTCACCCCATTTTACAAAAGGGAAAACTGAGACTCAGAGAAGTTGAGCAATCATGTAAGATCCCCTAGCTAGTAAGAGTCAGAGACAAGATCTGATCATAAGTGGTTGCCCTCACCTACTGGGCTACACCCCTCTTCTCAGCCATTGGCCAAATTGGAAAGTTCAAGAAGTCACCTTGGGACGAGGAGGAGGGGGCCCAGGTAGAGGTCCCAGAGTGGTCCATGACAAGACAGCGAAGCAGAGCCCACGTCAGCAATGCGGAGTGATGTACTGGGCCCCGAGGGTCTATCATTCTGACCCCAGGTGCTCACAGAGACTCTGCCCTGGTTAGCTGTCAGGGCCTGAGGGTCCATCTGGGTACCTCCGGGGGCCTCTGCGTGCGTGGTATGTCAGCTTCTGTCATGCCCGACTCTTTGAGACCCTATGGACCTTAGCCTGCCAGGCTCCTCGGATTCCCCAGGCAAGAATACTGACATGGGTTGCCATTCCCTTTTCCAGGGGATCTTCCCAACCCAGGGATTGAACCTGCCTCTCTTATGTCTCCAAGATTGGCTGGCGGGTTCTTTTACCACTAGTGCCACCCGGTAAAGCCCCTGGTAGTCCCTACAATTCCATAATCAACCTGAGACCCATGGAGCTTCCAGACAACTTGCTGTTACTTCCTGTCAACTGACAGGACGACTGTCAACCCCATCCTTCAGCTGACTTTTGGAGCCAAAATGCAGGTGGTTTTTTATTTTAGAACATTGATGAAGGGATGACCATGTATTTATTTATTGGCTGTGCTGGGTCTTCGTTGCTGTGGGCCGGCTTTTTCTAGTTGTGGTGAGCGGGGGCTACTCTTTGTTGCAAGGCACGGGCCTCTCGTGGTGGTTTCTCTTGTTGTGGTGCCCAGGCTTCAGTAGTTGCCATATGCAGGCTCAGTAGTTGTGGCTCTCGGGCTTAGTTGCTCCACAGCAGGTGGGATCTTCCGGGACTGAACCCATGTTCCCTGCATTTGCAAGCAGATTCGTATCCACTGCACCACCAGGGAAGTCCCCAAAATGCAGATGTTAACATTCCTTATGATAAACTTCCTCGGTAAGTTGTAGACACTAGAGAAATCAAGAAATCATTGTGGATCTTAATTCTGCCCCAACAGGAACCAGTACCTCCCCCAGCTTTGGGCCCTGCAGAGCTGGGAATCCTCCCAAGCCCCTCTCCCTTCTGCTCATTTGCGATGGAGGCTATTTACTTCTGGGGCTTTCACGACCCGCTCTTCACCCACAAAGTAACTCGCCTCTGAAGATGGGGGTGGGTGTTCCTAGGCAACAAAAACCATCGCTGAACACAAGCACTCTAACCCTGTTTCTCTGTCTTGTAAATCTCTCATTCAATCAGTCTGCAGATTTACTGTGAAGCTGTACCGGGCGTGGTGGGAACTTGAGGCTCAGACTCCCAAGCCAGGGGAGGGACATGAGCCACCATCTTTAGCCCCTGCTCCTGCCAAGAGCCACGTGCCTCATGCTTTCAGGCACCGACCCCTGAAAAGCCCAAGAACAATGCCAGGAAGTATGTGTTATCACTATTTCATAGACGAATGTGTCACTTTACCCTGAAAATATATGCCTTGAGCAGCTGCTAAGTGCTTGACTTGTGCAAGGGGGCGGGTGCACAATGATGGCAAAGACTCCCTAAGCCCCCTCCCTGCTTCCTTCAAAGATGGTCCCCAGTAGGAGAGGCAGACTCTGAACAAGAGAAAACAAGGAAGGGAGGAAAGGCGGGCGGCAGAGTGCAGTAAACACCGTGGGTGACAAGACTTCGGGAAAGCGACATGGGAGACCTACTTTAAGCATGCTGATCGGGGAAGGGCCTCTCTGAGGAGGCAACATTCGAACCACTCCAGTCTCGTCTCCTTCCTTTCCGGAGCTTCGGGCCATGTCCACCCCCGGCAAGGATGCTGGGCCAGCTGGAGAGGCAGGCAGCCCTGTCCTCATCCTCTCCTTCCTCCTGCTTCCCCGTGGCGGGGGAGGCTGGAGGAAATATCACATCCTCCACCAACGAGCTGTGTGACCTTGGGCAGTCACTCTGCCTCTCTGAACTTGTGTCCGTGAAATGATCCACCCCACCCTGTCCTCCATAACTGAGGTCAGATATGAGAATGTGAGGGACCATTTCATCTAGTTTAAAGCACTTTACAAGGCGCAGGGGAAACAGGCTTCTTCATTGCCCCCAGGCTCTTACTAATGGGGCATCTGTGGGCCTTTGGGATCCTCCAGTGCCTAGCGGAGGGCCCATCGTGTGCTCCTCTTGCTGAAGGGGAACTGAGGCTTGACGGCAACATGGTCCGCCTGAAGTCTCCCGAAATTAGGTAGTGAGAAATAACCCCCCTAGTAATACTCGTGGCAGACACTATTGAGCACTTGCTGTGTTCAGGTCAATACCAAGGGTCTTACATGGACTGTCCCAGTTCGTCCCCACAGCAGTCCTGCCCGGAAAGCTTTATGGCCGTTTGCTCTGTTTTATGGGAAGGTGGGCAGCCAGCAACCATTCATGACCCTCAATTTAGACCCAGAAAGAGGCAGGAAGGCCCTGGCCTGGATTTAAGACAAATGGGAAGTCATTCACTCATCCAACCCTGACAGATCCCACCACATGCCAGACACGTTCTAGGTATCGACGAACCACAGACAGAAATGCGGGTCCTCGTGGGGCTTACATCCTAGCGGGAAGACAACAGTGAGTGAGGGAAAATGTGCTGCGTTAGGTGCCAGGGAGGACAAGTCCCCAGACCCTCTTGCTCCAAGCACCACGCTGTTGGGACAGCAAGTCTATGCTTTTCAGCCATTGCTGCCGGGAGGTGGGGTCACCTGCCTCTCTGGCTGCGTCACCGGCATCTTTCCCTTCGTCATGAGTGTCTGAATCGCCGAGACAGCAGCCAATCTGAGGCGGGAACTTCATTCAAAGTGCACTGCCAGGGGAGCAGGCCAGAGGGACCGAACGTGGGCCTCGGAGTCCTCGCGCAAGCCCGGGGCTGCGCCTCCCTCATCATGGAGTGAGCATGTGATTAAGTAATCTTATTACGGGAGTCCCACGTGATCAGACGCCAGGCGACACTTTGAATTGAAATTAATTCCAACGTTCAGCCAAGTCCCTGGGTGTCTTCCTTCCAGGGAGGCTGTTGAGAAGGAAATGAGGTCTGCATGTTCCCAAGACCCCAAGGAACCAGCCCAGAGGGGGACTGGGGAGGGGGTTCATCTGGTCGTCACTCACCCTTAAATCCCAGCCACCTTCATGGACAAGGGGTGTCTACAGGAAGGCCCCACACATGTCTTGATCAAAACCAGGTTCCTGGGACTTGCTTGGCGGTTCAGTGGTTAAAGTTCCATCCTTCCACTTCAGGGGTCAGGGGTTCAATCCTTGATTGGGGAACTAAGATCCTGCATGGCACATGGCAAGGCCAAAAAACAGAAAAAATAAGAAACCAGATCCCTTGTTGCACCCTCTTCAGAGAGGTTCCTCCTCCAAGGGCCCCTCACTCCACAAACGACCCCATCGTCCTGTCAGCCATCCTCTCGAAGTTCTGAGTACCCCCTGCCCCATGGCCTCATGTCCAACCTGTTGTGGGGTCTGCCCGACTTCTAGAGGCATCTCAAATGCCTTCTTTTGTCTCCATCCCTCCAGCCTCCTCCTCGCCCCCAGCCTCATCACCTCGAGCCTCCTCACGACACTGGCTTCCTGGCTGTGGACTCTTCCGGTGCTCCCGCCACACAGGAAGTGATCCCCCTCCTGCCCAGAACGCCAGGTCCCAAGTAGTTGCTGGGGAGACCATGCCTCCAGCCCTCAGAAACCCTAGCCCCTGCTCAGCAGCCTCCGAGGACATAATCCCAGGGCAGGAGGGCAGGTCCACCCAGGGCCTCTGTCAAGCAGGCGTCTCAGGCTGTGAAGGCTGAGTCAAGTGAAATAACGTGCTGTGTGAGCTTCAGGAGTCACTGTCCCTCTCTGGCCTTGGGTCTCCTCATCTCTAAAATGATCAGCCCACCCTGTCCTCTGTCACTGAGACCCACAGGGGAATGAAAGGGAAGCATTTGATGTATCTTCAAGTTTATATCACTGTCTGGGAATGCCCCCATCACTCTTGAAAATCCCAGGGGGCGAACATGTGTCTCCAACCCAACATTGCCCCCAGAGTCCCGCCAGCCTCCTCCAAGTCACAGCTAGGAGTCAGAGGAGATGGGAACCACCAAGAGACCAAGCAAACAGCTTCTGTGAGAAGCAAGGAAGAGACGAGAGAATGGGACCTTGCAGATCTCACTCATCACCGTGCCCCCAGCACAGGGCCCTGCACACAGGAGGTGCTCAATCAATGCTCCAAATGAAGAGTGAGGCCCCCACCCCACCTAGCTGCTCCTCACATCAGGGAGGACAGTGCCAGTGAAGACCTGCCTGGACCAGGGCGGTCAGCATGAGCTTCCTGGGGAGCAGAGCCTGGCCTCACAGGACTCGGCAGATGTGACTAGTCAGAGGAAGGGAAAGGTCGTTCTGGAAAGGCAGAGGGACAGGGAGGGACAGGGAGGGTGGGACAAGGTCACAGAAGGACAGTGGCTAGAATCTAGTGGGAATGCCCTATCCGCCCAGTCCTGCATCAGTGCTCTGCGATGAATGATACAGATTGGGGAAAGTCCCACAGCCAGGGATTCTAACCCATGTCAGAGACCCAGAGTCCTTGGACATCATCGCTGAACTGGACGCCTCCCTGCTTGACTTTCTCCTCGAAGCAGGCCTTGGAATTTGTGTGCACAGTAAGGAACTGTATAAGAAATAGGGTTTCCCAGAGTTTGCATTAAAACTGTCCCCTTTGATATATTCTCCTATTTCTGGGATTTATAGTCCCACTTCTTGACTTAAGGGCCAGGGAGAGGGTATGAACTTCAAGGAAAGTGTGTGTTAGAAGGAACCTGAAGTCACTCTGGGCAAAGAATCAAGCAGGTAATGTAGAGGGAGAACAAAGGAGGGATACCTTCTAGTAGGCAACACCAGTTCAGTTGCGGGGTATGGGATGGGTCCCCAAAGAGCCAAAATGATTGACAATGTCAGGGAAAAAGTGAGATGCCATCCAGCCATTTATCCATCTATACATCCATTCATTCATTCCAGATTATTAATTAAGCCCATAGTCTAGTGGAGTGACAGAGAAGTATGTAATTATAGTCAGTGTAATCATGGGGAGTACAGGGTACCAGGGGAGCCCAGAGGGGACACCTAACATAGAAAGAGGTTGGAGGGTGAAGTCAAGGAAGGCTTCCTGGAAGAGGTGATGCCTAGCCTGATACTTAGAGGGCAAACAGGACTTAGTCCACAGGTGGAAGGAACCAAACAGCACCTGCTGACACTCAGAGGTGCGTGACTTTCAGGGACCAGAACAGCTCCACGTGACTGAAGCAGAGAACACCATAGAGGAGGCATGAGAGGTGAGTTTACACAGGATGGCCAAGGCCAGATCTGCCTGGACCTGGGGAGAACAGTGAAGACTATAGTCTTTACTGGAGAGCAGAGGGAGCCTGTCTAGACCTCTAAATACAGGAGAGATATGGCCAGATTTCCTGTTTAGAAAAATAACTCAGTGGGGACTGGGTCATTTTGACCAGGCTTCTAATTGAAGATAACTTAAAAAGCTGAAGTATCTATATTCAATGTAGAGATAGAGACGCGTGTGTGCGTGCATGCTCAGTTGCTTCAGTCATGTCTTACTCTTTGCAACTCTACAGATTGTAGCCCAACAGGCTCCTCTGTCCATGGGATTCTCTAGACAAGAATACTGGAGTGGGTTGCCATGCCTTCCTCCAAATGATCTTCCCCACCCAGGGATCGAACCCACGTCTCCTGCATTGCAGGCAGATTCTTTACCACTGAACCAATGGAGCAGCCCAGAGATAGAGATCTATATTTCCAAAAGCATTAAAAGTTTACAAGAGAGTAAAAAATTTTCAAACCATACCTGAAGGTCAAGTAGGAACCCAGAGATGAGAATGTACATGAGACCATTTTTGCGTAAAGAGCTTTTCCAAGCCTGGAGAAGTATTCCCTTTGCCAGTTGTGAAGAACTAGATTCAGTTCAGTTCAGTTCAGTCTCTCAGTTGTGTCTAACTCTTTGCGACCCCATGGACTGCAGCGTGCCAGGCCTCCCTGTCTATCACCAATTCCCAGAGTTTACTCAAACTCATGTCCATTGAGTTGGTGATGCCATCCAGCCAACTCATCCTCTGTCATCCCCTTCACCTGCCACCTTCAATCTTTCCCAGCATCAGGGTCTTTTCAAAGGAGTCACCTCTTCACATCAGGTGGCCAAAGTATTGGAGTTTCAGCTTCAACATCAGTCCTTCCAATGAATACCCAGGACTGATCTCCTTTAGAATGGACTGGTTGGATCTCCTTGCAATCCAAGGGACTCTCAAGAGTCTTCTCCAATACCATAGTTCAAAAGCATCAATTCTTCAGCACTCAGCTTTCTTTATAGTCCAACTCTCACATCCATACATGACTACTGGAAAAACTATAGCCTTGACTAGACGAACCTTTGTTGGCAAAGTAATGTCTCTGCTTTTTAACATGTTATCTAGGTTGGTCATAACTTTTCTTCCAAGGAGTAAGCATCTTTTAATTTCATGGCTGCAGTCACCATCCGCAGTGATTTTGGAGCCCCCCAAAATAAAGCCTGCCACTGTTTTTACTGTTTCTCCATCTATTTGCCATGAAATGATGGGACCAGATGCCATGATCTTCGTTTTCTGAATGTTGAGCTTTGAGCCAACTTTTTCACTCTTCTCTTTTACTTTCATGAAGAGGCTCTTTAGTTCTTCTTCACTTTCTGCCATAAGGGTGGTGTCATCTGCGTATCTGAGGTTATTGATATTTCTCCCGGCAATCTGATTCCAGCTTGTGCTTCCTCGAGCCCAGCATTTCTCCTGATGTACTCTGCAAATAAGTTAAATAAGCAGGGTGACAATATACAGCCTTGACATACTCTTTGATGTACCATGACGAAGTGCATGGTAGAAGCAGCCAAAATTCTCTCTGGAAAAAGGTAACTTCATTCCATGCCTTAGATTTCCTTGCACTCAAGTTTTCAAATACTACACGACTGAGCGACTGAACTGAACTGATGACCAACGTACAAAGAAAACTGGCACACAAAGAAGTAAGACATCCAAGAAAAAAAAAAGAACAATAGAAACACACCTGTAAAGTTTTCAGATATTGGAATTAGCATTAAACAACTATGTTTACTATGTTTTTGAAAATAAAAACACAAGAAACATCAACAGAGAACATAAAACTATAAGTGACATAGCAAACTGGCCAAATAGAAGTTCTAAAAAAGAATAACTGAAATCTAAAAATTCTGAGACTTTACTTCTTGACCTTTTGGTGACGGTCCCATACTCTTCCATAGAGCTGTATGTTTATAATTTATGTGTTTTATGCATGTATTATATATTTCAAAATAGCAAAAGGTAAAAAAAACACTCAGTAAATGGGTGTAAGAGAAGGTTAAATGCAGACAAAGAAAGAATTGGGTCAAAGGAAGATAAATAAAAAGAAAGTATCCTGAATGTGTTGCAGAGAGACCCAAAGATAGGGGAAAGGAGAGAGTAAGAAACAGAGAGGATTGAAAAGGTGGAGTTTAATTAGAAGCAAGAAAAATAGAAGAAGATAGTTAGGCAAAGGCAGTGTGTAAGAGATAAAGGCTGATAATTTTCCAGAAATAATTAGCAGCATCAAGACACCCAAAGAGTCCCAGAAAAGATAAATTTTAAAAATCCACACCTCAGGACCTCCCTAGTGGTCCAGTGGCTAGGACTCTGCACTCCCAGTGCAGGGGGCCTGGGTTCAATCCCTGATCAGGGAACTAGATCCCACATGCCACAGCTAAGAGTTCACATGCCACAGCCAAGACCTGGTGCAGCCAAATTAATTAATTTTTTTAAAAAAATCTACACCTCAGTCCAGCATGGTGAACCTGCAGAAAGCCAAAGATAAGGAGATAAGATACCTAACAGCAGTCAGAGATTTAAATTACAAAAAAAAAAAAAAAAAATCAGGTTCACTTTCAATGGCTCCCTAGTTAGACTGACAGCCAACTCCTCCATGGCAACAATGGAAGCCAGAAACCATGGGAGATACTCCGCATCCTGGAGGGTTAGAGGCAATGAAAGGACACTTGGGACTGCTGAGTGGAGAAGAGTACAAGGGCCAGAGCAGAGGCTGAGAAACCAGCCAGGGGCTGAGATGATGGCCCCCTAGACCAGCTCAGCAGCAATGGGGAAGGAGATGAGTGGACGGGTCCGAGAGAAGCTGAGGATGCAGAGCCAGGATGGTTCGGTGAATGATGACTTGGTAATAACTTGATGTCTGACTGTTTATGGGGAAGGAGGAGGTGCTCGTGAAAGCCAGGTCTGACTCAAGGGGCTGCTGGGCTGGAGGGGCCCCACGGGGATGGGAGTGTAGAGAAGGACCAGGTTTGGGAGGGGGTAGGGCTTAGTTTGGGATGTGGTAGTCAAGAAAATCAAGACCATTGGTACCCCAAGGAAGGAGAATCTGCCAGGCAGAAGGAGACAGGACAGACATCCAGAGGAGGAGGAAACATGTGAGTATATGAATGCTGAGTCGCCTCAGTCGTGTCTGACTCTTTGCAATCCCATAACTGTAGCCTACCAGACTCCTCTGTCCATGGGATTCTCCAGGCAAAAATACTGGAACGGGTTGCCATTTCCTTCTCCAGGGGATCTTCCCGACCCAGGGATCGAATACACATCTTCTGCGGTTCCTGCATTGCAGGCAGACTCTTTACTGCTGAGCCACCAGGGAAGCCCAAGAGGAAGCATAGTCAGCTCTAAAGGGCAGAAGGTGGGAGCAGGAAGATCTACACGGTGGCAGGTCTGCAGAGCAAGACACTCACAGCTGCAGGAGGCAGCAAGGTTGACAGGAGACGATGAGAGAGAGCAAGCCTGGACTGGGAGGCTGAGCGGGCAGAGCCCCTGCAACCAGCAGAGCCTGGCTGAATACACGTGCTTGGCCAACCCTTAAGTTTACCCTCAAGTAAAGCAACGTCTGCTCTACACATAGTGGGTGATCGTGGTTGGAGGCCACAGTGAGGGCAGCGCTTCACCTGGTTTCCTTTCTCCATCCCGGTGCAGAGAGCCAGCCCTGCTCACCTGTTATCTTCTCCTCCAGTGGTGACTTCTGAACCATAAGTAACACCTAGCAAACTCCAGCAGGTGTGACACCAAGTCAGAAAACTGAGGCAATCAGAAGCAACGATTGCTTGGCAGAGTTTTTTCTCTTTTCTTAAATTTATTTAGTTTGAATTGAAGGATAACTACAACATTGTGTTGGTTTCTGCCATACATCAGCATGAATCAACCATCAGCCATAGGTATCCATATGTCCCCTCCTTTTTAAGCCTTCTTCCCTCTTCCCACCCCATACCATCCCTCTAGGTTGTCACAGAGCCCCAGTTTGAGTTCCCTTAGTCACACAGCAAATTCTCACTGGCTATCTATTTTACATATGTTAGTGTATGTTTCCATGCACCCAGCCCCTCCTGCCTGTCTCCCTGCTAACCCACTGAACACTTCCCGCCTCACCCAGAGAGGATGTCTGCAGAGAAAGGGATATATTCTCATCTATCCTCATCACAAACTGAAAACCAACAGATTAGCCTTGCTGATGTCCCCAGAGGTCCCACCTCTGGAGCTAAACGCACAGCCATCTAAGGACACGGAGACCTTACCTCCCAGGGCAGAGAAACCCCAGGGCTCCCCAGAGCCTGTAAACTTGGGGAAACTGAAGCTTCTCGGAGCCCTCCTGCTCCTGCCTGCCTCGCAGCAGCTCGTTTCTACAAAACCTGTGGGCTGAGACTCTGCGTGTGACTCACCTCCCTCCCTTCCTCTCTCTGAGTAAATGTCAAGTAACATCAGTTATCCCATCTCCTTCAGCAGCCTCACTCCCTGCTCAGTTTTGGCGGAGCTGTTTACCTCGGCTGGATCAATCAACGTTTGGGGAGAAAATAGAAACCCTTTTAGATCCAATTAATGAAAATTGGGCAGCAGGAATGTGCCTGTTTAAAATTTCACTACCTGCGCAGGGAAAAGACTGGCGATGTAGGAACGTGGGCCCTGTTGTCAAGCCCTGGACCCTGCCAACATTCAGAAAAAAGAAAACCTATTTCTGCAGGGGAAAGAGCTGGAGCCCCCCTCCCAAACTTGGTTCTGGTCAGACACTTCCTTGCGGGTACAGAGCCGGAAGCAGCCTCTTTGCTGGCTCCTTGGGGGGTGACCAGGGACAGGATGAAGGAGTGGGAAGGGTTTGGGGTGAGGTGGGGGCCACATGAGTAGCATGAAAGCTTGGGGGAGACTCGGGGTCCAGCAGCTGCTTTGGGTGGGGTTTATGGCACGCAGACCGCCCCCCGTTGCAAGGGCCTCTGCTTCTTCTCTATCTCCCTCTCCCGCCCTTCACGCTGTTCCCAGGAAGCCCTGCCCAGCAGACCATCTGCACCCAGGCCTTCGCTGGGCTCGGACAGGAACAGGAAGTAGCACAATTCTTCCAAGCACACGTGATGACCACCTGAGCTGATGGTGGCCCACGCGCGTCCCCAGCACTGCACTGTGACGGGCCCAGCGTGTGCCAGGTGTAGCTCCCCAGGGCATGGCAGCCCCCATTCATCCACACCACGCAGGGTTGAAAGGACACCCAGGAATGGCACGTTCCCTGTCCTTGAGGGCCACAGTCTCTAGGGCAGATGGAGAAGGTGACCAGCATCACCTGGGTGAGTGAGGTGAGTAGGGTACAATGGGAGAAAAAAGGAGGGATGAGTAGGGGCAGGAAGGAAGTGCTTACAGGCAGACAAGGCAGGAAAGGCGTTCCAGGCAAAGGGGATGGCTCAAGCCAGGGTCCCAATACAGAAGACGGCACCAGGCGGTGGGCATAGTCAAGGCGGGTGGGGGGAGCGGGGGGGCAGGGGTGAGGCTGGCTGGGCCCAGAGCCACGGGCTCCCTGCAGACTGTCTCCTGCCAGCTGGCCCTTCGCTGGCAGAGGGGGTGATGCCTGGCTCCTGGCGATGGAAGAAGCACCTGGGTGAGCGTGGCACGGACGTCTCTTCACCCTGCCAGCCACAGCTGGGGCTTTCATGGAAGCGCCTAGCTCCGGAGGGGTGCACACAGGAAGGACCCCAGCTGTGCTCTGCACAGCTCTGCCAGGTTCAGAAAGGCCCGGCAGAGAAGGCAGGCTGCCCTGTGCCAGCCCAGAGCTGAGGCCCTCGCTGTCCTGGCGTGGAGATGAGGCCACATCTGAGAGGGCCTGGGTCTTCTGTGCAGCTGTGTGGCCCGGCCTCTCTCAAACTGTCCCGGAAAGCAACACTCGAGCCCTTCAGGGGGCTGCCCGTGGCGCAGGGCTGGGGCACAGTGTCCAGCCACCCTCTCACACATGGTGGGTGGGGCCTCTGAGGTGGGAGAGTTGGGCTCCGCTGGAACAAACAACCCCCAAATCTCAATCTCGGTGGCACCACACAACAAAAGTTGTTTTTTTTTTTTTGCTAACACCTCTTGGCCAGAGCTCTGCTCCACAGAGTCACTCAGGGCTCCAGGCCGGGAAGCTCCCCAGCTGGTAACTCCCCAGGGGGATTTCTCCGTCACCAAGACATAGGAAGACACAACAGGGAAGTTGGTGTTCAGGCCAGGGGGTACCCCAGTCACTTTAAATCTCAGCCTATCAGACAGAGACAGAGCAAAGGGGCTGGGGCAGGAGACACAGATGGATAGTTTGGCATGACCATCCTTGACGCAGCAGTGATGAGAATCCTTCACGTGGGGCCCCAGACCTGGTGGCCTCGGGCACTCCAGCTTAACCTCTCAGGGTCTCAATCTCTTGGCTGGTGGAACAAGGACCGGGTGGTCTTGGCCTCGCTGGGTTGGAGTGGGGAGCTGAGAAGTAGAGTCAGCAAAGTGCTTTCTGCCGCAGGAGGCCCGCAGACAGCTGTTCCCTGTGTGTGTGTGTGTGTGTGTGTGTGTGTGTGTGTGCGCGCGCGCGCGCGCGTATGTGTGTGTGTGTGTGGGGTTCCTCCTCCCATCTCTGACTGCAATGGTTATTAGTGAGAACTGTCAAAACATTTTGTTGCATTTGCTCTTATTTTATAAAAATGAGTTGGAAAATGCACAAGCAGAACCATGAGCGCAAAGGGAGGAAGGGTGGGCATGGTTGGTGTAACGGGACCAAGGGCAGACATCCAGAGACACACCAGGAACCATGGACGCTGATCGTCCTTTGGCCGTGCCCCGGATGTACACACAAACTCCTGACCTTTTAGCACCTTGACAACGGTGCCTAAAAAGACACAGTTGTCTTTTGCTGCTTTGAAACTGACACGGCTGTCTTGTCCGACTCTTTGGGAACCCATGGACTGTAGCCTACCACGCCCCTCCGCCCATGGGGTTTTCCAGGCAAGAGTACTGGAGTGGGGTGCCATTTCCTTCTCCAAAGGATCTTCCCATCCCAGGGGTCGAACCCGGGTCTACCTGCATTGTAGGCAGATGCTTTCCTGTCTGAGCCACCAGGGAACCGCTGCTTCAGGGGAACAGAAACCCCATTATAACACTCAAGTGTATGTCACATTCACCCATTCACCTGCCAAGAGTTTTCTTCAGGAACATCATACGTTGAAAGGAAGGGATTCCCATGGCAGGATTCCAGGTGTCCTAGGGGTGAGGGGCAGAGGAAGGCTTAGCTAGTTGCCAAGGGAAGTTGGCTCCACAGAAGTGGCGATATTTAGGGTTGACCCGAAAGGGTGAATTTTGGGGGCTGACCCCAAAGGACTTCGCTGGTGGTTCAGATGGTGAAGAATCTGCCTGCAATGCAGGAGACTCAGGCTCGATCCCTGGGTCAGAAAGCTCCTCTGGAGAAGGGAATGGCAACCCCTCCAGTATTCTTGCCTGGAGAATTCCATGGACAGAGGAGCCTGGGGGCTACATAGGGTCACAAAGTCAGACATGACTGAGTGACTAACAGGCACACGGAAGTGTGAATAGTCACATCCTGGAAAAGGAAACTAACAGACATCGAAGGTCAACTCTCCTGCCAGCGAGTCCCCCAACTGCCTCCCATCACAGAGGCTGCAAAAGTCATGTGCTTACTTTCCCAGCCTCCCTTGCAGCCAGAAGAGGCCATGGGACTAGCTCTGGCCAATGGCATATGAAGCAAAGGCTCCAGGGACCTCAGGGAAAACCTTTCCCTCCCTGATAAAAGGGGAGAAGTACAGGAGGAGAGCACTGTCTCCACACCCTCACTGTACCTTCTGTCACACATCCTCACCCTTCCCACTTGGGCTTGTGGTCTGGTGAAGATGGGATGCTGGAGCTGTGGCAGCCATCTTGTCAGCATGAGGCTCATGCCTAGAGCTGAGCAGCCATCTTGTCACCATGAAAGATACACCTAGAGAATCACAGAGAAGGAACCCAGGACCCTGACCCTGACCCCAAGGCTTGTAAGCACCTTCCCTGGTCTTCTTTTTAGGTAAACTTTCATTGGTCTGGGAGTTTGTCTAACACCTGTGGCTAAAGGCATATCTAAGGATATAAGGTAGGCTATATGGTCCTACCCAACAAGGAGCTCGCAACAATGAGCAGCTTTTGCCTCTAGAAACCATCTCAGGAAAGAAAGTAAATTCCCATTGAGGCACAGAATGCTTTCATTATATCATCTAAAATCAGAACAAAGAGTGTTCCTACATAGCAGCAAGTCTGAATGTTACTCAGGGTCCCCAGCCTCCCAGCTAAAGCCCACTCTCTTGCGCCTCCTCCACGTTCCTAACTGCCCTTCAGCTCACCATGACCTATGGTTCCTTAAACACACAGAGCTGTGAGCTATGTCCAAGCCCTTATCACCCAGAGCCCTGCCGACTGTGCCCAACCACTGCCCTCCTGTCTTAGCTTAGGCTGCTGGACGAAACTCCATAGACTGGGGCACTTTGACAGCAGGCATGGATGTTTCACAGTACTAGAGGCTGGGAGTGGAAGGTCAGGTGCCAGCATGGCAGGGTTCTGGTGAGAGCCCTCTTCCTGACTGTTGGGGTCATTGGGACTGACGGGCTGTGGAGCAGTGGGATCAAGGGAGACATCCTGTCTGACATTCGGGAGCAAAAGCCACTGCTCTCAAGGAGACCCCCACCTGGAGGGCAGGATGCTGGAGACAGAGCCCCAGGCCCAGGGCAGGCAAGCTGTAAAAAGCAAGCAGAGGCCTAGGCCAGGTCAGCAAGGGGTCAGGGGTCAGAGAGGAGAACCCAAGGCTGGGAGGGGCAATGAGCCTTGGGACTGAGAGGCCAGTCCTGGAGTCAGACAGACCCCAGTGGGCTCCAGTCCCCATGCTGCCACTCGGAGCTGGGTGATGGGGCCGGTCAGGGCCCCTGGAAGCCTCTGCACCCTCGACAGAGACGTGGGGCCCCGGAGGGCGGGTGAGGACAAGGACTCACTGCGTGTTCCCATCCTGTCACTAGTGACGAGCAGCGCTGGCATCTCTGTGGGAACCACCGTGTGAACGTGCCTGACCGGGGATCGAACCCATGCCCTCTGCGTCGGAAGCACAGAGTCTTAACCACTGAACCACCAAGGCAGTCTGGGAAACACAGTTTAACAAGCTGTGAAAACTGCCTTATGCCTCCACCCAACCCCCCAACCTTGCACCCAGCGATGCCCACACCTCTGTGGCCCTTCCCTTCTGCCCTCAGTTTCAGGAAAAAGTTCCTGAAGTCAAGGACAGGGGTGAGGCAACCCCCAGGAGATTCCAGAATCCCGTGGTGGGCTGTGGCCTCCTCCCCATCCCCTTCTTGATCGGCTATAGCTCACACCCTGGGCCTGGAGAGATGTTCATTCCATTTGGGATTGCCAGATTTAGCAAATAAAAATATAGGATGCTTTGTTACATATGAGATTTCAGATAAACAGCAAATAAAATCTTAATTCAAGTCTGTCCCATGCAATATTGAGGACATACCTACCCTGAGAAATGACTGTTTACCAGAAATTTAAATTTAATGGATGTCCTGCATTTTATGTGGCAACCCTAATCCCCTATGTCCTTATGCCATACCCTTCCTAAAGATCCATCCATGGCTCCCCAGTGCCTTAGGCCAGTGTCCAGCCTGCAGCTCGCGGGATGACAGAGGCCTAGCAGAGACTCCTCTGAACCAGCCCCAGCAGGAAGGAGAGGTAGGGCCCAGAGCGTGGACAGCCACGAAGACTGTGTCGGGGGCAGGGTGGAGGGGTGTCAATTTTGCTTTTCTGAAGACAATGAGGAGACAAGAAAAGAAAACCCCGTGCCACCCACCCCCATCCTGGCACCCTGCCCTCATCAGAGAGTAAAAAGGGTCAGAAAAAGCCCTTTTATGTCATGGTGGCCCCCCCGACGGGAAGGGCAATGGAGCGATTCCCTCCATCCGTGTCCCCGTGACTGAGGCCAGCAGAGGCGTGGCCACCCTCCCGCTGTGGCCGCCCTGGATTCCCACCACGAACCTCATCCCCATCACAGACTTTTGCCTAAAAAGGCATTTCTTTTTGTTTTAAGCCCCTACTTCCTCCTCTGCCTGGGTGGGAAACCCCTGGTTTCAGATCAAAGGGACCCAAAAATTCACATGGCATTTCAAGTTGAGTTGCAATTGAACCGCTGACTTCAGAGAGTTCCCAAGGGCATCACTGGGCAGAGTCATCCTGCCCTTCGTCCTCCTGGCCACGGGAGGGAGAGATGCCCACTTCCCAGAATGCTGGACCAACTACAAAGGCCACAGGCCTCCCTGCCTTCAGACTGAGCAAGAGGCCAACCAGGGCATGACTTGGGGTGCAATGCAGGGGTGAGACCCTAAAAGAAGAGATTAAAGCAGCAACAGTCGGGGCGTTCACAAGGCACAGTGCAGGAACTTCTCAGGAGGCTCCGTGGTGAAGAATCTGCCTGCCAGTGCAGGAGACGCAGGTTCGATCCCTGGGTTGAGAAGATCCCCTGGAGAAGGAAATATCAACCCACTCCAGTATTCTTGCCTGGAGAATCCCATGGATAGAAGAGCCTGGCGGGCTACAGTCCACGGAGTGGCAAATGCAGCTGAGCACACACTCATGCACACACACGTGCTTCACAAGCAAATCTAATCCTTGAAGACTTGCTCCAAGTAGATCTCGGAGCTCACCATCGCCTGAGAGCAAGCTGGGTCCATAAGCGACTGATATCTGAGCCCCTGACCTGGGGCCCATCAGTCTCACTTACTTACTTGGGGAATGATGTGGTCAAGGTCTGTCTCCCCCATTGCTGGGGATGGGGGGCGCTGGTGTCCACCTGTCCGCCTCCCTGCAGACCCCCAGCACCCCAGCACCATGCCGGACATAGAGCGGGAACTCAGGGCAGATTCGTGGGACAGAGGAGGGAGGAGGGCCGTGAACTCCATGAGAGCAGGTATCTAGCCTGACCCGCTCCCCGCTCTGCACCCTGTGCTCCGTGTGGACCCCCCAGGAAGCTGTGTTGAAGCAACCAGGGCTCCCTCCGTCAGCACCATAAAATCAGTTCCTGGAATTTAACCAGTGAGCCATCATCAGGAAATGCAATACCTCGCTTCTGCGTTGTGTCCCCTCTGTCCCTTGGCGGGGGAGTGGAGGGTGGGGCGGGTGGCACGGGCTGGGCTCATCACACAGATGAGGAAGCAGAAAGAGCCTACTTCCTCGTCACAGGCGGGCCAGCCTAAATCCCGGGGCAGAGATACATGAAACTCTAGAGGCAGTCAGGGGAGGGATTCCTCCAAAAGTTAGGATAGGGGTTACCTCCAGGGGAGACAAAGGTGGTGCGAACAGTAAGGGGCACACAGCGGCGAGGGGCAGTGCGGAGGGGAAGGGGCCCCTGGGTGCCAGCGGCGACACTCTGTGCCCTGACCTTCCAGGAGCATGTGAGAGAGGGATCTCACGACCCGTAAAGGCTTTGCCGGGACTTCCCTGGAGGCCCAGTGGTTAGGACTCCATGCTTTCACTGCAGGGGGTGTGGGTTTGATCTCTGCGTGGTGCAGCCAAGGGGGAGAATAAAAAAGCTTTGGCTTCCACGTTCTTCTGCTCCCTGATAACCCACTCCTCCTCTGAGGGTCCCCTAACTGTCTGCTCCTTAGGGCTCTGGCCCAGGTCCTCTCCTCACTGCTCCATTCCCACCCCCCTCACCTCCACGTCCCCTCCAGGTTTGGCTCCAGCCCCATCTACACACTCCCAGGCTTCCGTCTTCAGCCCAGCTTACCCAGCTGCTGGTCAAATGACAGAAGCTCCTCAGGGCCCCCACGACATCCAGGCTGAGACCCAGGAAACAGGCCAAGAAAGAGCATTCGAGGGGCAGAGACAGGATGTGCAAAGGCCCTGAGGCCAACACGAGCCCTCTCCGTTGCAGGAACTGAAAGTCACTCCTCGTGGCCGAGAGGAGGAAAAAGCAAGGGACTGGAGGGGGTGAATTGTGCAGCGGCAAGGACTCTGGGGTCCCTGGGGCACAAATGCTTGCGTTTTCATACAGGCCTCCACCTTACACCGCGGATCCCCCAAAGGCACCAACTCAGGCCTCGTGTGTTCTCACAAGCGGGGTTTATCCTTGCAGCCCAATTCAAGCCCTCACCTTCCCAAACCACTCTCTCTCTGTCCCTCCTCCTCTCCCGCCTCATTCTCACCCTTCTTGCGCCCCCTCCTCCTCCTCCCCCCACTCCTATTTCACACACACTCCTGATTGTATGTGTTCAGCACACTCTGCACAGCCCTTTTTGTTTTTGTTTTTGTCTAGTTGCTAAGTTATGTCCAAATCTTTTGCAACCCCATGGACAGTAGCCCGCCAGGCTCCTCTGTCCATGGGATTTCCCAGGCAAGAACACTGGAGCGGGTTGCCATTTCCTCCTCCAGGGGATCTTGCCGACCCAGGGACTGAACCCACGTCTCCTGCATTGGCAGATGGATTCTTTACCACTGAACCACAGGGAAGCCCTCTCCTATTTCACACATGCTTCTCATCTGAACAAGGAAGCAGGGACTAGCACAGCCCACCCCACGTCCCCACTAGCTAGCGGACACGACAGCCCAGGACCCTGGGAGCGAGGAGGTATGTTAAGCATCTGCAACCAGCCTGGAAGCTTCTTTCCAAGAATGGCCTCAGTCTCCTTCCTGCTTTCTCATCCCACCCCTCCTCTAGTGGGTGCACCCTGCCGCCGTCCACTTCCTGCACCGCTCTGTCTGCCGAGGGTGGTCGAGCTCAGGCCTGGCTTTCATCAAACACCACCCATCCCGAAGGGCATGAGCTGATGCGGAGGAGGAAGGGGTCAGGGGAAGGGGTGGAATTCTCCAGATTTTCTCCCAGCCTCCAAAGGGCCTCCAGAGAGGTGGTTATATAAGCTTTCTTTTTAAAAAGCGTGGAAAAGAATGTTCTTCAAGCATTAAGAAGTGCCACACAGGACAAATAACGGGTGGATACCCTGCCTGTGGGTAGGGCCAGTCCTGAGCCAAGAAGACCCAACTGCTCCCCAGGGTTGGGGGCTGGACCAGCCTGTCACCTTGGGTCCTCAGGCCAAACTCGGAGCCACGCAGGAGGAGGCGCTCAGAGAATATTTGCAGACTTAGCAAATGAAATCAAAGGGGGAAAAAAGATCTGAAAAGGAGGAGAAACAGGCCAGGATTGGGGGTGCAAGGAGGGAGCCCGGGAGAGAAGGCAGGAGGGTAGCTCCTGATGGGAACGGGGCTCTGAAATCAGGAAAACTGCTGAGTAAAAACTGTCTTTGAAAAGGCCCCAGATTATTCATCTAAGTAAGTCCTCATCTCGCTAAATTTCAGTTCAAGCGGCTGCAAATATTTGAAATGAGTAATTTCTCCTGATGAAGAGAGTCTGATTTTGATTTTGCCTAATTTATTTCACAATTTCGGGGAGCACCCAGAGAAGAGGGGGCTGTGGCTGTCACCAAGCAGCTCCTGGCTGCCCTCTCCTCCAGGCAGTCTCCCTGCCCTGTTCCACCCCACCCCAGAGCAGAGATCCTTGGAAGAGGATGGTGGGCTGGTGCCCTGGACCAACGGAGGAGCCTGCCTGGACCACACGTGAGCCCTTAGGCCCAGGCAGCAGAGGGGGCCCCCATCAGGGGACAGAATCAGAGCCAGGTGGCCCCAGGACTCCATGAGCTCCTGGCCACTGCAGTCTCCCCTGGGCCTCCAAGCCTCTGGTCCACTCTGTCACAGCTGCCAGCCCTGGGCCCCTGAACCTCTGTAGGAATCCCTGAACCCAGTTACTCTGCCTCAGTTAACCTCCCAGCCCGTGGCTTCCAGGGCCCCTCTCTCCTCTACTCAGACAGACAGTTTAGTCCCTCAGTAGTGTCTAACTCTTTGCACCCTGTGGACTGCAGCACGCCAGGCTTCCCTGTCCATCACCAACAACTGGAGCTTGCTCAAACTCATGTCCATCAACTCAGTGATGCCATCTAACCATCTCATCCTCTGTCGTCCCCTTCTCCTCCTGCCTTCAATCTTTCCCAGCATCAGGGTCTTTTCCAATGAGTCAGTTCTTCTCATCAGGTGGCCAAAGTAATGGAGCTTCAGCTTCAGCATCAGTCCTTCCAATGAATATTCAGGACCGATTTCCTTTATTCCTGATTTGGTCTGACTGATGTGGTCTGTTTGCAGTCCAAGGGACTCTCAAGAGTCTTCTCCAACACCACAGTTCAAAAACATCAATTCTTCAGCTCTCAACTTTCTTTATAGTCCATCTCTCACATCCATACATGACTACTGGAAAAATCATAGCTTTGACTAGATGGACCTTTGTTGGCAAAGTACTGTCTCTGCTTTTTAATATACTGTCTAAGATGGTCATAACTTTTCTTCCAAGGAGTAAGCGTCTTTTAATTTCATGGCTGCAATCACCATCTGCAGTGATTTTGCAGCCCAAGAAAAGAAAGTTTGTCACTGTTTCCATTGTTTCCCCATCTATTCGCCATGAAGTGATGGGACCAGATGCCATCTTAGTTTTCTAAACGTTGAGTTTTAGGCCAACTTTTTCACTCTCCTCTTTCACTTTCATCAAGAGGCTCTTTAGTTCTTCTTCACTTTCTGCCATAAGGGCAGTGTCATCTTCATATCTGAGGTTATTGATATTTCTCCCAACAATCTTTATTCCAGCTTGTGCTTCATCCAGCCCAGCATTTCTCATGATGTACTCTGCATATATGTTAAATAAGCAGGGTGACAATATACAGCCTTGCCGTACTCCTTCCCCAATTTGGAACCAGTCTGTTGTTCCTTGTCCAATTCTAACCATTGCTTCATTGGCAATCTGATCTCTGGTTCCTCTGTTTTTTCTAAGTCCAGCTTGAACATCTGGAAGTTCATGTTTCACATACTGTTGAGCCTGGCTTGGAGAACTTTGAACATTACTTTGCTATCGTGTGAGATGAGTGCAAGTGTGCAGTAGTTGAACATTCTTTGGCATTGCCTTTCTTTGGAATTGGAATGAAAACTGACCTTTTCAGTCCTGTGGCCACTGCTGAGTTTTCCAAATTTGCTGGCATATTGAGTGCAGCACTTTCACAGCATTATCTTTTAGGATTTGAAATAGCTCAACTGGAATTCCATCACCTCCACTAGCTTTGTTCATAGTGATACTTCCTAAGGCCCACTTGACTTTGCATTCCAGGATGTCTGGCTCTAGTCCAGTGATCACACCATTGTGGTTATCTGGGTCATGAAGCTCTGTTTTGTATAGTTTGTCTGTGTATTCTTGATACCTCATCTTCATATCTTCTGCTTCGGCTTCTCCATACCATTTCTGTCCTTTATTGAGCCCATCTTTGCATGAAATGTGCCCTTGGTATCTCTAATTTTCTTGAAGAGATCTCTCTAGTCTTTCCCATTCTATTGCTTCCTCTATTTCTTTGCACTGATCATTGAGGAAGGCTTTCTTATCTCTCCTTGCTATTCTTTGGAACTCTACATTCAAATGGGGTATATCTTTCCTTTTCTCCTTTGCCTTTAGCGTCTTTTCTTTTCTCAACTATTTGTAAGGCCTCCTCAGACAACCATTTTGCCTTTTTGCATTTCTTTTTCTTGGGGATGGTCTTGATCACTGCCTCCTCCTATACAATGTCGCAAACCTCTGTTCATAGTTCTTCAGACACTGTCTATCAGATCTAATTCCTTGAATCTATTTGTCACTTCCACTGTATAATTGTAAGTGATTTGACTTAGGACATACCTGAATGGTCTAGTGGTTTTCCCTACTTTCCTCAATTTAAGTCTGAATTTTGGAATAAGAGGTTCATGATCTGAGCCACAGTCAGCTCCCAGTCTTGTTTTTGTTGACTGTATAGAACTTCTCCATCTTTGGTAGCAAAGAATATAATCAATCTGATTTCAGTGTTGGCCATCTGGTGATGTCCATGTGCAGAGTCTTCTCTTGTGTTGTTGGAAGAGGGTGTTTGCTATGACCAGTGCGTTCTCTTGGCAAAACTCTGTTAGCCTTTGCCCTGCTTCATTTTGTACTCCAAGACCTAATTTGCTTTTACTCCAGGGATCTCTTGACTTCCTACTTTTGCATTCCAATCCCTATGATGAAAAAGATATCTTTTGGGGGTGTTAGTTCTAGGAGGTCTTGTAGGTCTTCATAGAACCATTCAACTTTAGCTTCGTCACCATTACTGGTCAGGGCATAGACTTGGATTACTGTAACATTGAATAGTTTGCCTTGGAAACGAACAGACATCATCTCATTTTTGAGATTGCATTCAAGTACTCCATTTTGGACTTTTTTGTTGACTATGATGGCTATCCCATTTCTTCTAAGGGATTCTTGCCCACAGTAGTAGATATAATGGTCATCTGATTTAGATCTTACAAGATAGCAAAGTAGAAGGACATGCACTCATCTTCTCCTGCTAGAACTCCAAAATTACAACTCACTCCTGAACAACCATCGACAGGAGAATGTTGGATCCCACCAAAAAAAGATATCCCACGATCAAAGGCAAAGGAAAGCCCCAGCAGGATGGTGAGTGAAGTTGCTTAGTTGTGTCTGACTCTTTGTGACCCCATGGACTGTAGCCTATCAGGCTCCTCCGTCCATGGGATTTTCCAGGCAAGAGTGCTGGAAGGGATTGCCATTTCCTTCTCTAGGGGACCTTCCCATCCCAGGAATCGAACCCAGGTCTCCCACATTGCAGGCAGACACTTTACCGTCTGAGCCACCAGGGAGGCCCTTACACAGGTGCAAGCCCTTATGCAGGAAGCAAGATAGTAGGAGGGGCAAAATGGCATTAAGAATACCTGCCAGGGATGCTCAGAGGGCTCAAACAGAACCTTGTGCGCACAAGGAGACCCCACAGAGACTGAGCCAGACCTGCCTTTGAGTGTTTGAGTGTCTCCTGAGGAGGTACAGGTCAGCAGTGGCCTGCCACAGGGGCAGGGGCTCTGGGTGCCGCAGACCTTGGTGTGACATAAGCCCTCTGGGAAGAGGTCGCCATTAACCCCAGCGTAGAGCTGCCAGAACTTACCCAGGACTGGGAAACAGACTCTGGGAGGGCACAAACAGAACCTTGTGCACCAGGACCCAGGAGAAAAGAGCAGCGACCCCATGAGAGACCGACCCAGACTCGCCTGGGGGTGTCCAGGAGTCTCCGGGGAGGTGTGGGGAGGCAGCGGCCTGCTGCAAGATCGGGGGCACTGAGTGTGGCAGTGCGTGCACGGGACCTTTGGAAGGAGGTCACCATCATCTGCATTAGCTCCACCATAGTTTGGCCTCGGGTCAACAACAGGAAGGGAACACAGCCCTGCCCATCAACAGAAAATTGGATTAAAGATTTACTGAAGATCTCCTCGCCCATCAGAACAAGACCCAGTCTCTCCCACAGTCAGTCTCTCCCATCAGGAAACTTTCATAAGCCTCTTATCCTTCTCTCTCAGAGGGCAGACAGAATGAAAACCACAGTCACAGAAAACTAATCAAACTTATCACTTGGACCACGGCCTTGTCTAACTCAATGTAACGATGAGCCATGCCGTGTAGGGCCACCGGAGACGGACGGGTCATGGTGGAGACGTCTAACAAGATGTAGTCCCCTGGAGAAGGGAATGGCAAAACCACTTCAGTATTCTTGCCTTGAGAACCCCACGAACAGGATGAAAAGGCAAAAAGATAAGACACTGAAAGATGAACTCCCCGGGTCGGTAGGTGCCCGATACGTTACTGGAGAAGAGCGGAGAAATAACTCCAGGAAGAATGCAGAGACAGAGCCAAAGCGAAGACAATGCCCAGTTGGGGGCATGACGGGTGATGGAAGCCAAGTCCGAGGCTCCTCTGCTCACCGTGGCCAAAGTGTCCCTGGGCCCTGGTGGCTTCTCATCACTCAGGCAAGCACCAAGCAGTCCTTTGTTTCTTCTACAAGGATTTTGCCTGCACTGCCCCATGGGAGGCAGAGGGCACCTGGGGTTCCCCCCCCCCTCTGCAGAACCCTTGAGCAGTTGCCATCTAAAGGCTTCCCTGCTTTCCTCCCAGGAGTGAGGCCCAGGGATGCTGTGTGACTTGTGGCTTCCCAGCCTGGTACATACAGTACACCAGGGAAACACTGGGGCTGAGAATTAACTACAAGTACACAGATGAAGTGATGAGTGTCGGTAAACACACAAGGGAACCAGCGGCTAAACTCAAAGTCCATCCTGAATGATCAGAGGCCTCCACACCCTCTCTGGCTCCAGGGGAGGTCAGTCTTTGGCACCTCTCCGGAGTCCACCCACCTAGACAGGGAATAAAAGGTCGGCCTTGGCCCTGGGACCCAAACAACACAGTATCTCATCAGCCCCTCACCACAGGCAAAGTGTGGCTGACTCAGGGCCATATGTTGCCACTGGGAGAAGGCCACTGAAATGGCATACATCGGGTACTCAATAAACATTTGCCAAATGAATGAATGGATGGATGCAGACAGAGATGAGGGGATGGAAGGAGGGATGCAGGGATGGATGAATGGATGGATATGGATGGATGGATGGAGAGGTGGAAGAGGGGATGGTGGTGGTGGTTTAGTCGCTAAGTCATGTCCGACTCTTGCAATCCCATGGACTATAGCCCATCAGGCTCCTCTATCCATGGGATTCTCCAGGCAAGAATACTGGAGTGGGTTTGCCATTTCCCTCTCCAGGGGATCTTCCTGACCCAGGAATCGAACCCAGGTCTCCTGCATTGCAGGCAGATGATTTACCAACTGAGCTATGAGGGAAGCCCAGAAGGAGGGATGGATGGATGTAAAGAGGGATGGATGGATGGAGGAAAGGATGGGTGGATAGATATGGATGGGTGGATGAAG
>NW_024070209.1:98414252-98456593 GCF_014754425.2 Oryx dammah | reverse complement strand
TGGATGGAGGAAAGGATGGGTGGATAGATATGGATGGGTGGATGAAGAGGTGGAGGGATGGATGGATGGAAGGAGGGATGGGTGTATGGAAAGAGGGATGGATAGATGGATGGAGAGATGAGGTAATGGCTGGAAGGATGAATGGAGGGCTGGAGGGATGGGTGGAGGGAGGGAGGGATAAGGAGGTTCCTTCTCATTCTAGACCCCTAGTGAAGAACACAGGCTCTGGGTAAGAGAGCCTGGGCTTCGATGAGGTTTTGCCACTTCCTGGCCTCAAGACCACATCAATCCACTTAACCTGGGGTGTGGGGCTTCCAGAGCATCTGATGTGCCTTCTCTCCAGGGGTCCCAGGAACCCGAGGCCCTGACAACCCAGATAACAGCTGCAACAACCCGGAGCACTGACCAGGTGCCTGGCCTACACCAAAACTTCTCCATACCGCGTCACGCACAGATGATAACACCCTGACCTCGTTTCAACAGATGAGACTGAAGTACAAAGAGATACAATACAGCAACAGATCCCAGTTTAGAGAGGGGAAACATGCCCCCCCCCCAAATTAACTCAGTAAGAAGGGGAAAGGGCAGAGGGACAGGAGCCCAAAACCTGGGTCCAGGCCAGCTCTGCCCCTGCCAGGACACCCACATCCTGCGGTCCTCCTGTCTCTGACTGTGAGCCTGCTGTCCCCCACTCTAGATTGAGCAACCCTCAACACAGGTGGGGAAAACGGAGAGCTCCAGAGGTCGGAGCTCAGCCCAGAGGCCTCAGTTGAGTCCTGAGCCCTAGAGACGAGGCAGGTGTGTGCCCAGTGGGCAGGGGCATCAGAGGGCAGCAGCACAGAACAGGAAAAGGTGGGTGTGCTGACGCCTGGGCGCGGCGCCCTGTGCTTTCTCTTGCCTTTTCCCTGTAGAGGAAACTCAGCCTCAGGTCGGGGATGTTAAAGTCAGCAGGCAGGTGGTGACGGGCTGTACACACAGGCCCAGGAGCCCTGGTCCATTTCAAGGATGCTTGACCTGACCCTATAGGCTCCAGGATCTATGCTAGGGTGGAGTTAAAAGCTGAGTGAGGGTGGGGGGTCCCTGCGCTTGAGGGTTCGAGGTGGGGGAGGCGAGGCAAGAAGAAGGATCGTTTGTGGGGGCAAGGATTGCACTCCAAGGCGGACACGGCTGGCAGCTCTCACCACCGAGGATCAGCTTCGGGACAGAAGTGATACCAGGCCCAGAACTCCACCCTGACCCGCAGGGACTAGCCCAGACATTGCCACCCATCCTCCCAGTGAGGCTGGGCTGGGCTTAGACTCCAGAGGGGAAATATATGAGCTGAGTGAGCAACTGAGTTCCCAGATTTCAGGATGCCCACAAGGGCTGGGGTAGGAAAAAGGAGGGGAATTTCTGGTTTTAAAAATGCAGGTTCCCAGGCCCCATTCCAGAGATTCTGATTCCATCCATCTGAGCCCACTCCCAGGAATCTGCATTTAACCAACTACCCAGGTGACTCTTGGGCAACGGGTCCAGCAGGGCGTCACTGCCTGATGCTGTATGGATGGAGAATCTGGCAGACGTAAGGGCAGGTCCCACCTTCACCCCTTCCCTGCTGCGTGGCCTTTGACCTACTGGTGCCCCACACAGCCAGTGGGTGCAGGGTTTAAAAGCTCAGGCTCCCCACTCAGATGACCTGAGTTTCTGTCCCACCTCGGCACCTCACTGCCTGTGTGACCTTCCACAGGCTAATTAACCTCTCTGGGCCACAGTTCTTTCATCTGCACAGGGAAGGTAATAATAGCACCTGCCCCCAGGGGTATTGATGGAAAATCCATGTGTACCCTCAACATTCAATGAACCATGACTCTTGGGCACCAATTCTCCACTTCCCAACAGTCTCCCTGCACCTGCCTTCACCCCCAGAGCAGCAAGAGGGATCCTATTAAAATCTGTGTCCCATCAGGTCACACCTCGACTGACAACCTTCAGAGGCCTCCTGGCCAGTCGCCTTCTTTCTCACCCTGGACCACTGAGACGCTGTCCGTGTCTGTGCTCTCAGCCCCGTGCACCACCCAGCCCCTGGCTCACGGGCCTGCCTTGCCCAGGAACCCTCCCTGGCTTGGCTCCTTCCATCCAGGCCCCAGTCCAATCGTTAGTATCCATTGTGCGCTGACTTTTTTCATTTGAAGAAACTATTTACATCTGCTCCAACAGACACACCTCGTTTTACCAGGCTTCCATTTATTGCACTTCACAGATGCGGTGTTTTTTACACAGTGAAGGTTTGTGGCACCCCTGCGTCGAGCAAATCTCACGGTGCCATTTTTCCAAAAGTACTGGCTCACTTCACATCTCTGTGTCACAGTTTGGTCTTTGAAATATTTCAAAAATAGCAAAAAAAAAATATATATATATATATATTATGATTCATGGAAGGATCAAGTGATGGTTAGCATTTTTTTTGCGCAACAAAGTTTTTAAATTAAGGTGTGTACTTTGAGGATTTTTTTAGACACAATGCTATTGCACACTTAATAGCAAATAGTAAATACAACTTTTATATGCACTGGGAAACAAAAAAAATACCTATGACTTGGGCTTCCCTGGTGGCTCAGTGGTAACGAATCTGCCTGCCAATGCAGGAGACACGGGTTCGCTCCCTGGTCTGGGAAGATCCCACAAGGAGTAACTAAGCCTGAGCACCCCAACCACTGAGCCTGTGTCCTAGAGCCCAAGAGCTGCAACTACTAAAGGCCACGTGCCCGAGAGCCCGTGGTCCACAACAAGGGAAACCATGGCAGTGAGACGCCCGCACACCGCAAGCAGAGAGAGGCCAGCCTAGCAACAAAGATCCAGAGCAGTCAAAAATCAAAGAAATAAAGAATTTTTTAAAAATACGCATGACTTGCTTTATTGCAATATTCACCACATTGCAGTGCTCTAGAACCAAATTTACAATATCTCCAAGGTGTGACTGTATCTACCAAAAGCAACTCTGAAAACTTCTTTAAAACCTAAGAACAGTGATTACTGGGATAGGGAACCAGGCAGACAGGAAATCTATTCTGGACTTTGAACCGCATAAATGTTTTATATATTCACTCAAAAAAAGTCTAAATAAATGGACGGATACTTCTTTTAAAAGAGTCTCCACTTTTTTCATAGAGAAAAATGGAAAGACAGCTTACTGAGTGAGAGAAGATTTTGCAAATGATATGACAAATAAGGGGCTAATCACTCAGTCAATTCAGTTGCTCAGTCATGTCCAACTCTTTGCCACGCCATGGACTGCAGTATGCCAGACTTCCCTGTTCATCACCAACTCCCGAAGCTTGCTCAAACTCATGTCCATAGAGTTGGTGATGCCATCCAACCATCTCATTCTCTGTCGTCCCCTTCTCCTCCTGCCTTCAATCTTTCCCAGCATCAGGGTCTTCCAATGATATTCAATATATATATAAGCAGCTCATACAACCCAACATCAAAAGAAAAAAAACAGATAAAAAATGGGCAGAAGAACTGAACAGACATTTCTCCAGGAGGAAATACAAATGGCCCACAGACACATGAAAAGATGCTCAACATTGCTAATCATCAGGGAAATGCAGACCAAAACTACACTGAGATATCACCCCACGCCTATCAGAATGGCTATCATCAGAAAGAGCACAAATGGCAAATACTGGTGAGGATGTGGGAAAAGGGGACCCTCTTACACTCTTGGGGGGAATGTAAATGGGTGCAGCCGCTGCGGAGAGCGATATGGAGGTTTCTGAAAAAAAAAGGAACTAAAAAGAACTACCATATGACCCAGCAATTCCACTCCTGAGTGCACACTGTCCAAAAATGAACACACTAACTTGAAAAGATGCATGTATCCCAATGCTCATAGCAGCATTATTTACAATTGCCAAGATATGGAAGCAACCCAAGTGTCCATCAACAGATGGATGAAATTGTGGTGTATATATATACACACATACATAGGTTTCCCAGGTGTGATGCTAGTGGCAAAGAACCCACCTGCCAATGCAAGAGGCTTAAGAGATATGGGTTCAATCCCACGGTTGGGAAGATCCCCTGGAGGAGGGCATGGCAACCCACTCCAGTATTATTGCATGGAGAATCCCATGGACAGAAGATCCTAGCAGGATATAGTCCTTAGGGTCGCACAAAGTTGGACACAATTGAAGCAACTTAGCACTCACACACGAATATATACACACACAACACACACACTCAGACATATACCATGGAATACTATGCAGCCATTAAAAAGAATGAAAAATTTGCCATTTGCAGCAACTTGGGGAGACTTGGAAGACATTATGCTAGATGAAATGTCAGAAAGAGAAGGACAAACAGTGTAAGATACGCAGTCTAAAAATATAACAAACTAGTGAGTAAAACAAAAAGAGGTAAACTGACAGACAGAGAGAATGAAATAGTGGTTATCGGTGCGGAGAGCGGAAGGAGAGGGGCAATATAAGATAAGGGAGAAAGGGGTTATTATGGGATTGTATGAAATCATGTATGTGAAACTTGAGAACTGTAAAGCAGTATAGCATTTAAAGGTGCTTTCAGTCAATTTTTTTAAAAGTGTGAACTATTATCTAGAATAAAAGTGACCTCAAAACTTGAAAAAAAAATTTTAATAAATAAATTAAAGTCCAGTTGGTTTTACTGCCAAGGGCCTGGGTTCAATCCCTGGTCAGGAAACTAAGATCCCACAAGCCGTGCAGTGCAGCCAAAAATAAATAAAATATATAAATAAAATTTAAATTTTAAATTCCTTCTTTAGAGAGGTTGGTCCATGACCAACCTTAATAAGCTATCTCCTTTCCACCACTCTCATCCCCTCATCTGCTTTATTTTTATTCATAATCCTGTCATTGACTACCATCATTTTAAATGTGTATTGGCTGATTATTGTATATTCCTCCCATTGCAATGCCACCCTGTGAGCAGGGGACCATATCTTGCCCCAGTGTCAGAAATGTGTCATAGATCCCAGAGGGAAAGAGTGAAAATCATCCCCGAGTTGCTCACCTGCCCAGCTGTGTACATCTCCACACACTATCCAGGGCTGGTTGATGTCACACCCAGGATTGAACCTGGCACACCATCGGTGCTCAATAAATGTTTGCTGAGCGAACAAAGAAATGAATGTCTAAAAGAACTTTTAATAGATGGACACATACCTTCCAGAGGGACAAGCAAAACCTTTTAAGAGGAAAACACCTAGAAGAGCTACTGGCGTAGAGGAGTTACGCCATATGTGGTGACGATAATTATACTAAAGTGTGAATGACTTACCTGAGTCTCTTTCTTTGAGCAGAAAGAAGAGAGCCCTGAGAAGATTGGGAGGAAGCAGTTCCTGAGACACAAAAATCTTCTTTGGAGTTTTTCTCCAATAATTGTATCATTTCCTTTTTCTTTTCAAAACCGTCTGTTGGGTGGGCCTCTGCTTGCCTGCTCCCCTCCCTGCGTAGGACATCTAGACAGGAGCCCCCACCAGAGAAGCTACAGCTTCAGACTCGTGATCAGGAGGCCCACAGCGCCCCCCCCCCACCAGGGACCAAAGGGGCCACACCTAGGTGTTGGGACTAGGAGAGCAGGGAGTGACCACCTCTTACTCCCCCTCCACCCCCGGGCTCCTCCAGGCCCTACTCCTGGCTGCCTGAGAGGCTACAATGTGCAGTGGAAGGACCCTGACTTCTGGAATCTGGATCCTGTCCCGGCTCTCAACCTTCCAGTACGTTCTATGCCTCAGTCACTTTCCCCACAAGGGATAGGCTTGGTTTTATTTCACCCCCACATCTTTGGGAAACAGTCGTGCTATTGCCCCATTTCACAGCTGGGGAGGTTGAGGCCAGAGACTCGCTTGCTCACACATTATAAGGGTGTCCTAAGCCAGGCCTCCCACTCAGCTGACCTGTGCTCCCATCCCCTACCACTCTGCCTTAGGCAGGTGTTCCGCCCAGGGATCCTCAGTTTCCCTATCAGGAAAATGCGGGGGACAGAGGCTCCTCTTCAAGTTTATTGTGAACACCGAGTCACTTGAAAAATGACTCACGGAAGCGTTTGACCTAGGAGGGGCTCGTCAACCGTCTTCCCTCCCATAGGAAGCCCTGTATCGGCTCCCATGGACTGCAGCCTTGGAAGAGTGGCTTCTTCCGTTTCCCGTGGGAGTGGGATGAGGGTGTGGGGAGGCACAGATGGAGCATGGCTGGGAGGACCCGCAGGGGTGCAGTGCCCACCAAGCCCAGCATGAGGAGGGGCTGGGGCTGACAGCCCACGTGCCAGGACCCTGGACCCCCTCCCCACCTGTCCCCACGGGGACGTAGTGCCTGCTGCCATCCGCGCTCCAGCAGGGCTGCGAGGATCTGGCAAAGGAAACTAGACAGAGAGGAAAGAGCAGCCCCCTCCCAGCTTTTGTCTCTTCTTTGCAGCGCTGATTTTTGGTGGGTTTTTTTTTTTTAATCCAGCCACGCTGTGGTCCCATCCGGGGCCCCCTGCCTCCTCCCATCTCCTCGCTGGTGGCTGTCACACGATAGACATTTTTAGTGGTGACAGCTGGCCTTGTGGAACTCGGCTCGAGTACGGGAATGGTTTTTTAAAAAACTAGCGAGCCAAACCACCGTCACTTTAAATAGCACTGCCTGGGGAGGAGAGGCGGGGAAACACGTGCAGGCAGGAGCTCCGTGTCCCCACGTCCCCACGTCCCCACGTAGGGCTGGGCTTCCACACGCAGCAGCTTCGATGGAGGGAGGTCCTAGCCGCTAGGACCTCAGAACCCCTGGCTCCCCGCTCTGCATTTGACTAAGGGAGAAAACTGAGGTCCAGAGCGGAAGGACGTCACACCCAGGATCACACGCGCTTGTGAATGGCACGGTGTGTGTGCTCATGCGGGTCCAGTGCCACACCCTTCACTGAGACAAGGCCCCGCCCCCCGATGCCCCCTGTCCTTTCCAGACCTTGGAGACAGCCCACTGCAGTGGACCGTGACTGAGGACCGCTGCTGAGACCAGTGTTCCCAGACTGAGCCACCGTGAATGTCGAGCCCCCACCCCCCCACCCCGCCCCGGAGTCTAGAACAGGCTGGACCTCAGTTAACATCTGTAAAGGAAAGACAGGTCCAGGCTTGGATTCCCAGGGGTCCACAAGCCCCCCGGGGACCCTTCCTCTTTGTAACTGCAGGGATCTGAAGCCTGTGGACTCCCCTTGGCCCCGTCCAACGCCAAGACCTGTCACGGCTGTCCCTGCCACATTCCCTTCGGTAGCGTGAAACTGACCACGACGAGCGTGAAACTGACCACGACGAGCCACCGACAACACAAAATGGATGGATGCCACCACTGCTTCACACACAGATCTCGAGCTCAAGCACAGGAGACCTGGGCTCCGATCCTGGCTCTTCTTCTCCTTGCTGTGGACCCAGCAGTTCATGCCACACTGAGCCTCTATCAGCATCTTTGTGGGTGAGGAGAAGACTATCCGTGGACCTGACTGTGAGAATCAGTTAGAAAATGCATGTAGCGCCCAGAGCCCAGCACCCGCCTCAGTAGGTGGAGGCCGTTCCTAAGATTACCAAGGCGGCAGTTCCTTGTCCCTTCACCACCCGGGTCACCCCTCTCTGGACATGTGCCTCTTCGGTCTGACACCTGTAAGGGGCAGCCGATGCTGGGCACAGAGCAGCACTGAGCCGGGAGAGTACATGAGGACACTCCCCTTCCTTGTTCCAGAGACCGCGTTGCTCCTGGCGTCACCTAAGGCTGAATTCCCCGAGGCTTTCCCACCCCTGCCCCTTCCTGCCTAGTTCTCTCCATGACACTTACCTTCAATGCCACGTTGGTTGGTTCACGTGCATCTCCCCGCCACCTACACAATGGGGCTCCATGAGGGCGAAGGGTTTGCTGCAACATTCAGAGTGCTACCTGGCACATCCCGGGAATTTAACACACAACCATGAGGCTCAACGGGGCGTCTCTGGTAGCTCAGCTGGTAAAGAATCTGCCTGCAATGCAGGAGACCCCGGTTTGATTCCTGGGTTGGGAAGATCCCCTGGAGAAGGGATAGGCTACCCACTCCAGTATTCTTGGGCTTCCCTGATGGCAACGAGGGAGACCCGGTGGCTCAGTCAGTAAAGAATCCATATGAAATGCGGGAGACCTGGGTTCAGTCCTTGGGTTGGGAAGACCCCCCAGAGAAGGGAACAGCTACCCACTCTAGTATTCTTGCCTGGAAAATTCCACAGAGAGTCAAGCCTGGCAGGCTACAGTCCATGGGGTCACAAAGAGTCAAACACGACTGAGCGACTTTCACTTACTCAGGAGGCTCTAACATGGCCCTGGGGGCACCTCAGCAAACTGA
Organism: Oryx dammah; assembly: GCF_014754425.2. Classification (NCBI taxonomy): domain Eukaryota; kingdom Metazoa; phylum Chordata; class Mammalia; order Artiodactyla; family Bovidae; genus Oryx; species Oryx dammah. The sequence goes on along the minus strand of NW_024070209.1, from coordinate 98,448,238 downwards.
CAGCTTCTCCCTGTCTCATCCAGAACAACCTGGGCAGTTGTGGGAGATGTTAAAAATTAGAGAAAGGAAACACAAAGTGGAAGGGAGAGGTGAGGGGACAACCCCATAGCAAGAGCGAACCTTTGTATCCCAAGAACCTTGGTTTAAATACAAACCTCTGCTCTCCTCTGCTGACCTGCTGGGTGTCTCTCATTTGATGTGAAAACACCCTGGGAGGTGAATTTTTTTTACCATCTCTTTACCCGATTTAACAGAGAGGGCCACTGAGGCTCAGAGAGGTGAGTACACTTGCCCAAGGACACACGGTACAAAGTGTGGGACTTAGAATTCTAACCCAGCTCTGACCCTAGTGCCTAAACTCTTGCTATTAGTAACCTATTGATAATCTTCAGCCCTGCCCAAGAGTTATCCTGCAGCAGGGCAAAGAGAAAATCCTCTTCACCATAAGGAAGATTCGGAAATTAAACAGGCTGGGGACTTCCTTGGCGGTCCAGTGGTGAAGACTCCATGCTTTCACTGCAAGGGCACAGGTCTGATCCCTGGTCAGGGAACTAAGATCCCACATGCCATCGAGTGTGGCCAAAATTCTTTTTTAATTAAAAAATCTAACTGGCTGTTATGTAAAGCAGGGAGCTCTCCATCACTAGAAGTATTCGAATAGAGGCTTAGCAACCCCCAGAGATGGACAGGATGCCAGGGTCCCTGCACTGGGTGAGGGTGGGTGTCAACTAGAGGGACTTTAGGATCTCAGTGCTGACTTTTTGATTCTGTGATCTATACCACAAGCTGTGAACTGCGGGTCTGTGCTTCCACAACCAACACAGTTACTCTATGTTTCAAGGCTTAGAAAAGAAAAAATAACCCAGGGGGTTAAAAAAATGTACTAGCATATCATACACTGAGAAACACACTTATTTTTACATAAGAAAAATTTTCGTTAATAATAATATCTAATATTTCATGGAGTTCCTACATGCCAGATTATAACAAATATTTTACTATATCAAGTTATTTAAATATATTATCCCGTTTAATCCACACTGCAATCCTGTGTAGTGTATCCTCTGATCATAAGGTGTGGATTAGTCAGCTTTCTGCTTCAATCCTGCTGTGTAACAAACTGCCCCACCAATCCAGAGGCTTGCCACAATTTCTCTTCCTCTCTCACAGGCCTGCAGGTCAACCCGGGTGACACTGCTTCATTCTGTGGGTCAGCTTGATTTAGCTCCAGTCCATGGGTCAGATTCAGGTCAGCTCCATGAGTGTCTCCTTCTAGAGCCATCAGCTATGTGAGACATTTTGCCTTGTAGCACATGGCGGAAGGTCAGGCAGCCAAGCCCCAAATTCAACCATTTATCAAGCTGGTGCTTTGGTCACATCCACTAATGTCTGACTGGCCGAGGCAAGTCACATGGCCGAGCCCACACTTCAGCGGGCTGGGGATTATCCTCTGGCGACTGCAGTGGGAGGTGTACCACAAACTCACGTGGCAAAGAGCGTGGATATATCATCCTGTTACAGGAGGGAATGAAAATTTGAGAATAATATCCGATCTACCCCCAAGAGGTCTCAGAGGTGAGAACCCAGCCTCACCTAAGGACACAAGTGGCCCAAGGTCACATGGCTGGTAACTGGAATTCCAACCGAGATTCCGACCTAGGTTGTCTGACATCGAAGCTCTCTGCTCCCACAGGCTGTAGGGCAAGTACCTGATACATACTAGGTGCTCCATAAATTATCAGTTCATTGTTAAGGTGTGCGCTTCAAATGGATGGTTTATTGCCTGTCAATGAAACTGTTAGACTATCTTTAAACAGAAAATTTTAAGTACAAGAGAGAAATGATCAATCGATGCCTTCATTAGCTGCTAGTGCCTGGTGCGAGACTTGGTTCTGAAGCATGTCAGCAAAGGATTAGAGCTCAGCTTCCACAGTGAGAACCAAGAAGTCTCTGTGATGTCCATAAGGGGCTGTTCACAGGGGAGGTCAGGCCTCCACGGTGAGGCTGCTCTGGAGAAGAGGCCAAAGAAGGTCTCATTCTTCAGAACCAAAGGTTGAGAGCGAGCGACTATAGTCAGCCTGGACATCGAGGAGGTAAGGAGAGAGGCGGGTGCACTGCTTGCTTGGGTCTGCCCCAAACATCCCTCGCACTGAACCAAAGAGAGTGATGCCCTGCACTCAGCCAGTGAGCTGGGGTGGTCTGCGAGACGCAGGGGACAGGGCCAAGGCTGTGGCCCCAGGTCAATCCAACGCTCCATCTGCCCTTGCACCTCCTGGGTGGCAGAAGGGTGACCACAGTGAGGATGTAGCCCTTGCCCAGAAAGGGCCCTTTGCCTTGCAACCCAGAATTTGGGTCACACGTTGCCTCTGAGCCCCAGATTTCTCCTTAGTTAAAAATAAGAGGGCAGGAGAGGAGGTGGAAAAGATGGTAAATAAAGGGAAAGGTTGGACCATCTGTTCTACCTGTCCTAGCAAACTGTATCACCTGGTGCCCAAACATAGAGGAGGAACAGCCCAGCTAATTGGTGAAGCCAGGAGAGTGCTGGGCTAGCTGCACTGGGCGGCCCCCCATGATTTAATAGGTCTGGGCCATGATGGGCAACCAGCTGCAAACCTCCCCAAACCAGAAACCAGAGGGTATCATGCCCGGCGGGGAAACACGCCACCACTGTGAAGTCATCTTGCTAAAAACAGCGAACTCAAATCTGGAAGAGCCTCAGACCCAAATACCAATTTACAGAAAATACAGAGAGCAGAGAAACAGGTTAGAAACTGCCACGGAGACGTAGTCGGCAAGATCCAGATCAAGGGGAACTCTTCCTGACAAATATATCGCAAGGAAAACAAGAAGACTCAGAGAGCCTATTTAAGAACAGATTAAAACCACTTGTCAATTTCAGTGTGCGGTGCTTATTTAGATGCTGATTCGAAGGAAAATAATCACATATGAGTGCATGTTGTATATATTTTCACATATTAAATACATAAATATAAGTATATATTAAATATGTAATATAAGAATACCCTAAATATTATATTAAAAGATAAGTGTTTATATGTTTAATATAAATTGAGACCATTGGAAATGTAATGACACGAAATATATTTACACTTAGAAATGTGATTATTTGATTTGGGGTTTTTAGGTGTTAGAGTGATAGGTTACAATTTTTTCTTTTTAAATTAATTTTTATTGGAGTATAGTTGCTTTACATGTTGTGTTATTTTCTACTGTACAGCAAATTGAACCAGCTATACATATCTATCAATATCTATATATATACATATCTATCTATCTATCTATACATATATATGTATATCTCCCCTCTTTTTTGGATTTCCTTCCTGTTGGTCACCATGGAGCACCGAGTAGAGTTCCCTGAGCTATACAGTAGGTTCTCATTAGTATCATTAGTAATCTATTTCCACTCCAGTATTCTTGCCTGAAGAATCCCAGGGACAGAGGAGCCTGGCAGGCTACAGGTCATGGGATCACAAGAGTTGGACACGACTTGGCGCTATCTTTTTCTCTCTATGTCTCTATTTCTGTTTTGCAAATAAGATCACCTATACCATCTTTCTAGATTTTATGTGTGTGTGCTCAGCTGCTCAGTCGTGTCCGATTCTCTGCAACCCCATGGACTGTAACCCACCAGGCTCCTCCATCCATGGGATTCTCCAGGCAAGAATACTGGAGTGGGTTACCATTTCCTACCCCAGGGGATCTTCCCGACCCAGGGATTGAGCCTGAGTCTCCTGAGTCTCCTGCATTGGCGAGCAAATTCTTTACCACTGAGCCACCTGGGAAGCCCCCCGATTCTACATACATGCATTAATACAGAATACTGATCCTTCTCTTTCTGACTTACTACATTCTCTATGGCAGTCTCTAGGTCCATCCACTTGGAAAGGGCTTTATTTTCCAGAGCTGCCTTCTGAAGTACTTCCAGATGAAACAATATGATGTATGGGATTTGCTTCAAGGTAAATAGAGAGGAAAAGCAAGTGGGGACAAGAGGTGAAATGACTCTGATCGTGAGCCGGGTGATGGACACATGAGCTCACCGCACCACCCTCTCCATTTTTGGTAAATGCTCTATATTTTCCATCCTGAGATATTAAAGCTAAGTAACCCCCATAAGAAAAAAAATTTAGAAAGGTTCCTTTTCCATTTTTTATTGGAAACACAGAGAAACATAAAATTTACTGCCTTAGCCATTTTTAAGTGTGCCATTCTGTAACATTAAGCACATACACACTGTTATGCAACCATCACCACCATCCATCACCAGAATCCTTCTCATCTTGCAAAACTGGAACTCTGTCCCCGTCAAACAATTCCCCATTTCTCCCTCCCCACAGCCCCTGGACAATTCAGTTCAGTTCAGTTGCGCAGTCGTGTCTGACTCTTTGCCACCCCATGGACTGCAGTACGCCAGGCCTCCCTGTCCATCACCAACTCCCAGAGCTTGCTCAAACTCATGTCCATCCAGTTGGTGATGCCATCCAACCATCTCATCCTCTGTCGTCCCCTTCTCCTCCTGCCTTCCCAGCATCAGGGTCTTTTCAAATGAGTCAGTTCACATCAGATGGCCAAAGTATTGGAGTTTCAGCTCTCACAGTTCCAACTCACATTCAAACATGACCACTGGAAAAACCATAGCCTTGACTAGACGGACCTTTGTTGACAAAGTAATGTCTCTGCTTTTTAATATGCTGTCTAGGTTGTCATAACTTTCCTTCCAAAGAGTAAGCATCTTTTAATTTCATGGCTGCAGTCACCATCTGCAGTGATTTTGGAGCCCCCAAAAATAAAGTCAGACACTGTTTCCACTGTTTCCCCATCTATTTCCCATGAAGTGATGGGACCAGATGCCATGATCTTTGTTTTCTGAATGTTGAGCTTTAAGCCAACTTTTTCACTCTCCTCTTTCACTTTCATCAAGCATCAAGAGGCTCTTTAGTTCTTCTTCACTTTCTGCCATAAGGGTGGTGTTATCTGCATATCTGAGGTTATTGATATTTCTCCCGGCAATCTTGATTCCAGCTTGTGCTTCATCCAGCCCAGCGTTTCTCATGATGTACTCTGCATATAAGTTAAATAAGCAGGGTGACAATATACAGCCTTGATGTACTCCTTTTCCTGTTTGGAACCAGTCTGTTGTTCACTAGCTTTGTTCGTAGTGATGCTTTCTAAGGGCCACTTGACTTTCGCATTCCAGGATGTCTGGCTCTAGTCCAGTGATCACACCATCGTGGTTTTATCTGGGTCATGAAGATCTTCTTTGTAAAGCTCCTCTGTGTATTCTTGCCACCTCTTCTTCATATCCTCTGCTTCTGTTAGGTCCAGACCATTTCTGTCCTTTATTGTGCCCATCTTTGCATGATGTTCCCTTGGTATCTCTAACTTTCTTGAAGAGATCTCTAGTCTGTCCCATTCTATAGTTTTCCTCTATTTCTTTGCATTGATTGCTGAGGAAGACTTTCTCATCTCTCCTTGCTATTCTTTAGAACTCTGCATTCAGATAGATTTATCTTTCCTTTTCTCCTTTGCTTTATCTTCTCTTCTTTTCTCAGCTATATGTAAGGCCTCCTCAGACAACCATTTTGCCTTTTTCCATTTCTTTTTTGGGGGGATTGTCTTGATCACTGCCTCCTGTACAATGTCACAAATCTCTGTCCACAGTGCTTCAGAAACTCTATCAGATCTAATCCCTTGAATCTATTTGTCAATCCAATGTATAATCATAAGGGATTATATTTAGGTCATATCTGAATGGTCTACGATCATGGCATCTGGTCCCATCACTTCATGGGAAATAGATGGGGAAACAGTGGAAACAGTGTCAAACTTTATTTTGGGGGCCTCATGGTGATTGCAGCCATGAAATTAAAAGACGCTTACTCTTTGAAAGGAAAGTTATGACCAACCTAGACAGCATATTAAAAATCAGAGACATTACTTTGCCAACAAAGGTCCGTCTAGTCAAAGCTATGGTTTTTCCAGTAGTCATGTTTGAATGTGAGAGTTGGACTGTGAAGAAAGCTGAATGCCAAAGAATTGATGTTTTTGAACTGTGGTGTTGGAGAAGACCCTTGGACTGCAAGGAGATCCAACCAGTCCATCCTAAAGGAGATCAGTCCTGGCTGTTCATTGGAAGGACTGATGTTAAAGCTGAAACTCCAATACTTTGACCACCTCATGCGAAGAGTTGACTCATTGGAAAAGACCCTGATGCTGGGAGGGATTCAGGGCAGGAGGAGAAGGGGATGACAGAGGATGAGATGGCTGGATGGCATCACCGACTCGATGGACATGAGTTTGGGTAAACTCCAGGAGCTGGTGATGGACAGAGAGGCCTGGCGTGCTGCGATTCATGGGGTCACAAAGAGTCGGACACGACTGAGCGACTGAACTGAACTGAACTGAATGGTCTAGTGGTTTTCCCTACTTTCTTCAATTTAAGTCTGAATTTGTCAATAAGGAGATCATGATTTGAGCCATAGTCAGTTCCCAGTCTTGTTTAGCTGACTGTATAGAGCTTCTCCATCTTCAGCTGCTAAGAATATAATCAATCTGGTTTCAGTATTGACCATCTGGTGATGTCCATGTGTAGAGTCTTCTCTTGTGTTGTTGGAAGAGGGTGTTTGCTATGACCAGTGCGTTCTCTTGGCAAAACTCTGTCAGCCTTTGCTCTGCTTCATTTTGTACTCCAAGGCCAAACTTGCCTGTTACTCCCGGTATCTCTTGACTTCCTACTTTTGCATTCCAGTCCCCTATGATGAAAAGGGCATCTTTTGTTTTTGCTCTTAGTTCTAGAAGGCCCTGGACACCACACATAGCCCCTGGACACCACCATTTTATTTTCTGTCTCTATGAATTTGACACCTTTGGTATCTCATAGGAGTGGAATCATATAGCATTGTCCATTTGTAACTGGCTTATTTCACATAGCAGAGGAGCCTAGCGGGCTACCGTCCATGGGATCGCAAAGAGTCAGACACAACTTAGTGAGTCAACAACAATGTCCTCAAGCTTCATTCATGTTGCAGCATGAGTCAGGATTTCCTTCCTCTTTAAGCTAATATTCCATTGCACGTATAGACCACATTGTGTTTATCCATTCATCCATCAGTGGTCACCTGGGTGGCTTCCACAGTCTGACTATTGTGAATAGTGCTGTGATGAACATGGCTGTATAAATATCCTTTCAAGTTTCTCCAATAAGATAATTAAGGCAGCCATTCTTTCCACATCAGAAGTGGGAACTCATGGCCTGACATTCCTGCAACATTCAAAATAAGACACAGTAGGGGATTTCCGTGGAGGTCCAGTGGTTAAAACTTCATGCTTCCAGTGTAAGGGACACCAGTCCAATCCCTAATCAGGGAACTAACTAAGGATCCATCTGCCATGTGCCATGATCAAAATTTTTTAAATAAATAAGTGAAAATTGCTGGGCACCTGCTAAATGCCAGGCGCCATGTGAGAGTCTATGGATCCCCCAGTGAGCAAGACAGATACACCTTTGGCTGAGTGGAGCTGCCTGTCCCAGGGGGCCTGTCAGGGCAAGGGGCCTTAAGGGCATGGGGACAGGGCATTGCAGGTCAGGCCTGTGCTTTAGGGAGCTCTAGCAGGTCGGACACGACTGAGCGACTTCCCTTTCACTTTTCACTTTCATGCATCAGAGAAGGAAATGGCAACCCACTCCAGTGCTCTTGCCTGGAGAATCCCAGGGACGGGGGAGCCTGGCGGGCTGCCGTCTATGGGGTCGCACAGAGTCGGACACGACTGAAGCGACTTAGCAGCAGCAGCAGAGTGTCAGGCTGAAAGGGAACAAGTTTACCAGCCAAGCAAAAGGCAACAGCAGAGCTATTCCACACACCCCCATCAATGTCACTGTCCGGCCCCATCCAGAATGTGGCCCCTCGTCCCTTCCCTCCGCCCCTCCCTGCTAACACCTGACTCAGGCAGCCCTGCCTGTCAGGCCAGCCAGCCCAGCAAGACTCAAGGGGTCACCTCTGCTTTTAAAGTGAAAGCGTTAGTCGCTCAGTTGTGCCCAACCCTGCAGCCCCATGAACTGTAGCCCTCCAGGCTCCTCTGTCCATGGGATTCTCCAGGCAAGAACACTGGAGTGGGTTGCCACGCCCTCCTCCAGGGGATCTTCCGGACCCAGGGATGGAATTCGGGTCACCCACATTACAGGTGGCTTCTTTGCCAGCTGAGCCACCAGGGAAGCCATTCAGGAGAGGGCCGGCCCTACAGACAAGCTTTTGGCGAGAAGTGGAATGCCTTTCTTTTCTCTTTCCTAATCGGTGTCCAGGAAAGGAGGGTGGTTCTTGAAGTGAGGATGGCTTCTTTTCAGAACCTAAGAAAGCTGGGCCCATGCATTTTCTCTGCTCACTGTGAGCCCACATGTGCCAAGGCTTGAGGAACCATCAGGGAGACAGAGGTGGGCACACCCCAATTTCTGTTCTCAAGGGGTTCTCAGTCTAATTGGAGAGCCAGACACACACCCAATGGCAATGCATCCCGGAAAGTGCTGTGATGGGAGAAGTACAGGCACAAAGAGGGCCCCAAGCCCACTGCAAGGGGACACCTGGGCTGGAAGGCATGCCAGGGCTGACTTTGGAGTGTGGGGAGGCAGTGTGCCTCTTGGGGCTCAGAGGGGAGGGTGGCTGTGCCTCAGGGTTGAAGTGGGGCTCCAGAAAAGAGGCTGAGCAGTGGGCAGGGCCAGGGAATGAAGGCCCTGCAGGCAAAAGGTCTGGATTTTACCCCAAGGCATTAGGGAGCCATTGAAGACTGTTCAGTAAGAGAGAGAGAGCTGAGCACGTATGCCCTCGAAAGTTCCATCACTCCAGCTGCTGTGGCCAAGACGGGAAGTAGGAGCGGGGCAGGGTGGAAGATGGCAGATGGGTTGGAGGGTTCCACAGCATCACAGAGGGTCTCCGGTGCCTTCTTGGGAGCCTGCCTACAGGGCAAACCCCCTCCTCGCCACCCTCCGCACTGGAAAACTCCAGAAATGACTAGGGCCACTTCTTTGGCCTCCACCCCAGTCCCCTGCCAAGGCACTCAGGGAGACATGGCTAAAAACGCAGAGCTGCAAAGAGTCCACATGGGCCTGAATGGGTAGGAACCTGGGATGAGATAAGAGAGGCTCGCTGGCACACTTGGCATTTGCAAAGCCTTGGGGTCATCGCTTCTCTGGGCTTCGGTTTCCTCGCCTATAAAATGGAGATAAGGCCTGTGCTTCCCCTTCAGGGAGGCAGAGACAATCATGAGAAAATAAAATCCAGTGCTCCCACAGTGCTCTCTCAACAAAGGTTAGTGACTGACCATCAGTAGCAGTATTACTATGACACACGCCCTCTCAACCCCTCCACCGCAAGCAGCTTGCTTCAAGTGTTCCTGCTCTTTGCTACCTGCTTTTCTGTGACTCTGCTCTGAACAGTCCCCTCCCTGATTCTCAAGCCAGTGAAATCCTGCCTGTGCCTCAAAGCCCAGCTCAAAGGTCACCTCCTCTGCAAAGCCTGCCTGGATTCCCCCTCCCCTCAACACAGAGACTCTCACACCCACAGCCTTCAAGGCTCACCAGTTCCCAGTTTCTCATGAGGTAAGAAGCTTGTGTAACCTTGTCACGTCCCCCTTTGGTCTTTGAGGGCTGAGATTCCAGCACAGGGGCTGGCATGGAGCAGAAGTTCAGTACTTGTGGGATGGCTGTGTGGACAGATGGACAGCAGAATGGGTGAAATGAGCTCTCTGCCTCAGTCAGAACTAGTTGCAAGTATAGAAACCCAACTCAAACTACTGTAAACCAGAAGGCAGAGACTGCTTCAGGCAAAGCTGGATCCAGGTGTTCAGACAATGGCCTCTCTTTCTTTTTCTCTGTCTTCTTCATCTCTCAGCACTATTCTCTATTATGCTGGCTTCATCTTTTCCCAGGCTGTCCACTGATGGTTGACCATATTTCTTATACCGTACCAACCTTGACCACCAGCAGAAAAGACTTGCACGTTCCCCTTTATCTGAGCCCACACCTCAGGATTATGTCTCTTTGGCCTCCCTTGGGTCACATGATGACACCCACCAAGCACTGGCCAGGGGACAGCCAGGCCAGGATCACAGGCCCACCCCCAACAGAGGATGAGGGAACCACTTGAACCAGGAAACTGAGAGTGAGGCTGAGGTGCTGGGCAGGTCGAAACAACAGCCACATCGCCTGCTCCCAGCCCAGCCCCAGTAGTGGGTCTGCAGGCCACGTCTGGCTCTGCCCAAAGTGGAAAGAGTAGACAAGAGGGCCCTCCTCAGAGAACTCAGCCCCAAAGAGGAAACGGATGGGTAAACATATCACTAAGAGCCTCGTTGTCAGGCCATAGGAGCCAAGCAGATGGCCTGAAGGAGGTGATCACGGGGGAAGCCTCCTGGGTGGTCAGGAGGGGCGTCCCCAGGAGAAGCTGAGAAGGGTCATCACACCCACCTTGGCCAGGCATCCCAGATCCTCCTCCCATGGGCTCATCTGCCACCACCACCCCCTCCAGGCCACACCCAGACCGGGTATGACGAGGCCCACGGGTCTCCAGCTCCCACTGGCTCTGATCCGGAGGGTGGTTCCCCCCAACGCACGAGAGAAGGGCACCGCACCCCGCGGTGTGCACTCAAGGCGAGAAGAACTGGAGTCATTTAGATGGCAATCAATTCAAAAGCTGTCACCTCCTCTTCCAACCTCCTAGGAACCACGACAATAATAATAATATGCACACCACACCCCGTGCAACCCCGGGAAGCGGCTGCACACCACGTTATCACCATTTCCAGGCAAGGACTCGAGGGCCAGGGAAGGACGTCCCCTGCCCAGTGTCGCACAGTAAGTGCCGAGCTGGGACTGGAGCCTGGGTCTGGGTGACCCCGGAGCTGTGTTTGCAACGCTCCGCTGCTGCCTTTCACTCCAGCCACTGTCTCCATAGTCAGATGTCTATCACCACTGCCTGGAGAGCTGCGTATAAAGCCTTATCCCTGGACCCTTCTTCGGATCCTCTGCACCAGGGTCTCAGGACAGAAGGAGCCCAGGAATCTGCACTTCGCCAGTCTCCAGGTAGACTCTACACAGCCAGGCTAGCAGGAGCCTGGGAAAACCGTTCGGTTTCCAGAATATCCCATCAAAACGGTGAGGAGCCAGATAGAGACAGTCCCCAAGGGCCCCACTGGGGAAGGGACCTCAGTGACCAACACCCGCCTTGGTCTTCCTTCCCCCTCCTCGTGGCCCCACATATTCTAATCTTTTTAACTTAAATGTTCAGAGTCCCCGCCCCTGTTCAAGCACAAATGTGTAGTTTCCACCAGGATTTCGGGGGGCATGAGGGGAAGGTCTCAGGCCAACACTTTCTGTGTGTTCCAATCTTCTCATGAAGTAAAGGCCCTTGACCCTCAAGATAGATTTTTTTCCCTACGGTCTGAATTGTATTTGTGAAGGGGTCATTGATTCGCTTCATTTTTTATCAATCAAAGACAAATCATAGCCAGCCAGGCCTCTGATCTGGGGGACGTGGCCACTCTGAGATGACCCCATCCTCACCTGGACCACAGACACCCAACGTTTCTGAGGGGATCCCAGGAGCTTCGTTCCTACTGGACTTTCTCGAGAATCCAGAACACTCCTCAGAAGTCCGGGAGCCTGAGGTGCCAGTTAGGGGGCCTGGGTTCCAGGCAGAGGGGACAGAGAGTAGGCTGAGAACAATCTGCCAAGATTACCTTGGAAGCAAAACACCCAGGTGCTGTGAGCAGTAAGGCAGGGCTTCCTACCAGTCCCTGTAGACGTGACCAGAGCCCAGGAGCACGTCCCCAGGGTCTCTTGGCCACAGGGCCAGAGCAGAGCAAACCAGAGCGGTGACCCAGTCAGAGCTCATTTTCAATACCAGAGCTCCAAACACACACACACCCCACCCCACCCCCATGCAACTAGCTGGGCCTGCGGACCCCCAACATCTGGCCTGAATCCTTCCTGCTTCTGCCACATCTGGGATGAAAGGGAGGGTGTGAAAATGACCTCCCCATTTCCCAGGGCTGGTCCCTGACAGTTGGGAGAGTCGGAGGAGAAGGCTCCTCTTGGATCTCACACAGAAGAAGCTCATTCAGCAGACATTTGCCAAAGTCTGTTTCCCCTCCCAGTAACAGGGATGCTGAGCCTTCTCTGCCCCCAGCCCGTAATTCTGCCCTCTCCCTGCCTGACTCCTGGAACAGCTCCAGGACGGCAGCAGACCGGCTCCTGCTGCAACTTTGCCCTGGAACAAGCCAGGACCTGGAAACAGGGCCCCTGGGCTGGGTCCAGGCTCTGCCACTGACCCCTTAGGCCAGACATCCTGCCTGAGAAACAGTCACCCATCCATTTGAGTTCAAATGAATACTCTTCCCCGTGATTCCAGGTCCTTCAGAGGCCCCCACTCGACTCACCACCTCTCACACTGGCCTCAGCCCCGAGACCCCTCTAATAAGCCTGAGAGCCCTCCCTCATGCTGTTCCCTCCGACTGGAACACCTTCACCTGATCTGGCCAGCCATGGCCCAGTCTTAATAACCCCGTCCAGTATCTTGGGCCTTTTTCAGGCCCCTGGGCCACCATCCCTATGATTCAGGTGGGGTCATCATTACGTGTTATTAATGCGATTCAGGTGGGGGTCATCATTATGTGATCCCCCCTCTCATGCGCACTCTAACCCCAAAGCACCAGACACATAGTTGACAACGTTTGGCCAACGGAGACTGGAAAGGTTTCTGTGAGATCACGGGTTTTAAATCGCGGGCTCGGACGCCGCTGGGGGCTGTCAGTGAAAGGAGGGTGGGTGCTCAGGATTGGGGGCAGGCGCCCGGCTCCGCCCCTTAAAGGGCTCCTGGGGGAATGCGAGCGAGTTATCCAGAGGTCTTCAGCGTCCTGAGGGTTAATTCAAAGGGTCTTCCACGAGTGCGACCTCCACCCAGGAGAGGAGCCTGCGCTCCCGCGCCAACAACGAGCTCCGCGGGTGCCCGGGTGCCCCGCGGCTCGGCGCACGTCTGCGCCGGCGGCGGCGCGCCCGGGGCGACGGGGATGAACTACAATTCCCATGATGCCGCACTCCGTGCTGTGCCCGGGCGGAGCGAGCGCCGGCAGCACCGCCCCTCACGGCCTTCTGGGGACTGTAGTTCTCCCCAGAGGGGCGCGGCCTGGGCACTGAGGCGTCCGGGCGGTCTCTTAAGGGAAATCCGGAGCCTCAGCTGCCGGCTGGTAGGGAGGGGCTGAGGCCGCTGACGGCCCGGCTGGGGCTCCCTCCACTCCAGTAGCTGTGTCTCCCAGCATCATTTCTTCTTCATCTTCGTCATCGTCGTCACCACCATCAGCTGCAGCAGCGTCGCAAACTTCTCTGTTTCGTGAGCAGCTACTTTGTGCCAGGCCCTGGGCTAATCTCTTGGAAGACAGGGATGAAGACAGACACGGTCCCCCGCCGTTGCTGGCACACAGTCCAGGCAGGGAGGCAGACTTGGGAGATTTAACCGCACAAATACTTAATTACTTGTGCTGGGTCTGCAGGAGTACCGCATGAGGCTCTAAGACAGGGAAGGAGACTGTGGTTATTTCTGAGCTAAGGACAGACATAGAGTGTAGACAGATGGGCTGGAGTCTCTGAGATTCAAAGAGTGAGTTTGAGGGGTGCGGTGGGAAAATCCAGAACCCTTCCTGTGCAAATCTCTTCATTCTCCCCCAAAAGAAATTTGTCCAGAGAGGTTCGGGGACTTGCCAGAAGTCACAGCAAGTCAGAGGAAGCTAGTACAAGGAGGCAGCCCGGGAGGTTAAACTGCCGAGGGACTGGGCCTGAGTCTTCTGTATTCTAGATGTGCCACCATTCTCTCACACACACATACACACACACATGAACACACCCCTCTCATCCCATCCTGCACACAGTGGTATGAGGAAGAGTTCCAGGGGCAAAGACAGCTCATGCCCAGTGTCTCCCTCAATGTGGCAGAGCTCAGCCCTTCACCTCCTTGCGAAAGTCTTCTCCCTGAGCTGTCTCCCCATCACTGTAAAGGGGGCACAAAACACCCCCCTCGTGGGGTAGTTCTAGCAGAAAAACCAAAGATGATGGACCTGAGACCAGTGTTTTACAAGCAGGAGAGGTGTTGGTGTGAGTCACTTTCTGTTCTGTGTCCCAGTGCAATACTGTGGGATGACCAGGAGCCATCTGTGGACAGCCATTGGGCGCCAACCGGGGGACAGCTGCCAGTGCGGGAGGTGAGCAAAGGAGAGAGCTGGGAGTTGGAGGCCCTTCTCTGAAGAATTCAAGTTTAATCTGAGCCCTGAGGACACCCCCTTCAAGTCTCCAAAGTGAGGGTGGCATGTGTCTCCGTCAGCAACACATTGCAGGCACTCAGCTTATATAGCAAAGCTTCAGTGCAAGTACGGCCATGTCACCCCTCCTGAAAAGTCATCCGTGGCTCCCTGTGGCCCTCAGGTGAAGTCCACAGTCCATTGTCTGACCGCTGCCCACTCCTTGCCCCAGAATTCACCAAACCCTTCTCTTCTAGAGAGGGAAGGCCTTTGGCCAAAGCTATGGGTTGGCAACCCAGAGGGTATTCCAGTCCCTCTCTCTTTCTTTTTCCTACTGTAGAGATGAGCAAAATTGTAAAACTCCCATTTTTCCTAGCCTCTCTTGCAATCTTAGGAGGCCAGGTAACCCAGTTCTAGCTAATGAGAGGGAACAGAAGTCCCTGGGGAGCAATTCCTTTCTGAATAAGGAGATGGAGTCTGGCAAGGAAAAAGCCTTTTCACCCTTTGCTCTTTGGCTTTTAGCTCTTTCTTCTTCTTCCTGCCTGGAACACAGACATGAGGCCCAGAGGTTTGGCAGCCATATTGTGTCCATGAGGCAGCAATGTGCATTTTCAAGGCCTCCCTGCTAAGGATAGTGAGAAGGAAGATAGAAAGAGCCAGGGTACCTGGTGGCATCTATAAACCTCTATACCAACCCCTGATTTCTCACCGCCCCCACCCCCACTCCCCAGTTTGTTGTTGTCCAAGTCAGAATCCCCATATGTTTAAGCTGCTGTAGTATAGTTTATTTATTTGATGTGAACACAGTGCTGATGATACATAACCCTGCCTGAATGTCCCCTTGTTGCTCTCCTTGGGGTTCACTGTGCTGCAGCCTCTGTCCTGGCCTCTTTTGGTGCTTTGACTACACTGAGTTCATTTCCGCCTCAGGGCCTTTGCACTGCCCATATCCACTCTTGACTGGCTCCTTCCATCACCCAGGCCTCAGCTGAAATGTAACCTCCTCCAAAAGGCCCTCCCTGGTCACTACACCATCTTGGGGAGTCTCCCTAGAGCCTCCCCTCTAGCATTATGACCTTGCTTAATTTTACCACCATTCCTTATTGCTAGCTGATAGTTTCTCTCTAAATTTATTTCTTCATTTGCTTATTATACAGAACGTGAGCTTTGTGGGAGGGAGGTTGTCAGCATTTATGGCTGAATTATTCACCTCTGTATCCCCAGTGCAAGGCACATAGTAGGCACTCACTAAGGGTTTATTGGATTAATTAATTGACATGTTAATTAATGCTGCTGCCCTGCCTGACATGAGCTGTCTCTCTGCCTCTTTGCTTGGGAACTGGAAATGCCCACTCTTTCTTCGAGCCACCCCTCCTAGGAAAGCCTTTGGTGCTCCTATATTGGGGCTGGGCCAGGTCTGGGTCCCACACTCAGGACTTTGCATGTCTCTCCTCCTCTGCCCTTTCACAGTCATGATCACAGGGCAGTCGATGTCTTCATCTGTTAGATGTCATCTCCCCCTCCAGGACATAAACGCTAAGAGGACTGTCTTCTTTGTTCCTCATTCCATGGCCAGTGCCTGGCACAGGTAGAAGTCTTTAGGGTTGTTTTTCGCTTTGTTTTCAATTTATTTATTTTTGGCTGCACTGGGTCTTCGTTGCTGCGTGCAGTCTTTCTCTAGTTGTGAGCGGGGGCTCCTCTCTGAACGGCAGTGCACGGGCTTCTCACTGCAGTAGCTGCTCTTGTTACAGATCACAGGCTCCAGGGTCTGCGGGCTTGTCGTTGTGCCTCACGGGCTTAGTTGCTCCGCAGCATGTGGGGTCATCCCGGATCCGGGATCAAACCCATGTCCCCTGCATTGGCGGGCGGATTCTTCACCACTGGACCACCAGGGAAGTCCCAGAAATGTTTGTTGAATGAGTGAATGACAGGAGCTACTTGCTGACTGTGTGCCAAGCCCTGGGGAAGGGGCTGTTTCGATGACTTGATCACTGCCCCAACCTGGAAGATCTCAGTCTTGAGGCCAGGGACCACTCAAGTACCATCTCCCCTGCCCCACCTGCTACAGGAAAAAACGAAATCAAAGCCGCGCAGCCGGTTCAGATCTGCCCTGCTCTGAACAAAGGGGCAGCCGGGGCTTCTGCCCAGACAGGCGCCAGCACCAGCAACACGAGCAAAACCAGGCTGCCTCTGCAACCCCAGGGGCTCCAGGCTACTGCTCTGCAAGAATGTGCCCCTTCCCTTCACCACATCCTTCTCAACCTTTCCCCCACATAACAGCGCAAACCCTCAGCCCTCGCGTGGAATTTTTCGTCTTCTAAGCGCTTTATAAACATTAGCTCATTAGCCGAGCGGCCCCTCGACACCAGGAGGGTGCTCCCTGGGTGTCTTCTGAGTCATAGTGCTGGAGTTTACCGACGAAAACAAGTTTTTCCCATGGAGTGAGTGCTGCGCCATGGCCAAGAGCACTATGTCTCAGAAAAAAGGAAGGAGGAGGAAAGAAACACGGCCTCTGGTGAGCACAGCTGAGCGCTGGGCCTGGTGTCAGCATCAAGAGAGCCGAGGGTGCCAGGCTCGGGGTGGTGCCACCCAGCTTCGGTCCCTGTCCAGAGCCCAGGGCCCCCACGCAAGGGGAGCTGCTGGAGCATCACCCCTGGCAGCCTGGCACCTCTTCCTGATCCACGTCTGCCTCCCCACCACTGGGGAGCTCCCCACACCCCCAGCCACACGCAACCCATCCACAGTGAGTGGAGGACCACCACCCCCGAATCTCAAAGAGGTGGCATCAGTCATTGGTGCAGAAGGCAGCTGCTTTAGGACTGGGGGACCCAGGTTCAATCCCAAATTGGCACCCACAAGTGCGGGGGCCGCAGGCAAGGGGCTGAGAGTCTGTCTTCCCCTCTGCAGGTCAGGGCCAAGCTGGCACCACCTCTCTCAGGGGTGGTCCTGAGCCCTCGGTGGAAGACGAGTGAGAAGCACCTGGCACTTGGGGGTCTGCACTGTTCTCAGCGAAGAGGCAGCTCCCTCCCTCCCTGGTTGCAGGGCATGGCAGAGGTAGGGCACAGGTCTCTGTGGAGGGACCTCAGCCCTGAGCATCACTGAAGCCCATTGCAGAAGTAGGCTCTCTCTCCCAGGGAGGGCCTCAGCGACGCCCCCCTGCATCGCCTGCACACCTCATCCACAGAGGAGGCATTTAGTGAAGGCCCAACTGAGAGCCCAGAGAATACCACCTAAACCGCTGCAGAAGCTAGACTGGCTCAGGGTAAAAGCCCGGCAATATTGCTTTCTAGAACCCCCTCCCCTTTTTCCCAACAACTATGGACTGAGCCCCTACTGTGTGCCAGGCACCGCATTGGGCAGAGGATCCTACTTTCAAGGACAATATGAGAAAGCTAAGGGTCTCTCCTGTGCACACATCAGCTGCTTGCTACTTCCTCCTGCATTGAAAAGCTCCAAACGTATGTGGACCCCCCAAACCTGGGCTCTTTGAGGACAGAGAATCTGTTGAGCAGGTAAGAACACTGCTGACCAACTGGGTGTCCATTTCACCCCCATCTCCCCTCCTAGCGGAACCTTGATTTCGAGTGAGCAAGTATGCTCATATGAAATATTCACCTCCAAGACCCCATTGCAGCTAGCTGGGCTGGTTGACCCAATTCTGGCCAATGAAATGGAATTAGGAGTCTCCTGCTGGGAACACCCAGGAAATCAGTTTTCTGATAAAAAAAAAAGAGGAATTCTTTTGACAGAGGACTTTCATCCTTTTCCCTTCACCTTTCCCCCAACCTTCACCCTAATTTTCCTGCCTGGAATGCTGTCATGATACCTGGAGTTAAAGCATCCATTTTGTGCCATAAGCATGAATGGCACATCCTAGGGATAGTGGAGCAGGAAGCCAGAACATCTTGAGGTTGCCCAGCTATGACCACCTCTCCTAGGACTGTCTGGGTTCTATGTGTAAGCTATCTTGGTTGGGTTTCTGTAACTTGCAGCTAACTGCAACTCCTGCCTCATCACCAGGCCGCCTCAGAGACCCTCACAATGCCCGGTAGAAGGGGCAACACAGAGCGGCTGCTTAATACACATGAGTGAACAACAGAGTGAATGAATGGGTGGGGGCAGACCAGCCCTGAGACTGCAGGACCTGAACTGCAAACTCAACCCAAAGGGAAGCACAACAGACAATCCCGTCAGTTAGGAGACCTGCATTCCCAGCCAGTCTTCCTCGGGCCATGCTGTGTGACCTTGAGCAAGTTTCTTCCCTTCTCTGAGCCTGTTTTCCGATCTAAAAAATTCATATGAGCTTTTGATGGGTTTGCCAGGGGAGCAACTAGATTCACAGGCAGTGGCCACTGTGGTTCTTCTTTCTTTTCTTTCTGGTGAGGGTGGAAGGGTGCTCCTATCACCATCAAGCCAAATTCCACAGTAGGGACAATAAAGGAAGAAACTGCTGGGTTTGGCTGTTATCTGGGAAGCGCTGGCCTTGAAAGAGCTTGGCCCCTGTGCCAGACACCACCAGCTGTGTGTCATCTCCCTGAATCTTCACCCCACCCAACTAACTGGGTGCTCTTACTATCCCAACTTAACAAATGAGGAAACTGAGGCTCATGAGTTTAAAAGTTGGGCCTACTTTACAAGGTGAGCATTTGGCAGAGCAAGGACTTGTGAGCCAAAGGGATGAGGTCAGACCCAAATGTGATCCCCAGTGATGGGGAAAGACAGCCAGAACCTACAAAAGGTGACATCAGTTTCCCCAAGGCCCCAGGGAAAAATTCAACATGAAGTTCCCAGGACCCAACCCCAGGTTTTTCTGCCTCCAAAGTAGTTGCCTCCTTCCAGGAGGAGCTGGCCATTGAGGGTGAGAGAAGGATAGAAGGAGAGACCGACGTCAGTGTGAACCCAGCCCACGGAATGGGCTTGCTCAGCAGAGATGCTCAGAGCCACGGAGTCAAACAATAATGAATGATTCTGATGGGGACATCAAGAAAGGCTTCCTGGAGGAAGTGGCATTAAAAGGGGACATTTTTAAAGGGGTGGGAACAGGGAAGGGATTGTAGTCCCGGCCTGAAGAGCCACGGGAGGGCAGGACACTTACTCCACTGTGCTCTCTGAGTGTGGGGGAGGCCAACAGTGGAGGCAGCCCACTCATGACTGTCTCTCCCATCAGATGATGTGCCCCTGAGTCTTCCTCAGAACTTAGCACAGGCTGGGGGTCAGGGGAGGGCGAGTGGCTTGATGAGGTCTAGCAGGGTCCCAGAACATCTTGGGGTGAGCAGGGAATGAAGGCAGGAATTTTTGCCCAATCCCAGCATGGCATACAAGGCGGCATCCTCCCTGATGGGCTCTTACCTTTTCCTGCCTCTCTCACCTCTGACATCCCCCACCCCCACCCAAAAATCCCCAGCTGCCCCTGGGCTGCAGGGAGTGCTGGCTGGCAGCAGAGGCCAGAGGGAAGTCTGGGGTCATTAGACTCACCACTCCAGACAGCCTGTATGATCTTACTCTCCCTCCATACATTTCTGCATATTTAACAAGCCCTCGTGTGGTCCTGAGGCACAGCCAGGTTTGAGAACTACTGACTTAACCTGCTCGAGTCTCAGTTTCCTTATCTGGAAAATGGGCCAATACATGTCCCACTCCCATAGCCTAGCTATAGAGACAGTGAGATGGTGGACAGGAATGTTCAGCAAAGGGGGAGAGCCCTGCAGGTAGGTGCTGGTGACTGGCCTTCCACACATTCGACTAGAAACCGACCACAGCAATGGTCCTGACCTCCGCCATAGCCCAGAAAGTGGCCCAGAATCTGTGCAAGAAGTGAAAGCGTTATTTGTGAAAAATTCATTGTGACCAAGTAGTTATTCAATACCTCCCAGATCGTTTTTTAAAATGCAAATTTTATCAACAAAGAGAAGAGCCTAGTGCAGTAATTAGCGGAAGGGAAAGCAGAAAAGTGAATAAAATTGAAAACCAAATCAGCCTCTTCTACCCACTCCCACACATCCCCAGCAGGAGTCAAATATTAATTAATTGCTTCTTCCACTTGGACCCCCTGTTTGCAGGATTCATTCATATTTGTTATAACAAACACTGCAGGAGCCAACCAACAAAGCCCATCCATCCCTTCAGAGGAAGAGAGAGAACCCAGTCACCAACAGGACAGACACCAGAGTGGGCTGGACCTTGCAGAGTTCTCTTTTAAAACAAATGCACCCTAATTTCAGTCATTTGTATATGATACCAAGGAGTGGGCCTAGGGCGAGGTGTCTGATGACTTTTACCTGGAATACAAGTATTCACAGGTATTTGGAGCTATCAAAAATTTTCAATCTTGAAAATAATAATCCCACAGGACATTTAAATAATAATCATGGTATGCAGGCACAGAGATCATTTCAACAAATTCCAAAGTCAAACACATTCGCCACACAGTGAAATAAAATTAATAGCTATAGAGGGTTGTTTTAATCGAACTTGGTGGAAATTTGAATACTTTTTTCCAAGTTAACTCTTGAGATAAACGAGGAATTTGAAAGGAGAGTACATCCTATTTCGACGTCTCATACTATTTGAACATTACAGACAATGAGAGTGTTGAACACTAAAACGTACAGGGTGCAGCCAAAGCAATACTCAAAGGAAAATTCATCTCCATAAATATACCTAAAAGATATTAAGTCCCTAAGAAAGAGATTCTTTTAGCAGAAAGTTGGCATACCCATCAAACAGCCCCCAATAAGAGGAAAAACTTCTATCTAGTTGCCTTTCCAAGCTTCCTTAAAGCTCCTACAAATGACAGATTGCAAATACACAGTTTTCTTTCCATTTCCAAACTTGAGATGTATGGTGATGAAATTCCAAGAACAGCACTGATGCATCAGTATATACTGGGTTTACTATTTTTACAGATAAAGAAAACAAGCTAGAGAAAGTCTGTAATGCCTACACAGAACCCTCAACCCTGGTTCTCTTCTCTTTACTGGCTTTTTTACCAGAAGCCTCCAGATAAGCAGTGGACTGGGAGTATCAGTTCAGTTCAGTTCAGTTCAGTTGCTCAGTCGTGTCCGACTCTTTGTGACCGCGTGGACTGCAGCATGCCAGGCTTCCCTGTCCATTACCAACTCCTGGAGCTTACTCAAACTCATGTCCATCGAGTTGGTGAAGCCATCCTACCATCTCATCCTCTGTCATCCCCTCTCCTCCCACCTTCAATCTTTCCCAGCATCAGGATATAAAAAGACCAAAATTCTAGACCCTGGCTCTTCCATTCATTAGCTGCGTGACCTTAATGAAATCACTGAACACTTATGTAGTAGTCAGCTTTTGCCATAATGATGCTGTTTAACAAACAGCCTCAAACTCTCAGAAACTTCCTCAGTTCAGTAGCTCAGTTGTGTCCAACTCTTTGTGACCCAATGGACTGCAGCACGCCAGGCCTTCCTGTCCATCACCAACTCCTGGAGCTTGCTCAAACTCATGTCCATCGAGTCAGTGATGCCATCCAACCATCTCATCCTCTGTCATCCCCTTCTACTGCTGACTTCAATCTTTCCCAGCATCAGGGTCTTTTCCAGTGAGTCAGTTCTTCACATCAGGTGGCCAAAGTATTGGAGCTTCAGTTCAGCATCAGTCCTTTCAATGAATATTCAGGACTGATTTCCTTTAGGATTGACTGGTCTGATCTCCTTGCAGTCCAAGGGACTCTCAAGAATCTTCTTCAACCCCACAGTTCAGAAGCATCAATTCTTTGGCGTTCAGGTTTCTTTATAGTCCAACTCTCACATCCATACATGACTTACTGGAAACACTATAGCTTTGACTAGATGGATCTTTGTCGGCAAAGTAATGTCTCTGCTTTTTAATGTGCTGTCTAGGTTTGTCATAGCTTTTCTTCCAAGAAGCAAGTTGTCTTTTAATTTCATGGCTGCAGTCACCATCTGCAGTGATTTTGGAGCCCAAGAAAAGAAAGTCTGTCACTGTTTCCATTGTTTCTCCATTTGCCATGAAGTGATGGGACCAGATGCCATGATCTTAGTTTTTTGAATGCTGAGTTTTAAGCCAGCTTTTCAGTCTCCTCTTTCACTTTCATCAAGACGCTCCTCAGTTCCTATTCACTTTCTGCCATGAGAGTGGTGTTATCTGTATACATGAGGCTATTATTTCTCCTGGAAATCTTGATTCCATCTGTGCTTCATCCAGCCTGGCATTTCGCATGATATACTCTGCATATAAGTTAAATAAGCAGGGTGACAATATACAGCCTCCTTGCCTAATTTGGAAACAGCTCATTGTTCCATGTCCAGTTCTAACTGTTGCTTCTTGACCTGCATACAGGTTTTTCAGGAGGCAGGTAAGGTGGGCTGGTATTCTCATCTTTTTAAGAATTTTCCAGTTTGTTGTGATCGACACAGTCAAAGGCTTTGGTGTAGTCAATAAAGCAGAAGTAGATGTTTTTCTGGAACTCTCTTGTTTTTTCTATGATCCAATGGATGCCTACACAAACATTTATTCTCAGTGGTCTGTAGGTTGACTGTAGTTGGCTGGACTCAACTACGTAGTTCTGTTTCAGGCTGTGGATTCCTTGAATTTGGCTCTAGACTATGAGCTGGGCTCATGCATCCCATGAGTCTCCATATTCTTTTTGTGATCAGAATCTAAATGGGATATATTTTGTTGTGACAGATCACAAACAAGCAAGATGTAGGGCAGTAGCATGCACTGTCTCCCAAGGCCTCCTCTTCAGAGGCCTACCATCTCTTCTTCCCACAGTCCAAAGTAAGTCACGTGGCCAAGGCCACAGTCAGTGGGTCAAGAAAAATGATTCTAGCTCAAGGAGAAGGGTAGTGAAGAATTGCTGAACAATAATCCAATCTCTTCTACTTTCTTAGCTTCAACTTTCTTGTCTGTGAAAGGTAGTTGATGGAAATTCCTGGGTTTGATCCCTGGGTTGGGAAGAACCCCTGGAGGAGGACATGGCAGCCTACTCCAGTATTTTTGCCTAGAGAATCCCCATGGACAGAGAGGAACCTGGGGAGCTACTGTCCATAGGGTTAGGAAGAGTCGAACATGCCTGAGCAACTAAGCACAGCACAGAAAAGCCTGGGTCTCTTCATCTGTAGATTGGGGATGATACAAGCTGCCTGACATGGTGTATGAAAGTCCTATGGTGTGAACCAGCAAGTGCAGGGCCTCATACGTACTCAGTTCTCAGGAAATGATGGTTCCCATCCCTTCTCCATGACTGTGAAATACCAAACAGGCCGCCTTTATCAACACAGGGTCAGAACTAGTAACTAAATGCGGGGTGACAGGGCAAGTTGTATGAAGTGCCTTATAAATGTTAATTAGTCCAATGAGTCAAACATCCAGACTTTGGCAAATCTAAGATGTTATCAAAGGCAAGACAGATAGAAATCTCAAGGGTGTTAGATTGAAGTTAGGAGATGGACAGGGTGGGGAGTGGGTGCCTTCGAATAGATTAAACTCGGTGTTTGGTACTACAGGTGAGAAATCAAGCCATGGTTCCAAGGAATTCAATGGTGTCTGCTTCTATTACCTTGAAATTGCCTCATCTCCCTGAGTATATTGGATCCCCTGGAGAATAACTGTCCTTTCCCTTTCCCTAGTGCCCTGAAATGGCAGATACCCCATACATATCTGTTAAAGAGTGAATCAGTCTCTCCTTCCATGCGTCAGAGAATCAATGAACAAATCAGCAATGAATGACACTTGTTTTCTTTTTAATCATTTTATTTATTTATTTTGGCTGTGCTGGGTCTTTTCTCTAGTTGCAGAGAGTGAGGGGCTACTCTGTAGTTGCGGTGCACGAGCTGCTTATTGTGGTGGCTTCTCTTGTTGGGAGTGCTGGCTCTAGGGCCCGGGGGCTTCAGTAGTTGCAGTTCCCAGGCTCTAGGGCACAGGCTCAATAATCGTGGCAGCTGTTCCCAAGGCAGGCGGGATCTTCCTGGATAAGGGATCAAACTCATGTCTCCTGCAGGCAGATTCTTTACCATTGAGCCACCAGGGAAGCCCGACACTTGTTAATTAAAAAAAAAAAAAAAAAACTATGTTCACCACGAGGAAAGGACAAGATTGATTAAAACTCTTTCTTTTCTTTTCAAGAGGGATTTCCATGCTAGTTCAGTCGCTCAGTCGTGTCCGACTCTTTGCGACCCCATGGACTGCAGCAGGCCAGGCCTCCCTGTCCATCACCAACTCCCAGAGCTTGCTCAAACTCATATCCATCAAGTCAGTGATGCCATCCAACCATCTCATCCTCTGTCATCCCCTTCTCCTCCCGCCTTCAATCTTTCCCAGCCATCAGGGTCTTTTCCAATGAGTCAGTCCTTCACATCAGGTGGCCAAAATGGACATTTTAAAAGATTTTTGTCCACATCTGATCCACGCAAAGCTAAAACAGTTGTTCACCAAGATCCTTTCACACAGACAATATTTATTCATGGAACAGATAGAAATTGGGCACCTATTATGTTAGGGACTAAACAATGTACCAAGTACAGAGAGTTGCTTGTGGGCTCTGCCCATGAGGGGCTTCCCTGTGGCTCAGTGGTAAAGAATCCACCTGCCAATGCAGGAGACATGGGTTTGATACCTGATCCGAGAGGATCCCACATGCCACAGAGCAACTAAACCTGTGTACCACAACTATTGGGCCTGTGCTCTAGAGCCCAGGAGCCACAGCTACTGAGCCCAGGCACCCTAGAGCCTGTGGGTACTAAGTAGGAGTCTAACTTTTTGAGACCGCATGGACTATAGCCCGCCAGGCTCTTCTGCCCATGGGATTCTCCAGGCCAGAATACTGGAGTGGGTTGCCATGCCCTCCTCCAAGGGATCTTCCCAACCCAGGGATCGAACCCACGTCTCTTACGTTTCCTGCCAGGCAGGTTCTTTACCACTAGCACCACCTGGGAAGCCCCCCTAGAGCCCATGCTCTGCAACAAAAGAAAGCCTCCTTTACATCACTCTGCAATGAGGAGCCCCTGCACCGTGACTAGAGAAGAGTCCACGCAGCAACGAAGACCCAGCACAGCCAATAAGTCAATACATAATACAAAATTATCTTTTAAAAAAGAAATGAATGGAACTAATGATGTTCTCACTGCCAAGGAGGAAAACCAGGCACTGAGGACAGATCCTGCCACAAGGAGACTGCACGAAGGGCAGATGAGGCACTAGTCTCGCTATCCGGAGAGGATCAGTAATGGGGTGAACCACCCTCCCAGCCCTGAGCGCTACAAACCGGTGAAATCAGGCTGCAAAGATGAACCAGCCCTGCACCAGAGGCTCATGAGTTCCCAAGGACAGTCACCAGCCTCAGCTCTCAGAGTCCTGGAGGCCACCTTCTTCCAGCCACCTGCATATCCAGGTGTCAAGGTTAAAAGAGCCAGCTCCGGAGGCACACCAGTCTAGATTGCAGTCAATTCACCTCTCTGAGCCTCAGCCTCCTCCTCTGTAAAGTGGACAGGATAACAGAAGGATCTTAGTCATAGATTTTATCATGAAGATTCAACGAGATGATTCATGTCAAGAGCTTGGCGGCTAGTCCCAGTAAGCATTCAATAAACAGGATAAGAGGAGGACACTGGGAGCCACTACCAAGGACATAAGGCAGAGACCCACTTTGCTACATCCTGGGGTCAGTTCTGCAGAAAGGTTCTGACCCTCCAGCGCTAACCACTCAGGTTCACTCTCCAACCTGTGTGTCTCTCCCCACTTCCTCCTTCTCGGCCAGATTATTCCCAGCCCCTTTGAGCTCACAGGCTGGGGTCCTTCCCCCATTTCCACCCCTCTTGAAGCCAGAGTTGCCTTGAGCTTGTGTGTGTGTGTGTGTGTGTGTGTGTGTGTGTGTGATGGGGCAGGCGGTGTGGAGCCATGCGCTCTGGCCTCCCTCCCCACCACTCATTAGTGGAAGGACCCACACAGATACTTCTTGTTTCTGTACCTCGGTCTCCTCATCTGTATGACAAAGGGAAGGGGCCCAGGGGCTGGGTGGGTTCGCTAAGGACACGGATGCCAAGGGCCCTCCCAGGCGCACTTTCACCAGCTCAAAGTCTAGAATTGACATCCTATTTAGCCCCATGTTTTTAAAAATTTCTAAATAGAAAGGAGCTCAGGAGATGAATTGAGGACAGATCATCAGTACTTGCTGGGCTGTCTCCTTCACACTCTCTTTCTTCATACACGCACGTTTGAGAAATGATTTTTTTGTTGTTGTTTGAGAAATGCTCTCAAAACAAAATCCAAAACTCTGCTCTGTTCCATGTAAGCAGCATTAAAAATTCACCAGTTGTGGGGAGCAGGAGGGACAGAAGTACAGCCTGAGCTCAGAACAGATTGCTGGAGAGTTTGGGCCTCTGAAGGAGGGACTTGGGCCTGGGGAAGACAAGGGATGGAGGGAAGGGGCTCGTGGAGGGGTGGGGGCTTGGGAGCTTGGGACCCTCTGCCCAGGGAGCCTTCGAGGCTGGTCAATTCCCCGCCACAAAGCCCTGTTTACTTCGTTACCACCCTCTTTGCAATCTTGTTTATTTATCTGCTTTCCTTTTGCTTGTTTCCCATCTGGTCTAGAATGTAAGTAAGGTCCTCGAGAGTGGGGTTGCTGTGGTTCTAGGAGTTGATGCAGAGCCTGGCGCACAGTGGGAACTTAACATTTGTGAAAGAACAAAAATATGAAGTGAATAAAGGAGTAAACGGATGAATGGACGGAAGAGCCAAGACGACGCACAGTCGGTCATGACGGATGAGACAGTCTTTCTCTGGCTTGGATCAGGGCCTGGTACCCACAAATCGGCAGCAGCCTGGAGGTGTGTGGCCTCCGAGTTTCAGTTCTCTGGGCCTCAGTTTCCTCAACTGTGAAATGGAGATTACTCTGCTACCCACCTCATTAGACTGTTTTGAGGATTAATGGGGGAAAAATCCATGTTAAACAGAGTTCTGCGCCTGGCACAATGGTCTAGTTTTAATCTCTGAGTGGGGATGTGGAGGAGGCAGGTGGCACACACATCAGCTCCCACCAGTCAAATGAAAACAAACAAACAAAAATTCTAAGATTCAGTTCCTAAGATCCAAGGAGCTTCTTACTCCTTAGAAACCCCCAGCTGAGGCCAGGGAGGGGACAAAGGTCTGCACTAAGTGAGTTATAAAAACAACTCTGAGCCAGGAACCACTGAGGGGCCCCCCACCCACCAGTACACACACACACACACACACACACAGGACCGTTCGGGATTAACTCTACCCTGCCCAGCATGTTCTATTTCTGGCAAGATATTGAGAAAGAAGAAAAGAGAGAGGGGAGCAGTTCCTATTTCCTTTCATTACCAGTCTCCTCAACTCTTCAAACACTTTCCTGTCATTTGATGCTCACAGTACCTCCTGGAGGAAGGTGACAAATGAGGAAACTGAGGCCCGAAAAGGCTGATGTGTATTTCCTGAGGGTTACAGGCCAATCTGGGGCTAGAACCCGTTTCTCCCAACCTCCAGGCCCCTTCTGTCTGCTTAACCAACCCAGATGTCCAAAGCACGGAGCAGACACTCCATCCTCATCCCAGGGGCAGCTACCCAGCAGGTTTGCCATAAAGGCTCCCAGCTGAGCCCTTGGCAGACATCACTAATCAACTGGGGCACCCGCCAAATCCCTTCCAACCCAGGGTTCCAGGCAGACACTACCAATCAATCAGAGTTGGCTAAGGAGATTAAAAGGATCCTCTCAGCCCTGCTCTGGGCAGACAGAGCTGTCTGGTGTTCCTGTAGCATGGCGCCTGCTCATTGGCTGGTATCTGTTGCCGTTCAGTCACTAAGTCGTGTCCGACTCTTTGCAGCCCCATAGACTGCAGCAGACCAGGCTTCCCTGTCCTTCACTATCTCAGTCCGTGGTTATTGAATGAGTGAACGAACAAACGGGCACCCAACCTGTGCCAGGTGCTCGGGCAGAGACCCCCGGGTGAGAGATCACACCCACTCTGCATGCACATTCCATTGGTAAGGACAGAATTCGTTCAAAAGCCAACGAATCCGAAACTCACAGCGGGGGTCTCCACTCCTCCCCTGCTGCTTGTGGTGCCCCCAACTTCCCCAGAGCCCTGGGATCAGAGTCACTTTTCTTCCCTTGCTGGAGGATCCCAGTCAAGTCAATCAAGCTCTCTGAGCCTCACATATTTCATCCATCAAATGCAGACGATAACCAAACCTGCCTCAAAGGTTGCTGTGGGGCTTCAAGGAGACCAGCACGGAAGGCAGCGGCTGGCAGAGAACAAGAGCTCCAAAAAACCAAGTTGCTGTCAACCTTCCACATTACATTTAAGACCTTGAAGCCAGGAGCCATGATGTCTTCCTGGGCACTGAGCCTGTTGCCCTGGACCATGCTGGGCAAACACAGACGGGTCATTAACCTGTATGTGGGACAGTGACAGGATGCTGGGTCTTCAGGGCAGGAGGGGTGTTCCCCAGCTCTGGGACCCCAGCCAAGCTCCCCAGTGCCCATTAGCCACAGAACAACTTTCGTGGGGTGTAGCACCAGGCTCTGCATCCAAGTACCATGGACTCTGAGCCTCAGAGAGGACTCAACAGTGACCCCTGCATTCAGCCGTGCCCCACACTTTCTCTGCCACTACCCATGGTGTCAATCTCAGTCCCCATGGAGTCACCCCCACTCCAAGCCTTGGAGACAGAGAGCTGGGGAAGCCAGAGGCTTGACTGGGAGATGGGACGTCTGGGTTCCAGTTCCATCTCTGGAGGACACACTCAGCGCATCCTTCCTCCTCTCTGGACCTCAGTTTGTGTGAGTGTGTGCTCACTCACTCAGTCACGTCTGACTCTTTGCTACCTTGCCAGGTTCCTCTGTCCATGGGATTTTTCAGGTCAGAATACTGCAGTGAGTTGCCATTTCCTCCTCCAGGGGATCTTCCCAATCCAAGGATCGAACCCGCATCTCCCGCATTGGCAGGAGAATTGGCAGGCAAATTCTGCATTGGCAGGCAAATTTTTTACCACTGAGCCACCTGGGAAGCCCTCGGACCTCACTTTACCTATCTGAAATTACGGATGGGGGCAGCCCGATGCCTAGGACCCTTCCAATTCTAACAGTGTCTTCTGCATACTTGCACTTACCGATTGATTGATTTCACAAATGTTTATTGAGTGCCTACTGCATAACAGACCCTGTGCTGAGCCTCAAGCTGTTCTCTCCGCTAAAAGACCCCTCCCCATCCTTGGCCTCCCAGTCTCGGCTTCCTGCAGGAAGCCTTCTCCGGGCCAGCTTTGGGGACCCTCCCCTGCCCTCCTCCAGCCCCTTCCTTCCTATCACAGACTTATCATTCTGCGTCATCCAGTCTGTTTATCTCCTCTGCTTCCCTCTGAGTTGTGGCCTCCTGAGGCCAGGATCACAACTTGTTCCCCCTCATCCATTTGCAGGGATTCCAGAGTAAGGTTCTAGAAACATCTCTCTGGCCAATGAAGAAAGGAATGAATACCTCAATTCCAAATCCTCCTTCTCCCAACACAGACCTTCAATTAACCTTGTTGCCTCTGCATCCTCTTCCCCAAATCGGTCCCTGAGAGCCCACCAGGCGAGTCCCAAAGCTGACTAGGAACTTCTGGCATGTCTTCCCTCCTGAGCCCAGTGAAAGGTGTCCCCAGGCCAAAGTGGCATTTCAAGGTGTTCGCGGCTCCAATGACACCCCCTGGGGTTTGACAGGAGCCCAAGTCCAGATAGGTTTTGTGACCTTCTCTACACTGTCCCAGCACTCTCTTGGTAAATATTTAGGCATGAATTAACTTCCTCCAGAGAGCAGTGACTCGGGGCCAGATGTAATCTTCCAGCTTTAGGGGGAAAGGTGAGTGCCCCAACCTTTCTCAGGTGCCCAGACCCTTCATCCCAAGAAGACTTGTCTCACTTGGACCCGCCCTCCTGCACAGATGTGCACACGGATATTCATACACACATGTATACATACACATACTCGATGCCCTGGACGGTCCGCAGTCCCCTGCTCTGAGCCATTGACCATCGGAAGAGAAGCCTTGCGTGAGACCCACCCATTCAGTAAATATCTGTGAATTCCTACTGTGTACCCTCCCGTCTTCACTGCTCCCAGGGGCACCAAATAGCTCAGCTGTTGCATTACCTCCTTCAGCAAGTGTGTCCTTACAACAGCTGCAGCAACTCCCCCACTCCAGGCCACCCCAAAAAAGATCAAGGGTTTTTGTTAAGCTAGACAACTGCTTAGCCCTCTCCACTAGCCCACCTCTCCATTCCCAAGAAGGAGGTGAGACCAAGGTGAACATGGGCCCCAGACAGGAGGACCCAAAGAATGGGGCCATGCAGACGGGACTGACCACTCTTCAGCTGGCCCCAGGGAGCTGAAGAGCCTTAGCAGAGCTCAGACCCACCTTGAGGCAGAGGCTGAAGGGGGTGCTGGCTCCCCTGCCCTCAACCGTGGCTAGGGAATCCATTTCCCTCCCTACCCTGGTATCCCATCTGGGCCCCCAGAGTTAGGAGGTGCTGCTCTGAGAACGGCTGTCAATGATGAGCTGAGCTGTGAGAGGGATTTTCTTCTTTGTGGATCCCACAGGCCCTGGTTTCAGAGTAGTTGGCAGGAAAGTGGTGGGATGTTGATCAATCAAAGTTACATTCGTCATGAGCTGAGCCCTGAGAACTGGACTCAGATTCACCCATGGCAGAAGCAAGTGGCTGATTTCAAAGGACCTAAAGCAAGTTCTGCTGCTGGAAACAGACCTGGGTTCAAATCTTGCCTTCACCCCTTCTTGACTGCGTGCCCTTGAGCAAGACGCAAACACTCAAAATCTTAGCTTGCTCAATAAATTCTGGGCAAAGACAGAATGAAGGTCCAAAATAGGCATTAATAACACATTCTTAGACTCTCGCAACATGCCAGACACTGTCCATCCCAGACTTGACTGTAGAAACAGAACCTCCCACTTCTCTCCACATGGTAATGACATCTCAAAGGTGGACTTCAAAAATAAATGAATGAGGGATCTCCCTGGCAGTCCAGAGGTTAGGACTCTGAGCTTTCAATGCAGGGGGTGCAGGTTCGATCCCTGGCAAGGGACTGAGATCCCACATGCCTTGCAGTGTGGCCAAAACAAAATAGATAAAAGAATGAAGTCTTTGTGTGTCTTTAAGACAGGCCCTAGGGAGGTAAGGAGCAGTATATTTTTATTATTACAAATACTAGCACATGAACAAGTTGTATTCTGTGTGTTCCTGTCAGCAGATCACCAATATAATGGAAGCAAGATGCCTTTTCTCACAGTTCCCCTAAAGTGTTAATCCTGGCTTCTCTGGGTGGGGGCAGAAGAGGTTCTTCTGATCACAGGGGCTCAGACCAGTTTGAGATTGGGCACAAACGGCATGGAAAGGCCAGAGCACCGGACTTGGAGCTGCGGAACCTCACGCAAGTCCCTTCCACTGTCAGTGCCCCAAGTTTCATCTGAAAAATAGGGTATGTTCTCCCTAAATCTGTTTTTAACTTTGCTGCCTGGCACTGAGTAGATGCTGAAAAATTGTTGGAGGAAACAAACTTGGAGAATTCTTAAATCTGAGGGGACACGGAGAGAGTACTGGATGGGCTGGCTGGGTCCCTTTACTCCTGCCAAGGGATGAAGCAGGTGCTGAGGACAACAGCCCCAACGAAAGAAGAGACTCGGAAGAAACCCCAAGGAGAGGGTTAAACAGCAGGAAGGTTGCCTCTGAGCCCTCCTCCCAGCCAGCACCCACCCAACACACACAAGGCCCACTAGCCTTCATACGCTCTGTGAACCCTGTTTCTCCTTCAAGGGCCCACTCAAGGACCCCCTCCTCAGGCAAACGTCTTGGCCACTTCAAAGAGACCCTCCCACCCAGGTGCCTTGGACCTCCCCACACACACTCTAAGCAGCAGTCACCCCCTTTCAGGCTAACCAGTCCAGATCGAGCCCCCTGGAGAAAATCCCCACCGTCTCAGCTCCCAGCTGGAAGGAGGTGGCTCCATGAACGATTCAGGACAAGAAGGAAAACAGTGTCAACAAGAGTTAAGTTGGTGAGTTCCTCGACTGGGTGATTTCCCGAGTGTCACCCTTCTCCTCTAAGACTGAGGTCCCTATCTGCAGGCAGTCTCGGGAGGGAGTCAGGCCTTTCTGGCAGGGCTTCCCCCATGCTAGGTACATCATAATAGGCCCTATTGTCATTATTATTAGTTAGGAAAGAAAGGAGAGGTTACAGGGCCGGTGATTAGGACACTGGATGTCTGCTCTCAGACCGCCTTTAGACCTCAGGTGTTTGCCAGGGGCACGCCTCCAAGCCTTCTCCATCTGGGGAGATCAAAATTCACCATGTTTGGGGTTCTTCCGTCAGACCAACGGAGAGGACGGCCCTTCTACGAGTGTTCTCTGAGGCCCCTCGACCAAAAAGTCAAGGAGTCAGATCCCACAATCTCAGCGACTGAGGGGACCTCGAAATCTCTTTCCCCTGAGGAGTCCCCACAGGTCCCACGAAGCTCTTGCAAAAGCCTTGGGTCCAGTGGGTCACCTGGGGGGAGGCGACAGATCAGGAAGGAGGTGCCGCGTGGCCAGGAGTGGGAGTTGCGCGCACCTGCCGCAGGTGAGGCCCAGCCATGCGGAAGGGGGAGGAGCCGTCGCAGCAGCACGCAGGTGAACCGACCCTGGGCTCCCAGGAACTAGGCCGAGGGCTGCCACGGGCTCCAACGTGACGGCTGCGAGGCGGCCACCTCGCAGATAGCGGCCCCCGTGACTCCAAGTCCCGCGCGGCGCGGCGGCCCCAGGAGAACATTCGAGGCAGCGGCAGCCTTGGAGGCCCCGGGTCCGTTCGGTATTTGAATAGCACAAAGGAACCGCCTTGGTCTGATTGGCCAGCTTAGAGGCCCCGGGGCGGGCAGCGTCTGTCACTCGGGAGGTTTGGAGCACTCTCATTGGCTTATCAGGTGTGGGGCGGGGCCCGGACGCCCCGCTAAATAGCTGGGGCCCGGGCCGGCTGAGGCTCATTGCTTTGGCGCCGTCTGGGGAGCACGATCCCGCGGGTGGCGCGCAGCGCATGGTGGCGGCTCCTCTCGGAGCGCAGCCGACCCGCTGACCCGGGGTCCGTTTCCCCTGCCCAGCGCGTCCCGGAGGCCGGCTGGAAGCCGAAACAGCAGCAGCCTTAGCAGCAGCAACGGCCGCGGCTGCTCCGCCGCCGCCGTCTTCAAGGGAGCATGGAGTGCGCCCTGGACGCCCAGAGCCTGATCAGCATCTCCCTGCGCAAGATCCACAGCTCCCGGACCCAGCGCGGCGGCATCAAGCTGCACAAGAACCTCCTGGTGTCCTACGTGCTCCGCAACGCGCGCCAGCTCTACCTGAGCGAGCGCTACGCCGAGCTCTACCGGCGCCAGCAGCAGCAGCAGCAACAGCAGCAGCAGCCGCCCCACCACCAGCACCAGCACCTCGCGTACGCGGCGCCGGGCATGCCGGCTAGCGCGGCCGACTTCGGCCCTCTCCAACTTGGCGGCGGCGGGGACGCGGAGGCGCGCGAACCGGTCGCCCGTCACCAGCTGCACCAGCTCCACCAGCTCCACCAGCTGCACCTCCAGCAGCAGCTGCACCAGCACCCGGCGCCCAGGGGCGCGCGGCGGCGGCGGCGGCGGCCGGGGCGCCCGCGGGCGGCGCGGGGGCGCTCCCCC
>NW_024070209.1:98366285-98413852 GCF_014754425.2 Oryx dammah | reverse complement strand
CCTCCCCCGGCTTCTACCGGGGCGCGTACCCGGCCCCCTCGGACTTTGGCGTGCACTGCAGCAGCCAGACCACCGTGCTGGACCTGGACACTCACGTGGTGACCACGGTGGAGAACGGCTACTTGCACCAGGACTGCTGCGCCTCCGCCCACTGCCCCTGCTGTGGCCAGGGCGCCCCGGGACCCGGCCTGGCGTCCGCCCCCGGCTGCAAGCGCAAGTATTACCCTGGCCAGGAGGAGGACGACGACGACGACGAGGATGCAGGCGACCTGGGGGCCGAGCCCCCCGGGGGCGTCCCGTTCGCCCCCTGCAAGCGCGCTCGCTTCGAGGACTTCTGCCCGGACTCGTCCCCGGACGCGTCCAACATCTCAAACTTGATCTCCATCTTTGGCTCGGGCTTCTCCGGGCTGGTGAGCCGACAGCCGGACTCCTCCGAGCAGCCGCCGCCGCTCAACGGGCAGCTGTGCGCCAAGCAGGCGCTCGCCAGCCTCGGCGCCTGGACTCGAGCCATTGTCGCCTTCTAGGGACCCCCGAAGGCACGGGGACCCGTGGCCCCGCGGGGCTGGGGCCAGACAAAGACTCGGCCAAGGGGCGAGAGGAGGGAACGAACGGGCGCCCGGCCACTCCGGGCTGAGCAGGGGGTGAGCAGAGGGAGACGACTGATGTTTTATAAATTGTAAAATAAAAGAAAAAAGAAATCTAAGATCTTGGACTTTATTTTTGCAGAGAGAAAAAGCGCCTATTTAAGTATGCTTTGTGTCTCTCCTACTCTTTTTTTTTTATTGTAGTGATTGCAGTGGTGTTTAGCGAGGAGCCAGCCACGTGAGGAAGGGCTGCTGCCCGGAGGAGGTGCCGGGCAGCCGGGGGGCGAGGCAGGGCGCCCGGACCGCCGGGGGCGCAGCGCAGGAGGGCGCGGGGTCCCGGACGCCGATTCCAATCAGACGTCAGACCCAGGAAGCCCGGAGCTCTGTTCTCTCGAGTCCCTCCGCGGGGTGAGGAATGGGTCTTGTGAAATCCTGAGCAAAAACAAAGGCAAACTCTATCTCCGAAAGGGAGGTTTGGGTCACATTTCCTCTCTGGGGGCGGCCTCCAAAGTTCTCAAAATGAGAAGGCAGAAATGAAAACACTTCAACTTTTTTTTTTTCTTTTCTTCCCGGGGCGGGTGTCTTGAACCCCTCGTCTCCCCGCCCCTCTCGCTCTGTTCTCCTCCCCTCCTCCACCCGTCTTCCAGACCCGGGGGTGGCGCTGGACACCCCGACACTCTCGGACACTGTTTGGGGAAAGGGTAGGGGGCGGGCACGGCCGACTACATTTCCCATCATGCCCAGCACTGCGGTCCCCACTAAAC
The DNA here is from genome assembly GCF_014754425.2 of Oryx dammah. NCBI lineage: Eukaryota > Metazoa > Chordata > Mammalia > Artiodactyla > Bovidae > Oryx > Oryx dammah. Next base: position 98,412,504 of record NW_024070209.1, on the reverse strand, counting down.
AAAAAAGGAAGTCGATTCCTTCACCTGGATCCCCGGCGGCCCCGAGAGAGGGAGGGGCCGGGACCGCCGACTGCGTTGGAGACTTTTCACTAAGTTCCTGGTCAGATGTGGTGTGTGTGTGTGTGTGTGTGTGTGCTTCTAAGTTGCACTATCTTAGTTCAGCCTTCGGTTGCATTTCATGAAACCAGCATTGTTCGAGCCCGTAAGAACCCCGTCCTGTGTCTTCAGCTTGATAGATTTTGTTTAATTTAAAGCCTTTTGTTGTAAAAAAAAAAAAAAGGTGGGGTTCGCCTGCAGCCCCTCTGGTTCCCTGCCATCAGCACCATGTGGACTCCAAAACAAGTTGCCAACCCTTCCTTTCTTGGCCCTTCTCCCTCCTTCCCCTGTATTTTTGTGCATTCTGAATTGTGTATCAACCGGGTAAAACTGTTCCGATGATCTGTTTAAATTTATCATCTTAATAAAAAAGTCGACTCTAGAGGATGGCGGCGCCTTGTTTTCAGATCGGCCTGGAGGTGGCGGGAAGGATAGAGGGAGGTGACACGAGCCCCCTACCTTCCTGCAAAGCCCAGCTCTCCTTGCCTGGGAGGGCAGGAGCTGCCCACATCCGCAGGGCCGGGGGTGGGAGAGGGATGGAAGGGAGTTCTGTTTGCTGGGGAAGAAGCCGGTGCTGCGCGCCTCCCCGGCCCCCCGCCCCCCGCGCCGCCTCTGCAGAGGGGCCTGACCCCCACGGGAACCGGTCCCCCCGCCCCCGCCCGCCTCCAGGGTCTCCAGCAGGAAGCCGAGCGAGCTACCATCACATTTCCTAACCCAGCCAGGGGCGCAGAGCCTGCTCGGCCTCAACTCAGAGCTCTCTTGGGCCGGGGAGAGCCGCCGGGGGACATCGGGGGCTTCTGGGCCACCCACAGTCCCCGCCCTGCGCCTCCGCCCGCACGTCCGCACATCTCCGGCTGCAACTTGGGGAAGTTTTTTCCTTTTTTTTTTTTTTTTTTAAGTTGAGTTTGTTATCACTGCTCGGTGCCACTTGGTGGTGTGCTGGCGGCGTCTCCCTCCCTCCTCGCGCCCCTCCCCTCTCCCTCTCCGCGCCCTCCCGCCCGCCTCTCTTCTTCCCTCCCCAGTAGATGGAGGCAGGAAGGCTCCAGGCGCGCTCTGCGCTCTGACCACCTACGGAATGACCTCAGAGTGGGAGAATGTGCCAAGGCCCCGAGGAAGCTCGCGTCCTCCCCACTGGAACCAAATTCACATCTGGAGCCGCGCCTCGGGCCCGGGCGCGCGGGGTGGTTCCAGCTTAAGAGGGGATAGGAAAGAAAGACTGAAGGGGAGGAAAAAAGAAAGAAAGAAAAAAAGCAAAGTGGCAGCCTGCTCTCGATTTGATAGCCGCCCCCCTCTCTCTCTCCCTCTCTCTGTCCCTGGCTGTCTCCCCAGTGCCCTCGCTCCCCTTGGCTGCGCGAGCTCCCCCATCCCCCACCCCCCACCCCAGCAGGACGGCTCACGCCCCCACCCCAGCCTTCACGCCCCGCCGCAGGGAGAGGAAGGGCTGCAGCCGAGAGGACCCCCCACCCCCACCCCAAGCCTCCGAGAGGCGGACGCAAGCCAGTCCCAGGAGCCCGCTGGGTTCTGGGTCTCGGTGCCGCGCGAGGCGAAGTTCTCGGGGACACTCCACAGCCAAGGGGTTTGGCGGGGGGAGGGGGACCGCGGAGGTGGGGGCCGCGAAGGGCCCACGATGGGGGAGGAAGAAAGAGGGAGGCTACGGAGGCGTGAGTTCCGGGGAGGAAAGGCACCTTCACCCCCTCACACACACAACCAGGGCTGTTTTCTCGGCCTCCTACGGGAAGAGAGGAGTCTGGAGCTGCTGAGGAGGGGGAACGGTGTGTCGCCCTCCTCCCCGTGCGCCCCCCACCCACCCATCCCCTGCAAGTCTAAGGAATAGCCCTTTGATGCGCGGTTTTGAGTCAATCCACCAAGCCAGTTGCCACAGCTCCCCCTAGCGCCGCTTGCAGGACGCTGCAGAGACTGAGGCTGGGAGTGGGCGAGGCACAACCCGGGGTGGCGGGGGGTGCTGCGAGGGGCTGCTCCGCTCCCACCCCGGGCTCAGCGCAGTCTGGCTCGAACCCTGGCTGGAGCGGAAACCCGGGGGCAGCGTGCGTTCCCCACTCCGGGCCCGCCTCGAGGAAGGACACGTGGTCGGCCGCCTTTGTTGGGAGGGCGGACCTGGGCATCCGAAGGGACCAGCCGAGGGGCTTGGGACCTACCACCTGTCCCTTACGGGCAAAGGAGCGTGGGTGGTGGCCTGCGAAATAAGAGCTCTGAACTGAACGCGGCCGCGGACCCGGGTTGTCCTCTCCTTTGCTAGGTTTTCTTGAGCTTCAGCTGTGCCCAGAGACCTCAGGCATATTGGGATCCAGGGATCCCCGTGGGCAGGGGGTGGAGGGCGCCGGGAGCACCCGGAAGAGAGATGCCCTCCCACTCAATTATCTTTTCAGGGCCAAGGGACCTTGGGCAGCCACGCAAACGGTCAATGCCCTGAGCACAGCGTGCAGCAACCAATAACACAATCCCCTGGCCAGCCACCTCTCACACTAAGAGGGTCCACCTGAAATAGCAACACAAGCCGTCCTGATGTTACAGTACACACCACACTGAAGGCCACACCCACCCAAACACACTGTCCCCAACACAAGAGCCCTAAGGAGCATCCCCACTCCACTCGATGCCATGACCCCTCCCCTGAAGTTTGGCGAGACCTCTGCCTGCCCTCCCAGGACATCCTGAGAAACTAACATATGCTCCCCAGCAGAACACAACTGAAAGGCAGGCAACATGGGTCTTGGGGAAGGAGGAAGAGGGGCAGGCCGGCAGGCAAACCAGGAGTCCACAGACCCAGGTCCACAGACAAGCCCTGCTCTTTCCAGGAAAATGACCCAGACAGGCCCCACAGGAGCCCGTAGGCAAGACTTGGGGTTGGGGGGCACTCATTGAGGAGGTAGGGAGATTGGAAAAGAGTGGGGACTTAGTGATGAGGCAGAGCTTTCAGAGAAGAGCAGTTCTGGAAGCCAGAGCTCTAGAAAGCTCTCCCCCCCTCCCCAAGTTAACCAGCGCGTGCACACACACACACACACATGCACACACATACACAATTCCCCTAGCTCCTAGAACACCGCAGGTTCTGCTGCCCTTGATACGTGGTGTAGGGCTGAGCCAGGCTCCAAGCTGCGCTCCTAGCAATATGGAGCTGCTGGGATGACAGCTGAGAGCCTGGGAGGGCTGCCCTCTAGAGAAGCCAGGGGCTGGGGATGCCCTGGGCTCCCAGGAGGGTCGCTGTGTGGGGTGCTGAGCTCTGAGGGCTTCTGTTCTGTGTATGTGTGTGTTTGTGTGTGGGTAGGTGGGTGTCACTCTGGTAACAGGGTGTGTCTTTCTGCCTCTCCATGCATGGAACACACATTTGCAGGGTGCCCCACTTAGTGCCCTAGCCAGGGCAAAGCACTGAGCTGATCATTGCAAAAAGGAACATCAAAGAAAAGGACAGCAGAGTCCCTCTGTATGAATTCACAGAGTTTTCCCAGCTATGCTCAGAGAAATATACTATGAGCATCCTTGTTTTAGAAATGAGAAAGTTTGCCCGAAATCACACAACTATCAAGTGGCCAGTCTTACTGCTGGAGTTCACAGTCTAGTGGAGAAGAATTTATTACATACTACAGTGTGAGCTGTCAAATGACCCTGATGTTGTCTAAATAGCAACACTGGTAAGTTCCAGCTGAACCTGAGCTAGCAGATTGGGTGCACACATCTTCTGACACTTCATGCTCTGGGTGGAGGGATGGAGAGACACACAGGACAGTAGTGTCTTATCCCACCCCACCCAGCACAGAAACTGACCTCTTCCTGGTATTTGTCAGGACCCTTATGATAGGGAACAGTGGACTGACTGGAGCCAGCATGGGAGGAAGTGGGATTTCTTTGTTCCTGGCACTCAGCTGTACAGTGGGCAAAGATGGAGCAGGCTTCAGGTACAACTGGATTCAGGGACAAACCCAGATGCTCTCGCTGCCTCCTGTGACTTTCTTCTCTGCACTGGGCGCCCACTCTCCTACTGCAGACCCATTTCTCCTGACAGCAGCTCTGGCTTCCCATCCCACATCTTCGCCACCCAAGAATGGCTATCCTCTTCTCTTGTCACCTCAGAAGATCTCAGGGAAGGACCATGTCCTGTCTCAAACCTGGAGCAGAGTTAGAGGGTGGTTGGTCGCCCCTGCTGAAAGCTCACGGACAGAGAAGGAGCTCTCTTCTCAGAAAAGGGGTACTCTACTCAGAAAAGTGACAGACCAGAGATGTCCTCCAGAGAGAGGAAGTTAAAGGAGGCATTTTCACGTGGGACTTGGGGAGACCCAGGGCACAGGCATGGGTGCTTCAGGGCCTGGGTGATTAAATGCAGCCAACACAGCTCTGGAAAAAAATACTCGCCTTGCTCCTCGCCAGGATAATGAGGCCACAGGGCCATCTAATTCTTCCCAGGGCTGCCACTCAGAAATCACCAGAGGAGGGGAGGCTGTAGCCCCGGGGCAGGGACAGTGACATGAGCCACCCTCGGGGGACTAGGGCAGTGGATACCTGCAAGGAGGCCTAAGTGGAGGAACTTGGCTGGAGCTCATACATGGTTCCCCCTGGCACTCCCAGACCCAGCTGAAAAGGCTTTGAAGGGAGGCCAAGGTGCTGGCCAGCGGAATGGAGAGGGACACGCTGAAATTAACATGCCCGCCTGTACACCCCCAGCTGGCAGGGCCCAGGGACATCTGGGGAACAGGTAACATTATCGATCACATGTGTAGACGAAACCGACGAAACAGAAGCTGGAAAATACTGCAACAGTTGAAAGGTGGAGAGAATACAGATGACCTTTGCTTCACCATTGCACATTTCTGTGTTTTCCAAATTTTCTACAATGAGCATGTATCACTTTTATATTTAGAAGAAAAAAATTAACACCGCATTTTTCAGAGGAAAAAAATGTGATGTGACAGGTGCTATCATCAGTGTTCAGCATGCTACAGAGCAGAGTGCGAGGAGCAGGGCTATTCAAACTTTCTGAGGCAGGCTCAACCCCTGAGAACAGAGCTCTTGACCAAGAGGCCTTGGCTTCCCAGAATTCAGCATGCCGCACTCTGCCTCTGCCAAGAGACTGTGAGACAAAAAGACAAACCCCAGGGAGGCATTCTGGAGGGAGCCTTGCTTGTCCTCACCTCTGACCCCTCTCCCAACTCTGCCCCGTCCTTCCCATCAATCGTCACAGAATGTTTTGCTCAGAATTTTGCTAGATTACCTGACCAGGTGGGTAGTTAAGAGGGAAATGCTTGGGAAGTGCCTTCAGTGACTTAAGCTGAAACTAAAGACAAAGTGGCAAAGCTCAGCACAAAGGTCTGTGGACTAGGAGTCTGGAAACCCAGGGGCTGACTCTGGCTTGGCCATAGGCTCGGCTTGGGACCTGGGATGAGCTGTTTTCCTAGCCGGCCCACATTCCCAGGTCTGAAGGGATAGAGTGGGAGGAGACAAGGAAGGTCTGAATCCAATGTTGACACTCCAAATATAGACAAAAGAACCATTGCTTCCAGCCTTCTGATGTCTAATCACAGTAAGAAAACCGCTGGTGGCAAGATCAGACTCCATATCTACACACGAGAATGGCCACCTGCCTCTGTCACTGACTCATTCAAAAAATGCATGTACTCACCCATTCATTCAAATATATTGAGTACCTATATATGCCAGGCCCTGTGCTAGGCACCGAGGATGTGGCATAAACAAGACAGAGAAGCACCCTGCTTTTATGGAGCTTATGTGCTAATGGAGAGACAGACAATAAGTAAGTGAACCACTGAACGCTGAGATAAGTGTTGTGGGAAAATGAAACAGTGAGGAGCTGGCAGCATCACTTTAAATCTGGTGATCGGAGAGGGCGATACATGAGCTGAGATCTGACTAGATCAGCTGTATTAGTATAGCCTAAGCTCTGCTGCAGTAACACATTAATCCCCAAATCTCAGCAGTTCAACACAACTTAGATTAATTTCTTGATCATGCAAAGGCCAGCTGAATGGGACAACTCTCCGGGATGCTTCCCCCCACACAGTGTCTCAGTGGCGATTCAACAGTTGGATTATTCTGCAAGGGAAGGAATTCTCCTCACTTAACGCTCACAGCCCATTGACCAGAATTAGCCCCATGACCCCGCCTAACTGCAAGGGGCCTGGGAAAGAGAAGTGAAGTGCCGAAGAGTGAGCCCTAGAAATCTCTACCACGCTAGCTGGGTGAACAATGGGGGAAGAGCATTCCAGGCAGAAGGACTAAACACAGGAACTCATTGGCATGTTGGAACTGGAAGATGGCTCTCAAGAGGCAGAGGGCCATGGCCAGAGTGGCAAGGAGGTGGGACCAGAGGAAGGCAGGGATGGGAGGATTCAGTTGTCACCCAAGAAGGGGCTTCCTGGAATGCCTGGCACACAGCAAGCACTCAAGAAATGGGAGTGATTATTGGTGTTATAGAAAATTCCTGCCTTCCCCCAGGGCAATGGTGGGGAGGGGGTGGCAGGGACAGAAGGAGGGGATAAACCAGTATAACAACAGTCTGGGGCAGCTGTTCCAACCAGTTTCCCTGGTGACCCGGAGAGGCTGAGCTTTGTCCTTCTTTCCAATGGACAAAGTAGGGTGGGAGGGCTGTCCTAGAGCAATACACCAGTTCCCTGTGAGACATCCCCTCCCTGGAAGTTATTAATATCAAATGAGAGAATGTGGACCAGCACGCAAGGACCAAGCACCAGAGGGCTTCCTGGGGCCACCTCCCCATGAGGGGGGCCTGTCCAAAGGTGGGACTTGTCGTTCTAAGTTAAGCCACCAGAGCCACACCGACCTGGTTACACACAAGGCTTTGCCAGTTTCTAGGTGACACTAGGCTCTTTGCGGCCCTTTTCCAAGTCTCCAAACCCTTGTCTGCACAGCGAGGATGCTTGTGAGCACCCACCTATGCCAGGAGCCTTCTACAGCCCCACGCCTGCCATACAGCCAGCGCCCAATAAACCAGAGTTGCGATATCGTCACTGGTCAGCTCCACTCAGACGATACACACCCTCTGCAAAACGCAGGACACTTTTTCTACTGACTCTCTCCTGTTGAACAAAATTGATTACCTAAGAAGTAAGAAGATGCACCTTTATCCAGAGAGACTCAGTCAAGATCTTTTCACTGCTGGGACTGCAGAAGGCGAGTTAAACTCTGGTGGATTTTTTTTGGGTCTTTCCACAAATTGGCACGTGTGTCTTCAAAAACGTTAACCTCCAGTGAGGTGTCTGGGTACCTTCGAGGCCTGGCTATGCCTGACAGTCAACTGTCACTCGGTGCGGGTTTAACGACTTCATTCAGGATGTAGGCTTGGTGATGGAACGAACGAAGAGATGGGTTCAGGGAGTGGGTTAAAGGAGAAACAGTGGGTGAGAGGTGATCTGCCCACCCTCCCCCAGTCAACCCCTTCCCCACCCCCAACCCTTGGGTCTCTAACTCCTCCCCTACTCTGCCCCCGCCAACCCAGTCATTTTCTGATGTTTCTTAAACACTCCCTAGAGCCTTTCTCACTTTCCTTCCTTGGCTCCCAGACACCCTCCAGGCCACACACACACACACACACATACGTCCCTCAACCCCAGGGGGGAACGTGAGGGTCTCCTTTGACACCCATGTCAACCAGCCTGAGGAAGGTTGGAACCCTGAGGAATAAAGCTTCCCTTTGTTGGGACAAAGAACGGGCGGTCTAACTCAGATAAAGGACCCAGCCGAGAACAGAACAGGTCCATTCGGGGAGGGAGCAGTCAGATCTCTGCGTGACTCACAGGCATTTTGGGGATTGTGTTGTTCAGTTGTGTCTGACTCTTTTGCGACCCATGGACTGCAGCACGCTAGGCTTCCCTATCCTTCACTGTCCCCAGGAGTTTGCTCAAACTCATGCCCACTGAGTCAGTGATGCCATCCAACCATCTGGATGGATGGACAGTTCCAAACGCTTTAAGCCAAGCAAGAAGTCCAGGTATCCAGATTCCCAGGCCTGGATCCTCTCCTCTGCAGGTCCCCCCTTTTGCAGGCCTCAGAAACTCAATCGAAGCTGACTGAAGCGAAAAAGAACGTCACTGGCTCAGGAACTGGAAAGTCCATCGTGTTTTAGCTCCAGGCACAGCTGGACCCAGAGGCTCACATGATGTCACCGGGGCTCACTCACAGTCTCTTGGCATTTCCTGTCTCTTCTTGGCCTTTTCTTGGGTTTTCTCTGGGGCGTGAGCAAGAGTGCCACCAGCCAGGGCCAGCTCCACCAGCACAGGACCAGTACAGTCACCACCAGGGTCCCACGTTCAAAAGACTCCAGGCCTGGGGTGTCATGCCCTGCCGTCTTGATGGGGCTTAACATTTATGCCGTCCTGAAAGCCATAATCATTTTGACTTTGAATCTGCGTTTTGTAAGTGAAATGTGATGAGACAATGAACCATGAGCTGAGGGCTTGAAATTTCAACTCCCTTGCCATCCTGCCTCCTGGTACCTCCTTGCCTCCCTGGAAGAGGTTCTCTGCCCCTGACTCCCCTATCTCTGGCCCCTGGCCCTGCCTGGCATCCCCTCTCATGTGACCACTGCTCCCCTTCACCCTGGGAACAGACAGGGAGGTTGGGGTCAGACTACATGCCCAGCAGCGCCACAGGGCATGGCGACAGCGCTTGTTACCCTGGGTTGGAAGTACCATGACCCATCTAGAAACCAACCAGAGACTGTGACTAGGAGGAGGCGAGCCTCTTACCTACCCTCCATCCAGGGACAGAGGTGTGTGTGTATGTGGGGGAGGTCATCCCTCTGCTGGAGGTTGAGATGAGTCATGTTGTGGGGGTGGTGCCTAGATCCAAGCTCTGATCAGAACTCAGCACATCAGCCTGCTGGTTGGTGGGAGGAGTAATTCAGTAACTGTCAGGCCCAAGAGAGGCAGGAAACACACACGTGGTCACGCATGGCCTAGTGGAGGGATGTCTGCGAGGTTCTGCAATATCCCCTCAGCCACTCCACTGGCCTGGGGGATCCTCTCCTCCTATGTGTGTGTGTGTGTGTGTGTGTGCTGGTTGCTCAGTCGTGTCCAACTCTTTGCAACCCCGTGGACTGTAGCCCATCAGGCTCCTCTGTCCATGGAATTCTCCAGGCAAGAATACTGGAGTGGGTAGCCATTCCCTTCTCCAGGGGATCTTCCCAACCCAGGGATCAAACTTGGGTCTCCTGCATTGCAGGCAGATTCTTTACCATCTGAGCCACCAGGGAAGCCCTCTCTCCTCCTATAACCTTCTTGAATCTGGTTTGAATCTGTCTTTTCCGGCCATGTCAAGGTACCATCAAGGACTAGCCACAAAATACAAATTGTGTAACTTGTGTTACATGAATTAACTGCTCTAATATTTGCATTTTAAACTGGTATTGCACAGTATGAAGACGAATGGTAAAAATTCATGCTAATCACTTAACATTTTTATTCTTTTCTTACTTAGAATGACATAGCAGATAGAAAAAAAAAAAAAACCACCACAACAAGTTGAGAGCCTGTGGAAGGAAGGAAGTGTTCTAGCTACTGCTAGTGGTACTTTTTTTTGCTTTTTGAGCAGGGGATCCTGCATATGTATTTTGCACTGGGCCCACAATTACACCGCTGGCCCTTCCATTAGCATCCCCAGGATAACTTTTCCCCAGCTTACCAACTTTGGCAGAAGGGGCATCTTCCCATGGCTCCAACAGGAAGTGCCAGGGATGCCACTCATTGGCACAGTCTGGGTCAAGTGCTCATCCCTGAACCAATCACAGCTGATGGGGAGCCAGGAGCCCTCTGATTGGCCAGGTCTGGGCATGTGTCCATCTCTAAGATTAAGGGGATTGGTCAGCCCACTTCAGCCCCTTTCCATAGGTTCTCCATAGGGAAGAGGGATTCTATGCCCAGAAGAATGATGGCTGCACAGCCACCAATCCCCGATATCCGTCCTCTCACCTCTCTTGCTTAGCGTGAAAAACAAAACCCCCAAAATATCAGCTGGGCAGAAAGCAATTTAGTTCTACTCTCTTGGCTCGTAACTGCCCAGTCTCCTTTGTGGAGCCCAAATGGCAACTCACTCCAGCATTCTTGCCTGGAGAATCCCCATGGACAGGAGCCTGGCAGGCTACAGTCCATGGGGTCGCAAAGAGTCGGACACGACTGAGCGACTGATACTTTCGCTTTCTCCTCTTCCTTGAAATGAGGGGAGGCTCTAGACTCAGACCTTGGCCCCCTTCTGAACCTTCCTGTCACGTTCTCCCAGCAAAATTCATGCAGTCCCATCGACCTGCTGACAACTCCATCTCCAGCTGGGACCTCTATGCCGAATGCAACCCAGAGGTCCCAGCCCTGTGTGACTTCTCTTCTTGGGGCACCAGGCATCTCAGAACCCAAACCCCTGAGAACCACCCCCAACACCTACTCCACGGGTCTTTCCCATTCCATCAATGGCACCATCATTCAGTAAGTTGCACAGACCCAAAACATCAGAATATCTGAACTCCTTCTTTTCTCAGAAACCCAAATCCAGCCCATCAGCAAATTCTGGCAGCTCCCCTTCAGAGGAGATTCACAGCCCACCCTCTCTTCACCACCATTGATTTTGCTCTCCTAGTCCAACAACAGCATTGCTCCCCTGGATCACTGCATTAACCTGCTAACTAGACTTCCTAGTTTTGTGGTCGCCGGTGTTGTTGTTTTTAAATATTTATTCATTCGGTTGCAATGGGTCTTAGTCTCAGCCTGCAGGATCTTTTGTTCTGCCATATGGTAGTCAGTTCCCTGACCAGGGGTCAAACCTGAGCCCCCTGCATTGGGAGCACAGAGTCTTAGCCTCGGGCCCACCAGGGAAGTCCTAGACTTCCTATTTTGCTCTCAGCCTCCTATTGTCCACTTTCCTTCTCTCCATTCTCTGGTATTTGAAGATATTTAAAACAGACGGTATCCCTCCCCAACTCGAAACTTCCCAGAAGTGTAAATGTTCAAAACCAGTTGGAAGGTGGAGGGCAGGGTTCATCTATAGAAACTGCCCTTCCCGTTGGTGTAAATACTCCCACCTCAGCGATTCCAAGCTGCCAATGTGATGTCACTGAACGTCACAGAGTGGGAACGAGATGTTCACAACCAGCTTGCAAAAGCCAGCTGGAGGAACTCCAGCACATTCTCCTGCTGACCCACTCAGATCAAAGCACAGAGTCCTTCTGTGGCCCAGCTGGCTCCGTGCTGCCCAGCCTGGCTGCCTTTCCACTCATGCCCTTGCTTCCCATCACTCACTGCCCTCCTGCCTCTACCTTGCCCTCCAACCTGCCAAGGCTGTTCCCACCTCAGGGGCTTAGCAGGTGCTCTGCGAGGGTGTTCTCACGGCTCTCTCCATGGCCGACTCTCGCTCCCACGTGACCCTGACTACCTCTCTAAGGTAACACCCCACTGTTGCATTCTCCCTGATTTTTCCATAACCTGTATCACTGCCTGATGTTTTTTTTTTTCCATTTTTTCTTTTTTAATTTGGTTGCACCGGGTCTTAGTTTTGGCACGTGGGATCTAGTTCCCTGACCAGGGATCGAACCCAGGCGCCCTGCACTGGGAGCTCAGAGTCTTAGGCACTGGACCACCAGGGCAGTCCCACTGCCAGATGTTTTATGGTAGGTTTATGTGTCCATTCATCCCTCTTCCTCACTAGGGCAGGAAGACATCCTCCCCTTCTCTGTCCCCAGCTCCTGGGGAGAACAGTGTACCACACATAGTAGGTGCTCAGTAAACTTCTGTTGGCTGAATGGATCCACTTCTCTGGGTCAGCCAGGCACTGGGAAGATGGTATGAATAAGTGCTGGCTCCTGTCAGTGAAGCAGAGGAGGCCCACGGGGGAGGCCTCCGATGCAGAGAAGAGGCCAGCTAGGAGGCCTGTTTCCAGCAGAGCCCTGACCGCCGGAATGGACCCTTTGACCTTTCCCTCGCATGTCAGGTGGCATCTGTCTGTTATCCAAAGCAGGGCTGTTCCATCTCTTTCCTTGCTGCTCGGCCCCTCCACCCCTGGGGATCTCCCACAAATAGCCTACCCAAAGCCAAGTTCACATGGTCTGCCCTGCCTCCATCCAGGATGCTGCCTTGTGACTCTCTGAATGAACCACAGAACCATAGAACTTCAGAGCTAGGGACCCTGGGAAGTTGTCCTGCCAGCCTGGCCCTCCATGGGCCCCAGGGCTCCTGCACTGGGCCCTGGGGAGGGTCAACTTGACACCTGGGACCCCATCCACCCCATGCTTTCCAGCTTTTCCTAGAACAACTTCAAGAAGTTGTATTCATTCTTTCACTCTGGTGGCTCAGGCAGTAAAGAATCTGCCTGCAGTGCAGAAGAAGCAGGAGATCCAGGTGGATCCCTGGAGAAAGGAATGGCCACCCACTCCAGTATTCATTCCTGGAGAAGTCCGTGGACAGAGGAATCTGGTGGGCTACAGTCCATGGGGTCACAAAGAGTCAGACACGACTGAGTGACTAACACTTTCACACTTTTCACTCAGCAAAGAATTACTGGGCACCTACCTACTCTGGGAGCACCCTGATTCTGGGAAGGATTGAGGACTGGAGGAGAAGCGGGTAACAGAGGATGAGACGATTGGATGGCATCACCAACTCAATGGATATGAGGTTGAGCAAACTCCGGGAGATAGTGAAGGACAGGGAAGCCTGGCGTGCTGCAGTCCATAGAGTGGCAAAGGATCAGATTTGACGTAGTGACTGAACAACAACCTACTTTGGGGCAGTCACTGTTCCGGGCATTGGAGATTCAGTGGTGACCACAATCGACCTGGTTCTTGCCCTCACCAAGTTTCCAATGTATAGAACAGAGGGCCTATGTCAGGACAGAGGACAGCTGATGTGGTCAGGGCTGCCACTGCAACCTAGAGAAAGCAGGGACGGCCCCTGGGAGTTGGCGGCATCTGACCTGAGCCCTAAACAACCAGACAGAGCCGCTGTTCAACCTGGTGCCCAGGCAGGCCGAGCAGAGAGAACAGCAGGTGCAAAGGCCCTGGGGCAGGAGCGAGCTTGGCCTCTTAGAGGGCCAGGGAGGAAGCACAGGCAGTGGGAGGAAAATGGAAAGGGTCAGAGGGGTCAGATCGTAGTGTGAGTTTTCTGCTGGGAGTGAGAAGCCACTGGTGGAATACGATGGGACTCACCTGCGATCAGCTCAGTGTGGAAGCCAGGTTCAGAGGGCAGAGTGGAACCAAAGAGGGAGATACCACAGGGGACTGCCAAGAGCGGACAGCCACTGACACCAAGGTGGCCGCAGCGCAGGTCAGAGAGAAGTGGGCAGAGTTGGATTATAACTTGGATGGACCCAGGCTTCCCTGGTGGCTCCGATGGTAAAGAAACTGCCTGCAACATGGGAGACCCAGGTTCGATCCCTGGGTTAGGAAGATCCCCTGGAGAAGGGAATGGCTATCCACTCCAGTATTTTTGCCTGGAGGATCCCATGGACAGAGGAGCCTGGTGGGCTATATAGTCCATGAGGTCACAAAGAACTGGACACAAATGAGCAAATAACACTTCTACTTTCACTTGGATGGATCCAATTGGACCTGCTTGTGGGATGGATTTGGGGAATGAAAGAAAGACAGGCTAATGTCTGGATTGGGGGTCAGATGGATGATGCTGTCCGCAGAGACAGGCTGCGTGGGTCTGGAGGAGAAGCAGGAGCCGCCGGCCACCAGCAGTTTCCAGGACTGTAGAGACTCCTCCTCTTGCCCAGCTGGAAGGGCCTCGTCCTGCTCACCAACACAGGACCCATGTCAGACAAGCCCACTTCCCCTCTGATTCCACAGGAGGAGCCAGAGACCTTGGGCCGCCACTGAAATCCTCCAAGCCCATTTCATCATCCCTAAAATGTGAAAGTGATGCCAGTTTCCGGGCTCGCTGAGGGGGCCTTGTGAGGGCACATGTAAGCACATCTTGCAAGCTGACACGTGGCTGCCCGCCAGCACTGTCATTACCGGCCTTGCTATCCGCCTCTTCGTTGTCTTTGTGTGGGCCAGCTCTGCCTCCCAGAAGGAAGAAGGGTTCTGGGAGAAGGTGCCTCTCAGACAGGGCTGACCCTGGAGAGACGAGCTCTAAAGAAGGAAGAGGATTGGGGGCTCTAAGGCCAACTGAGCATAGAACAAGGCAGCCAGGGCCACCCTGAGGCCTCAGTCCAGGAGAGGCTACTGGGGCGTGAGCTTTGACGGGAAAGAGAGACTCAGCGCCGCCCCCATCCAGCCAGTACCTTGATCTGCTTGGGCCTTGATTTACTCCTCTGAGAAATGGGTACATAGCTGGCCCATAGTGAGGATGAGGTAAGACATGCTTTCAGGCACTTCATCCAGGGTCAGACACACAGGCTGGGCTCAGGAGCTGCCAGCTCCGAGGTCCCTCAGAGGACACTGGCAGGGGTTAGGGTGCGCGTGGCTTCTGGGGCCTGGAGCAGCAGCGGCAAATGAGGACATGGTGTCGGGCGGGGGGGGGGGCGGTGCAGGAATGTGTATGGAGTGGGGCGGGAACAGCCCCTGAAGGAGATGTTCAGCCAGGACTCACCAGGCCAGTGTGATCCAGGCTGGAAGTCAGGCCTGGGGTCAGCAGTCAGCAGAGGGACCACCAGGCCCAAGCTACACTTCAGAGCCTCCCCGCGGGTTCCCACTGCCAGGGGCTCTCGACCCACCTGCAGGGGAGCCTCCCTGCCCACCTCCCATCCTCTACGTTCCCATCACCCACCTTGTATGTGGTGTATTGTCCTGAAACATCTGTGAGAAACTAAAGGCCATGATGGAGCTCAAGGGTTAGAACATCCACGTGCTGTGTGTGTACACGCAGTTGTGGCCAGCTCTGTGACCCCCACGGACCATAGCCCGCCAGGCTCCTCTCTCCATGGGATTCTCCAGGAAAGAATACTGGAGTGGGTGGCCATTCCCTTCTCTGGAGGATCTTCCCAACCCAGGGATTGAACCCAGGTCTCCTGCATTGCAGGTGGATTCTTTACCGACAGAGCCACCAGGGAAGCGCCAGTATAGTCCCAGGCAAATAAGGAGGCTAAAGGGGCCAGCAGGCCAGGAAGTCTATGTAGAGGTCAGCGAAAATCCAGCTGCACAGACCCAGGAGCAGCGGATGGAGACCAGCCCGGGACACCGCCCACTGCCTGGCGGGAGGCGATGCATCGCCCCCTGCTTCTTTCTGTTCGTGGGGAGTCGACTATGTGCCGGGTGCTGTGGACGCCACCCCAGCCTTGGGCTCTGGACTGCCATCCACACGCACACATAGAACTGAGAGGTTCAGAGGGGTGCAGACCCTTTTTCAAGGTCACACAGGCAACCCGGTCCCCAGGTCCTTCCCACCACCACACGCCCTAGAGCCCTGGTGCTGTCCCCAGCATACCTGGCGTCGGGCACGGGGCCCTCAACGTCCCCTGCTCAGTGGGGGGTGCTGCCCTGAGGCTCTGCCCCTTTGCTGGGACTTGGGAAAGCAGCCTCCACAGTATTGAAAGCTGTGGGAAGAATGGAACCATTCATGCCATTGGTCCCTTGGTGTGTGTAACTGAGACCACTGCCACCCCTAATGCAGGTCGCAGACCAGGGGGCCACAGGCTCCCCTCCACTCCCGTCCACCCAAAGGCTCTGGGAGGAATCAGCCTGCAGGAGCTCTTGCCATTGGTCCCTGACGGGTCGCAGAGTCAGACACGACTGAAGAGACTTAGTCCCCCAAAGACTCCTCTTGGAAGCCTGCAGCCCACCTGCCCGCCTCCCTCTCAGAGACTCTGCTAGAACATACCGACTCCTGACAAATCTGAGCGAGTCTTCCCGCCCCCCTCTTTCCCACCTACCTCGCTGTCAGAAGTACACCAGACTCCAGTGCTCTTTAAGGGGAAGGTTTTTTTAATTCTAAAAAATGACCTGTGGATATTATGTGTGTTCGTGTGCTTGTGCGTGTGTGTGTGTGTGCTCAGTCATGTCCAACTCTTTGTGACCCCATGGACTGTAGTCTGTACATGAGATTTTCCAGGCAAGAATACTGGAGTGGGTTGCCATATCCTAACCCGGGGGGATCTTCCCGACCCAGGGATTGAACCTGTGTCTCTTCCATCTCCTGCATTCGCAGACAGATTCTTTATCACCACCTGGGAAGCCCATGCCTTTGGATATTATAGAAATGCCTGTGGACACTATAGAAAGATTTAAAAATCAAATAGGAACAACAAAAAGCAAAGTTAAAAGTTCCCCATAATCATTAGCTTTTTCTTCTTGTGAGGTCAATAATGACGTTTAACACCTTCATAACCAGCTTTTGGAGGCAGAAACAGTGAGGCAGAGCTTCCCCAAATCCTCACACCCCCACCACTCAGCACCAAGCACATTACTATCCAGAGAAACAGCCTTCTGGTCCTTTGTCCAAGTACATGGACAAACAGAGAGACAGACTGATCAAAAATATAGATTTTTCACTTTTTTACAAAAAGAGGTTGTACTTTCCTAAGCGGTAAAGAATCTGCCTGCCGATGCAGGAGATGCAGGTTCAATCCCTGGGTCGGGAAGATCCCCTGGAGATGGAAATGGCAACCCACTCCAGTATTCTTGCCTGGGAAATCCCATGGACCTGGGCGGGGGCGGCTACTGTCCATGGGGTCACAAAGAGTTGGACACGAGTTAGCAGCTAAACAGCAAACAAGCAGTTGTTTTAGCTACCTTCCCTGCTTCACAACAGGTCAGAAGCATCTTTCTAGAAGAATACATGAAAAGGCATCATCTGATGGCCCATTGTACGGCTGCTCATCCGGCCTCTAACAATCCCCCACTGCCGGACACCAGGATATGTCCAGTGTTCCATTAGGAGAAGTCATGCTGGAACAGGCTCTCGGAGGAGTGGTGGAAGGTGAGGGGAGCTGTCTGTATTGTTCACTGTAGCACCCCAGCACTCAGCACAGGTCTTGGAGCCGAGCGGGCTCTGGCGATGTTTGCTGGATGAATGAATCAACAGAAGCCAGCCTCTCTAGCTCCCCTCTACCTGTGACTCTGGTGCTTGGCCTGCGGGAGCACTCAGGTTCCCCAGGGCTGCCTACTGCACTTCTGCCTTGGTTTTTGTGCCTTGGAACTGCTCTCTGAAGTCCCTCGCACACCCCAGCTCCAGCGCTGGCCGGCTGGCCTCAGGACCCCCTCTGCCTCAGCAGTTTCTCCCTGCCTCCACGCTGGGTGCCCAGCCTCCCTTCCTCCCTCCCAATTCCCTTGGGCGATCTGGCCCACTTCTGTGCCTCCAGCATCCTGGAAGGGCCCCTCACTCCGTCACAGCCATCCACAGATACTTCCATGGTGCCTGCAGTGTCCAGCACCCTCCCAGACCCATGGCAGGGAGCAGGGATGATGAGCCCTGAGCTTAGGGGGTGGGCCTCAGGAACCCCCAGGAACACCAAGCAGAGAAGTTGTGTCTGCAAAGCAAACAGCCCCCTCCCAGCCCAACTTCCACCTAGATGGCTGTCCCCCAACCCCCCCCGAGTTCCCTTAAAGATCCCGGAGCAGCTGCGCAGGCACACGGCAGCCAGGTGAGCCAAGCCCTCAGAGCAGGGACAGGTGGGTGGTCACACAGACACAGCCAGGACATCTGCCTGGTCTAGGGGGCGAGGCGAGGGCCTGAGGAAGTGAGGCCTCAGGTGAGCCCTGAAAAAGGACCAGGGGCTCCCAGTGGGGGAAAGAGTTCTGGGGAAGCGGCCAAACCCTAACTATACAGTGGCCCCGGGAGTCCGAGAAGCAGAGAGGAGGCCAGGGCCGCTGGTACTGAGAGAGACAGGGTGGGAAGGGAGCCTGAGGCTGGAGCACCGGCAGGGCGGCAGGCCAGGGTGCGTGGCGGGGGCGGAACCTGGAAGGCGCTGCAGCCTGACTCCTCTCCCCACTGGGGACGGGGTCTCAGCAGCCCCACCAGCCTCCCCTCAGCCAGGTCCAGCAGGTCTACCCAGAGAGCTCCTCAAACTCTGCAGCCCTGATCCAGTCCCGCTCCTTCCCCTGGGTGCGCCCAGGTCCTCAAGAACCCCACCTTCTCCCTTGGCACCAAATCCCACCCAGCCTTCCCTTTGCAGCCCAGGGCCTCTCTCCGCCCTTCACAGGGCCTTGCCTGTCTCCTTCACCACCCACTAGCCCTGGCACCAGCGCCAGCTTCAAACCCTGTACTCGGACGGCTTTCCCCCGTTTCCCAAATCCCAGGTGGACAATCTGGGTCACAGGTTTCTTTCTGTCTCCACACACACACACACACACGTGCACACATACACAAAGACACACACAGGCGCACACATATACACAAACACACTGGGCAATCTAGGTCGGTCTCTCTCTCCCTCTACACATATGCACACACAGGTGCCCGCGATGTGAGAGTTGGAGGGTGAAGAAAACTGAGCGCCGAAGGATTGATGCTTTGGAACTGTGGTGTTGGAGAAGACTCTTGAGAGTCCCTTGGACTGCAAGGAGATCCAACTAGTCCATCCTAAAGGAGATCAGTCCTGGCCTGGGTGTTCTTTGGAAGGAATGATGCTAAAGCTGAAACTCCAGTACTTTGGCCACCTCATGCTAAGAGTTGACTCATTGGAAAAGACTGATGCTGGGAGGGACTGGGGGCAGGAGGAGAAGGAGACGATAGAGGATGAGATGGCTGGATGGCATCACCGACTAGATGGACATGAGTTTGAGTGAACTCCGGGAGTTGGTGATGGACAGGGAGGCCTGGCGCGCTGCGGTTCATGGGGTCGCAGAGTCGGACACGACTGAGTGCCTGAACGGAACTGCACACCCGCTCCATGGTTGCTGCTCTGGGTTTGCCACCACCTGCTATGTATGTGCCAGCCTTTGCCGGCACTAGGGTCCAGCCCGAGCTGGTCCCTGTCATCCCGTGGCTCGTCATCTAGTGGAGAAAACAGACGGTAACCATACACCTCGCAGATAATTAAGACACAGCAGTGCTGCGCGTCTTGAGGATGCATACAGGGGTTTGGGAGCCTCGCAGAGGTGACCTGGATCCCCCAGGGGCCTCCCCCACCTGCCTTTCCAGTGCTGCCCAACTGCCACACCTCAGTGCACAGCAGGGCCCCACCAGAACACCCTCCATCTGTGCCCACACTCAAGGCCCGGCTGAAACATCACCATCTCCCCAGAGCCATCCCTGAGCTCCCTGAGGCCCTTATCCCCCTTTCTCCACAGCTGGTCCACTAGCTATTAAATATATATATATATAAGTGAAGTGAAGTCAGTCGTGTCTGACTCTTTGCGACCCCATGGACTGCAGCCTGCCAGGCTCCTCTGTCCATGGGATTCTCCAGGCAACAATACTGGAGTGGGCTGCCATTTCCTTCTCCAGGGGATCTTCCCGACCCAGGGATCGCACCCAGGCCTCCCGCATCGCGGGCAGACGCTTCTGCCGTCTGAGCTGCCGGGGAAGCCCGTGCTTTGTTTTGGCTGCACGGCTCTCAGTCGCGGCTTGTGGGATCGTTTGCTGCGGTGTTTGGTCTTCTGTGGCTGCCCTGCCTGCACATGCAGGTTTAGTTGCCCCAGGCATGTGAGATCTTAGTTCCTGACCAGGAATCGAACCCAAGTCCCCCACACTGGAAGGCAGATTCTTAACGACTGGACCACCAGGGAAGTCCCGCCACTAGCTCTTATTCCTCCCACTCAGAAGTTTCTTGAAAGCTGGACACTCCCCTTTTCATCTCTGCACCCCCCCCAAACACCTTGGATGAAGCGTACATAAACTTAGTAATTATTGGATTCAGGAAAAATATGTCGCCCGACTTTGGCACAAGTCTTAGGCACAAGAAGCGCTCACCTTTGTTCTCCTACCCAACTCCTGCCTGGGCTTTTCCTCCTAGAAAAAACCTCTTCGCTCTCACGTCCCCTGAGCGTGGCTCCAGCCTTGGCCCCTTTGAGCCATAAAGGAGCAGAGCTGGGGTTCACCCTGTGCTCTGGGGACCCTCTGGCAGAGGGCGGTGGGAAGCCGACATCCCCACCCCTTCAGCTTGGTGGCCAGCCCTGCTCTGATTCCCCAGGATCCAGTGACAGCGTGCAGCCATCCTTCACTGAGCACCGGGTGGGTGGGAGGCCCGGACCCTCGCCAGGTTCCATCTTCCCACCCGGCCCCAAGTCCTGGCCCACATCCTGCCTCTCCCTACTCCAGGGGCAGTTGATGGCCTTGCCTCGCGTCTCCTGGCAGAAGTAAATCCCGTACGATCAGTCTAATGGACACCCCTCTGTCAGAAAGGACAAGCACCTTCTGGCGCCTTCTCCAAGGCCCGCTACCATCACTTGGCCTCTTCCGCCAGCATCGCCACCTTCTCACCTCTCCTGGGTCTTTCCCAGCCTACAGTGGACACAGCAGCCTGCAACCGGCCTGAACGTCTCCTGCCCCAAAGACTTCCCTGATCTCAAGCCCCCACACACCCACCCATGCACCGCCCCCCGCAGTCTCTGCTCACTTCTCAATAAAAAAGGGGAGGTGAGCTCTCAAGTGCGAGGCCCTGCTGCACACTCCTCCTTCTAGACTGGGGGGATTGTGGGGGAGGGGGCACTCTGGACTTCCATGAGCCCATCAAGCCTCACTGTGAGCATCTGGCTCACCTGCACCTGGGCGTTCTGTCCCGCCTCGATGCCACCCAGCCCGCACTCTCCCCACCCCCTCAGCTGGAGCAGCCCTTGGTAAGGACAGCCCCTTCTCTGACCTTAGTCACACGTCTGGCAGGTCACTGCCACCTCCAGGGCCTTGACCTTGAGTTCTCCCGTAGCTCCCCTGCAGGTCTGCCCAGAGTCAGCCCCTTCTCTCCTTCACCCCCAGCTCCCGGTGAGCAGGGAGCCTGGGACCCATCACTTGCTGACCCGTCCCTGATCAGCTCCAGCAGCCCAGCTGCCTGCCCACACCTCCGCTTGGCAGCTGACAGCCTCTGCTACCCCCAACAGCAGATCCTCACTCTGCTTTGCCCCGACCTGAAGAAGTGGCATCAAGCTGCACGTCCCAAGAAGTGGGGGTCTTCTTGGCTCCTTTTTTCCTTCTCGCACTTTCTTCCTGTTGGCGATACTCTGAACAAACACAGCCTAAACCACACCACTTAGCACTTCCACCCTGAACCCTAATCCAGGCCACCAGTCTCGCAGGCACAGACCAGGCGCAAACCAGGGCCACCTCTGCCCACACTCCAGGCCCTTTTCAGGTGCAAAACCCTCCGCAGCTTCCCAGACTACTCCAGGCTGAGATAGAGCTGGACTCTAAACACCGACATACAGCTCACAAGGGCCATCTCTGCACCGCACCCCCCCACCCCAACCAGCCTGGCCTCCTCCCTCTCCCCTCCTCAAAGGGGCTCGGCCACCTCTGCTGCTCGCTCCGCTGCCTTCGCCAGCAGATCCTTCTCCTCTCTGGGGTCTCAGCACAGGTCATTCCTGACCCTTGTAGCTCAAGTACCTTGCTGACCCTCTCTAGTTAATTGCTCTCCTTTTCTTCTTTATAGTAACGCACCACCACCTAACAATCTTGGTGTGTTTAGAGTTACTGTCATCAACGTTAGAATGAGGAAAGTACAGCCACTATTTGAGAAATGAATGAGTCCCAGAATCCATGACCCAAATATTACTTTGCTCATTTTTCTGACCAGAGGCTCGGACATGAAGTCAACTATCAGGGTCTCCAAGCCACATCAGTCTGACTCCAAAGGCAGGGCTCTTGGCCACCAGCCTCTCCTTGCCCTGTGTGAGGCCTCCCCTCCGAGGCTGGGCCAAAGGCCAAGGGATCTTGTTTTCGGAGGAGGCGCGTCTGAAGACAGAAGCCAAGTCTAGGGCACAGCAGCCCAACCCAGACTTCCAACTCCAGCAGGACATGGACATGAGGAGTGGAAGGAGCAGAGGGTACCCCCTTAAAAACTTCAGGGGCCCAGTTCACAGTCAGTCAGGCCCAGTCCAAGGACTTCTCAGGCCAGTTTGGGGCTGACCCAGGGGCTCAGGAACAGCCACAGTGACCGCAGAGCATTTGCTGTGTGCCAGGCCCTGTGCTGAGGACTTCACACCCCGCACTGGCTCATCACAATCACCCTATGAGTATCCCCATTTTATAGACGAGGAAGCTAAGGATCAGAGAGAATCAGTAATTTACCTAAGACCTTGTAGCTGGGCGTGGTGACAACCAGGATATGAGCCCAGGGCTCAGCTTTGAGCTTGCTTAGGCCCTCCAGACCCCAGCTCAAACAGCTCAAGCCCTAGACTCCTTGGCCCAAGGGAAGGGGATTTGATGGGGGACAGACTGTCGTGTGGAGGGAACAAGCGCGTGGCATGGAAAGACACCTCACACAGGCGGCAGGTGCAAAACAGAGGCTTTAATCTGAACAGCAACGAAGGCGTCAGGACTGGGGGCGCCCGGGGGCGCAGGGGAGGAGGAGCCAGGAAGGCGGTGGTGTGGGCCCTGGGGGGAGGCAGGCGCTGAGCCTCTCCTAGGAAACTATTTCTGTGACTCTTACAGCCCCTGTCCCAGCCTCTGCCCAGGCCATCGGCCCAGACCTGAAGGCCGAGCCCCTCAGTTGTGCTTCTCAGGTGCTCCCCCTTCCCAGAAGGGTGGGTGGGCCCAGATATGGGGAGGGGGGAGCGGAGAGTCAGGACTGGGAGCAGCCCTCCCCCAGAAGAAAACTCTGGAGCTGGCCGGCTGTTGCTAGCACCCCCTCCACCCCCAGTTGGACCCGCCCTGCCCCTGCCCACCCTCACAGCTCCTCCTGGAGCCCCACCGGGCAAGTCCCGGAGCTCTCCTGCGCCCACTCACCCACCACCCAGACAGAGGGGCGGGAAGCAGCGCCAGGGGCCTGCAGAAGCAGCAGCAATGAGGGAGAAGGAGCAGCGGGGCAGAAGGCAGGGAGCAGCCCAGGTGCGACACCCAGCCCCCGGCCCACCTTCTTTCCTCTGGAGTTTCTACCACCCGCTCCCAGCCAGGGAGAGCCTGGGGAGCAAGCCCTGCCAGGCCCTCCAGAGAGTACTCTGAAGCCAGAGAGCAGAAAAGCAAGGATGAGGCACTGGACACAGGGGCCCACACAGGCCAGGGGTCAGTGTGAGGAGGAGCTGGGAGGGTCACTGGCCAGAAGAGTCCACCCTTCTCCCTTCCCAACCCCACCCCAGGCTAGCTGCCAGGCTCAGCCTCCAGCCCTCAGGACCCCCAGACACCCACCCAAACATGGCTTAGGAAACTGCCCCACCCCACGGGGGAAGCAGCTGCTCCAACCCCTAGAAAGGCAACCTGCAAGGGAAAGCGATGGCCACAGCAGAGTACCTGCCCCCACCCCACAGTGGCCGGGTCAGCCTGGGCTCAGATGGGCCTGAATGGAAGGAACGGGAGGCCAAGGCAGAAGCGGGGCTCCGGGACCCTGCGCTGGCCCCCTCACCTTGCCCGTCCACCGCAGGGCAAGTCGGGAAACTGGCCACACTTTGGTCACTTCTCCCAACCTGGGTCCTTCAGTCCTGTGCCCTGAGCCTCCATCAGCCCTGCACTCAGCACCCACCCCAGTAAACAGCCTCTCATCAAACAGAAAGAACAAGGGGAGGGGGCGGGGAGGGGGCAGCAGCTGGAGTCAGGGAGGGCAGGCACGGGAACGGCAGCCGGGACAGGCCGCTCTCAGCACGACGATGTGACGGGATGGATGGGCAGGAGGCTCCCGAACTTGAAGTGCTGGATCACGGGGAACTTCTCCAGGCACTGGGAGGAGAAGGGGCAGAGAGGACAGGTGAGAGCTGCGTGGCGCCCTGCCAAGGCCCGCCCGGCCGCTCAGGCCTCAGACAGAGCCCCGGACGACTCCCATGTGCGGTTGCAGCAGGTGGCCACCCAGGGCCCGGGAGTGGCCCAGCCCCAGAGCAGCCCCCAAGCCTCTGGGGAGGAACAGAGCTTCCCACCCGTTCCTGACCAGCCCTTCGCACCCAAAGCCACCCACTCCACGACAATCAGGCCAGGCCCTGGTAAGGACAGGAGAGTGAGAGAGGAGGAGGCGATGGGGGGAGAAGGCAGCCCAACCCCACAAGGCAGCAGCCAAGAAGAGAGGCAGCCAAGTGACACCACTAGGCCCAGAGGGGAAAAGAACCCTCCAGACCACGGGGACCCCTTGCCCAGGGCCCGCCCTGGAGAAGAGGCATGGGGATACACCGGCACACCAGCTGAGACAGGCCCAAGGCCCGTTTTCCCACTTTTCAGTTCTCCAGACTGAAAAAGGCATCCTGGCACTTCAGAGTGAGACAGGAAGAACCGGCTGACAGCCCCCCACTCCCCCACCGCAGGGCAATTCCCAGCAGCCCAGTGCTCAGGCACAGAACAAGCGCACTGGGCAGGGGGTAGCTGCCTGAAGCCAGTCGGGCCAGGGCCTTGGCCCAGGGCTGCAGCAGAGGCGGGAGGAAGGGAGAAGCAGGGCCCGCCCCCACCCCCCGAGTCAGCCCACCGCTCAGGCAGCAGCCCCGCGCATGCGAGGGAGGGGGGCCTCCTCTCAGACTTCTGGCTGCACAGGCAGGCAGGATGTGCACCTCCTGGCTGGGCTGGAACAGGATTTTGGCCTCAGAGAGGGCGAGGGTCCCATCCTGTTACTGTCTCCTCCTCCTGCTACCTCAGAGGAACAAAGGCCAGCGCTGGCCTGGGGTCCCTGACCTCAAGAGCCAGCAGCAGAGATGAAGGGGCCTTTGCCAGCTCTGTGTGTGTGTGTGTTTGTGTCAGGGTGGGGGGTGTGTGTTTGTGTCTCAGAGTGGGGGATGGTCCACAAGGCCTAAAGAGGGCCCGGAGGTGAGCAGGAAGAGAAATCTATGATGGAAGGATGGGGAGCTAAGCTGTATGCGGGAGCAGACCTCCAGGCCACAGTCAGACTCCTGGGCCTGGGGCAGACAAAGTCGGGGGCAGGCAGCTGGGGGTGGCCCCTGGCAGGGAGGAGCAGCAGATCCAGGCCAGAGGCAAAGGCAGCTGCCACTGCGCTTCCGTCAAGGAGGAAGTGGTAGGACTTTGTCAAAGGGGGGCCCCCAGGGCCCTGGAGTTCCAGAAAGGGCCAAAGGTCGGCCTGCTTCCAACTTTCAGGCCTGAGAAGCTACAAAGGCAAGAGGCTTAGGGGGCTGGAGCAGGGGTTCTGTTCACTCCCTCAGGGATCCCCCAGACAAGCTTCCCCAGGGTCAGAGGAGGCGAGGAACTGGGCTAAAGGCAAAGGGCTGCCTGGGGCAAAGGAAGTGGAACGCCAGAGTCACAGCAGAGGCGCCTCAGGCCGGGCCTGTTCTCCGGAGCAGTGACCTGTGCCGGCAATACCTGTGCTCTGGACAGAGCAACTGCTTCAGCCAGGCCGAGTCCAGACCTTTCAGTGGGCGGCCCTCCCAGCTCCCAGTGAGTCAGGGAGAGAAGGGGCTCCTCGGTCCTGACAGACCCTTCTGAAGGGAACACCCGCATGGGGCCAGCCTTCAGGAAAGACAGCCTCACCTCCCCCCCCAAAACAAGGGCCCCAGAAGCATCTGGTTCTTCCACTCAGAAAGGCCAAGACAGGCAGCTTGAAGATGCAGACAGTTGGGCCCAAACGCCAGGCCTGGACAGGCCTTTGTGGCAGCTCGTGGCAGCTCAGGGCAGCTCCCCTCCGGCAGCCAACTCTGTCTAGGGCTCTGGCCTCTGCTAACCCCCATCTGCACTTCAGAACTGGCAGGCCTCCGAGGTCCCCAAGGACCCGAGGTCCCCAAAGACCGGAATCTGTCTGGAAGAGCGAGTCCGTTCCTCGCTTTCCTCTGCTCAGGGAGCGTGCGACTCCACAACCCCAGGGATCACAGACTAAGGGTGACTGCTGGCAGCTTATAAATGGCTGCTGCAGGTTACAGGGACTCGGTGGCCCTATTAAGAGCTGGTTCAACAAGGCGCGGCCACCACACAGCGGCTGGCAGGCTATGCGCACCCAGAGCCGCAATCTCTGGGCTTCAGGAAGGGCGCTGGGTTATCTGCTCAGCGCTCCCTCTGTCTGGTCCTGAGCTGCAGGCAGTTTTCAGTCGCTGACCTCCTGTGTTTAACAGCCAGAGACACACGGACAGCTGTTCCACCTTCAACTACTTTGTGCGGCACCATCAGGGCTGCAGTCTTACCCTCTCCTCCCTCGTCCTGTCGGCCAGGGTTCTTTTGCCTCTGGACACAGGTAGAGACCGGAGGCGGGGCCGCCTGTTCCACCCTTAGGGGCCCAGGTCAAGATAAGTTTCGTCACTCAAGTAAGAGCCTGCAGGAAGGACAGCATCCCAGGCAGGGAAGGCACCAGAGTCCAGCCTATGGGGGGGTGGGGATTGGGGGGGGTCTGGAGGGGGCGTCAGCGGGGAGACCCCTTCAGCACCCACTGTGGGACTGGGGTGGGGAGGGGTTGAGAACAACAGAACACACAGAGGGCAGTGCCCTGGGGACTCTCCAGCAGGAGGGCCAGCGTGGAGGGCTGAGGGCCGGATGGAGCCTGCCCAGCCCCAGCAAAGGCTCCTCTCAGATTAGAGAGGTATGTGGGCTGGAACCTAAACACAGGATGTGAAGTCCAGAGGAAGGGGACCGGAGGGGGAGGGGGCGGAAGGGAGGGAGAGGGCCAGGCCTGGTCAGTCCCAGTGCCTTTAACCCCTTCAAGGCGGCACAGAGGGATCCAGGCCACTGGAAGTGCTGGTACTCCCAGCCACTGCACCGTGCGCCCTGCACTCTGCCCTTCCTGCTCCTCTGCCTCTGCTGATCGCCCTGAGTGAGCTCTGGCTGTAAGGAGGCCACCTAGACAACCTTCCCCTTCCCTGGAGAGGGATGACCAAGGGTCAAGAGAGAAGCACCTCCAGAACAACACCTGAGACCACCAGCCGAAGGGTGAAAAGAGGGGAGTTTGGGACCCACTGCTCCGGGTGAGGGACTTCACGGCAGGACCTCCCGGGTCAAGGTCAAGCAGTTCTAGGGTTGGTCTGCCTAAGATGTGGAAGAAGCTAGAGGAAAGGACAGAGTGGGAAGAAATGTCTCCTCCCTACCTGCCAGAGAAAAAGTCACGTCCTTCGATGGGAGAAGGGTGCCAAGGAGGACGAACAAGGGGGGCAGGAGAGAAGGCAGCCGCCTCCCAGCAGGGGGAGCTCCGGAGGCCCAGACCTCTCCCTGCTGCTCTGACGGGAGAGCAGGGAGGACCCCAGAAGCGGTTATTAAAAATGCAGCCCCGGGCCTCCCCCCAACACCTCCCACCTGCCCAGCCATCAGACACACCAAAGTGGGAGAAACATCACTTTGGATGACGTCTCCAAAGGATAGAGCCTTTTCCCAAGCCTGTCTCCTTTTTCGCGTCCCCATAGGACACAGAGCCGAGAAGGGCCTCCAGCCATTTGACAAGTGGGAACAGAGACCCGGGGGCAGCAGGATCTGGCCTCAGTCACAGGGCTTTTCCGGCTGCCCATCCCATAAACAGAGATTCACAGGCCTCAGGTGTGAGAGGGGGCTGGCCCACAACTCAAAGCTGGACCAAGAGCAGAACAGTGGGATGGGGGAGAGGGCGCCCAGAACCGAGAGTGCCAGCCAGTCCCCACTCACCTCGGCCTTATACATGCGGATGAGACCCTGGTTCACTTTGGACCAGGAAGGGACCGCGCTGATGTTCCACAGCTGGTTGGAGTGCTCTGCAAAGGGGCCTGTCTTCATCTGGAAAAGAAGAGTTCACAAGCTGGAGGTAGGCCCTGGAGCCTACCCCCTGCTCCCCTGCAGCAAGGCTGCTCCAGCACACTCATGTACACCCACGCAACATGTAAGCACAAACATACACATGCATACAAACACACATGGACGTGTATACAGACCCACGTGCACACACTCTCACGAAGACCAGGTGGCAGCAGGCACCTACGGGGTGGCAGTCGTGCAGGCAGGCGCACGAGTGCATGTGCCCACGCGCACGCATACACACACGTGCCAGAGACAGGGTCCCTCTTGGCCTGCCACAGGCAGAGCTGGAAGAGCCTAGGGAAGGGTTGGTTTGGGAGAGGGCCTGGACCAAGCCCAAGCACCTGACTGCCTTCTTCATGGGAGGTGGAGGGAGGAAGGAAAAGAGAGGAAAAACACGGTCACCTGCAGCAGATGCGGGAGGAAGGTCTTTAGAAGGCCAGCCTGACCTGGCAGCCGAGTGGAGAAGGGACGGCAACCCCAGCAGCAAGGGACAGGCAGGAGCAAGGACCGTACGGTCCTAGTCCCTCCTCTTGGAAGAAATCCTGCAGCAGGCCCAGTGGAGCCCCCATGATCTCAGAAACCAGCGCTGAGATGAGGAAGTGCGTGCGTCTGAGTGCACCCCTCAGACAGCACAAGGTCAGCACGTCTGTATTTATTAAAAGGCAGTTCACAATCCCCTCCACACTGCCCCCTCCCCGGCTGATGCTGATGGACAGGGCTCAGCACCCTGAGCACAGGCTTCAAAAGAAAGAGTCTGAAAAGCAGAGGCTGAGCTGGCGAGAAAGCTAACTTGGACCTCGAGTAGGTGGAAGGTTCCAGAAGAGGCTGTGTGTGGAGGCGGGGCTGGTTGGCTGTGGACTCACTCTCTCACTCCCCCAGGGAGGGCAACTCTTACAAAACTGCAAGATCAAAGCTGAAAACGCTGCCATTTTACCCCTGTAATCTCCCTCCCCTGGCCCAAGTCCCCCCAAAAAACCTGTCTCAACCCCAGGTTCAGTAGCATGGACAATGGGCTCCTTCCCTGAGCAGTGAGGCCACGGCCCAAGGTCCCCACTGGGCTTCTCCTGGGCTGGTCCCTTCACCCAGACTTCCCCCTCCTCTCTCTAAGACTCCTTCCCCCAGGAAGGCAGCCAGGAGCCCCCAGCCTGCAGGTGCTGGCCCTCGACCTCAGCCCTCAGAGCTTTGTTCCGGAGCCCCACTCCATCAGACTCCACCCCATCCTCCCCTCGCCCCACCCCTTCCCCAGGCGCCCTGCCCCACAGGAGGAGTGCCAGGCTCCAGCCCTCTCTTGCATACTTCCAGGCCCTGAGAAGCTCAGGGATCACTTGAGCTATAGAACCAGTCTCACTCTGGACTGAGCCCTGTGAGAAACCACCCAGGAGGCACCCTGCTGGCCTCTCACAGCTGCAGCTCCACAAGTCTGCTCAGCAAGGGCTCTTCGGCCAAGGCTAGCAAGGGGGCGTGGGCCAGCCTTCCCCACTAGGGGCACGGGATGGTGAGCCGAAAGGCCTCTCTGGCACCCTGGCAGAGCCAGGGGGAGGCCTGAGCCTCGAAGCCCCAAAGGCCCTGGCCCCCTCCCTGGAAAGGCCAAAGATGCTTTCTCTAGAGGGGCTGGCCCACCCCCCCCCCCACCCCCACCCTTCAGTCCTTTGGAAGGAGCCTCTGTAACTCTGGAAAGGAAAACAGATGAGGGGAAAAAGGAACGGGGTCGAGAAGACAAAAAAAAAATTAGCTCATTCTAGCCACAAAGGGAGAAGAGAAAGCTAGAACGAGCAAGCGAGCTGCAGTCCCGCAGTGACCCCAGGGGAATTGTGTGAGTCAGAGCAGCCATATTGAGCAGGAAATTACTCACAGACGCTGCGTTCCTGCCTCTCCACTCCCAAGAGAATCGGCCTTTTGTAAATGGTTCCTCTGTCAGTAACCGAGGGGGGATGGGGTGGGGGGGAGGCTCTGCACAGCGCCTTCCTGTCAGCTCCTTCCCTTCCAGCTGAAATCTGATCCCTCCCTTCCCAAAACTCCAAATTTAGAAGCCAGATTGAAACTGAAATTCTTTTCCTGCCTGCCCTGGACTCTTAAAGGCGCCAGGGCTGCATTTCCTGAGGTGGAGAAGCCTGCCCCGCGAGGGCCTTGTGCGGGAGGCCCAGGGCCACCAGGGCAGGTCCCAGGCTGGCCCGGTCTCCTTTCCGACTCGTCTGTTCAGTCTCCCAGCTGCGCCAGCCCTAGCGAATCCCTGGTTTTGCAGAGGCAACACTGCCCCGTCCCGGCCACAGCACACAGAGCTCCTGGCAGCCAGCCGTCAGTCAGGGCCTCCCTCACCACCACCGAGGGGCTGCGAAAGCCCTGTCTGGGTGCTGAGCCCAGACTCTGGAGAACTAGTTCCGTGTGTGCCTTCAACAGGAGCCGCACCAGCCGGCTCAGGGCCGGCCAAATAGGTGAGAGGGGCCCCTGCTAGCACTCTGAGCTCTGCGGCATGCCCCTACTAGCGTCCAGCGCCGCCCACCACGCCCAAGCACCAGACCCAGGGTGAGAACCAGGCCTTGAACAGAGCGTGCGGAACAACCTAGAACTCGAGGGCCTGCCACCTCCTCCCAGTTCACACGCCTCTACCTCAACTGTTATCAAAACCTCCGCCAAGTTCAGTGTCTCTTTAGCACCACCTAGCGGAGATAGAGAAGCTCTATACAGTCAACAAAAACAAGACCAGGAGCTGACCGTGGCTCATATCATGAACTCCTTATTGCCAAATTCAGACTTAAATTGAAGAAAGTAAGGAAAACCACTAGACCATTCAGGTATGACCTAAATCAGATCCCTTATGATTATACAGTGGAAGTGAGAAATAGATTTAAGGGACTAGATCTGATAGATAGAGTGCCTGATGAACTATGGACGGAGGTTCGTGACATTGTACAGGAGACAGGGATGAAGACCATCCCCATGGAAAAGAAATGCAAAAAATC
Organism: Oryx dammah; assembly: GCF_014754425.2. Lineage (NCBI taxonomy): Eukaryota > Metazoa > Chordata > Mammalia > Artiodactyla > Bovidae > Oryx > Oryx dammah. Next base: position 98,381,783 of record NW_024070209.1, on the reverse strand, counting down.
AAAATGGCTGTCTGGGGAGGGCTTACAAATAGCTGTGAAAAGAAGAGAAGTGAAAAGCAAAGAAGAAAAGTAAAGATATAAGCATCTGAATGCAGAGTTCCAAAGAATAGCAAGAAGAGATAAGAAAGCCTTCCTTAACAATCAATGCAAAGAAACAGGAAAAGAACAGAATGGGAAAGACTAGAGATCTCTTCAAGAAAATCAGAGATACCAAGGGAACATTTCACGCAAAGATGGCCTCGATAAAGGACAGAAATGGTATGGACCTAACAGAAGCAGAAGATATTAAGAAGAGGTGGCAAGAATACACAGAAGAACTGTACAAAAAGGATCTTCACAACCAAGATAATCACGATAATGTGATCACTCACCTAGAGCCAGACATCCTGGAATGTGAAGTTAAGTGGGCCCTGGAAAGCATCACTACGAACAAAGCTAGTGGAGGTGATGGAATTCCAGTGGAGCTACTTCAAATCCTGAAAGATGATTCTGTGAAAGTGCTGCACTCAATAGGCCAGCAAATTTGGAAAACTCAGCAGTGGCCACAGGACTGGAAAAGGTCAGTTTTCATTCCAATCCCAAAGAAAGGCAATGCCAAAGAATGCTCAAACTACCGCACAATTGCACTCATCTCACACGCTAGTAAAGAAATGCTCAAAATTCTCCAAGCCAGGCTTCAGCAATAAGTGAACTGTGAACTTCCAGGTGTTCAAGCTGGTTTTAGAAAAGGCAGAGGAACCAGAGATCAAATTGCCAACATCCACTGGATCATTGAAAAAGCAAGAGAGTTCCAGAAAAACATCTATTTCTACCTTATTGACTATGCCAAAGCCTTTGATTGTGTGGATCACAATAAACTGGAAAATTCTGAGACAGATGGGAATACCAGAGCACCTGACCTGCCTCTTGAGAAACCTATATGTAGGTCAGGAAGCAACAGTTAGAACTGGACATGGAGCAACAGACTGGTTCCAAATAGGAAAAGGAGTATGTCAAGGCTGTATATTGTCACCCTGCTTATTTAACTTCTATGCAGAGTACATCATGAGAAACGCTGGGCTAGAAAAAGCACAAGCTGGAATCAAGATTGCCGGGACAAATATCAATAACCTCAGATATGCAGATGACACCATCCTTATGGCAGAAAGTGAAGAGGAAGTAAAAAGCCTCTTGATGAAAGTGAAAGTGGAGAATGGAAAAGTTGGCTTAAACCTCAACATTCAGAAAACGAAGATCATGGCATCTGGTCCCATCACTTCATGGGAAATAGATGGGGAAATAGTGGAAAACAGTGTCAGACTTTATTTTTGGGGGCTCCAAAATCACTGCAGATGGTGACTGCAGCCATGAAATTAAAAGACGCTTACTCCTTGGAAGAAAAGTTATGACCAACCTAGACAGCATATTCAAAAGCAGAGACATTACTTTGCCAACAAAGGTCCATCTAGTCAAGGCTATGGTTTTTCCAGTGGTCAAGTATGGATGTGAGAGTTGGACTGTGAAGAAAGCTGAGCGCCGAAGAATTGATGATTTTGAACTGTGGTGTTGGAGAAGACTCGAGAGTCCCTTGGACTACAAAGAGATCCAACCAGTCCATTCTGAAGGAGATCAGCCCTGGGTGTTCTTTGGAAGGAATGATGCTAAAGCTGAAACTCCAGTACTTTGGCCACCTCATGCGAAGAGTTGACTCACTGGAAAAGACTCTGATGCTGCGAGGGATTGGGGGCAGGAGAAGGGGACGAAAGAGGATGAGATGGCTGGATGGCATCACCGACTCGATGAACGTGAGTTGGAGTGAACTCCGGGAGATGGTAATGGACAGGGAGGCCTGGCGTGCTGCGATTCATGGGGTCACAAAGAGTCTGACACGACTGAGCGACTGAACTGAACTGAGTGGCCACTGTAGGATTTCCCCTAGCAGAAGACCTGCGTCCCAGATTTTGGGAAGGCTTTGGGTTTTTATACATAGTGAGCATAACCAGACAAATAAACAAAAATACAACATTTTAACGTGGAGTCAATTCCCATATTCCCTGAGGCCCAGCCTGGTCTTCTGCCTCATTAGATACTGACAGGGGCCCTGGGGCTTGGCCAGCCACCTGGGGGAGCCTAACTGGCTTAGCCTCTTAGAGAGGTCTGCGAAGCCACCCCTTCTCCCCACCCAGCCCCAGGTGTCTCCGGGCTCTGCAGACCCTCCCGACCTAGTCTGGAGACAGCAGCATGTGACTGGCTCTCAAGGCAGCCAGCCAGGCTGCCCTGGAGTCCTTCCGACCTTGGGCTGCCTACAGTGCTGAAGGCAGCAGATCTCAGAGAATGAAGCGGCGGCCACTCAGCCATCAGAACAGGCTTCATCTGCTGACTTGGAAAAACGTGTCGTTCCCCTCTGGCCTCTGGAGTCGGGCAGAGGCCTGAGCCGAATGCTGACCAGGAAAGCCTGCAGCTACAGCTGTTTAACCGGGCGGCCCCTCCTCAGGGGACAGAATGGGCAGCAGAGAGAGCAGCCCCCACAGGGAGGGGGGATCCACGAGAGTGCCAGGGAGGTCGCTGGGGCCAGGGGGAATGCTTGTAGGCATCAGGAAAGAGAATGCGAGCAGGACCTCTGCAGGAGGCAGAGCCAGGGTCCCCCTTGGACATGTGTGGGGGTCAGGCACTAGGCAGGGAAGCTAAAAGGGCCTCCTGCTGCTGCTGCTGCTAAGTCACTTCAGTCGTGTCCGACTCTGTGCGACCCCATAGATGGCAGCCCACCAGACTCCCCCGTCCTTGGGATTCTCCAGGCAAGAACACTGGAGTGGGTTGCCATTTCCTTCTCCAGTGCATGAAAGTGAAAAGTGAAAGTCAAGTAGCTCTGTCATGTTTGCCTCCTGAGAGGCCCCCAAAGCAGTGGGTCCCCACCTTTAATGCACAGTCACCTTGCACATGTCCTGTGTTTAAATTCAGGGTTCTAGCGTTGTGTCCCCCAAGATTCGGATTTAGAAAGCTGAGGTGGGGCCCAAGACCATGCATTTTAACAAGCTCCCCAAGTGACCCTGAGGAAGTGGTCCAAGGCCACACTGGGGGAGATCCTACTTTAGCAGGATAACAACACACACCTAAATGATCCCCGCGGGGTGGCCTGAGGGTCCAGGCCTATTAACTTTCACTTCCAGCACTTCATGTGGCCCCTGTCCTCAGGCACCAACAGAGGTGTGTCCCTTCAACAGAAATCTGTCTGGCTGTCCACTCCAGTCTCTCCACCTCCTACAAAGGCTCCATCACACACATCCACACACAAGAAGCTCCACAGATGCTGGGGGCCCACTCAAGAGATGCTGACCTCCACCCACCCTTCAGACCTGCTCTATCAGTCACCAAGCCCCCACAGTGACCAGGTCTTAGTCCGTCGGCTCCAGCAGAAACTGATCTAGGGGAGGAGATCCTGGACAGCCAGAAGGTGGCTTTGCCTTTCGGAGAGGCCTAGCTGGGCTTCCTCTTCAATAACCTGCTTCAGGGGTGGCCCCGCCCCCTTCAGGCAGCAGCTCTGGCTCCTCAGGCCCTTTTGGCCTGGAGGCTGCCCGGGGGCCCCTTCCTCACTCCTTTTCTCTCACCTCGGTGATAAACAGGATGCACTCCAGGAACATGTAGTCCTTGTGGTTCTCGTTCACAGCCTTCTCATCCACAAAGTGCCTGGGCTCCAGATACGGGTGGTCTGGAAGCAGCAAAGAGCCCCAGGGTTCAGAACCAGTCACTGGCACCACCGGGCCACAGCAGACCAGCCCCGTTAACACCCGCCCAAGGGCTGTTGCCCTCAACACTTGACCTCACAGAAGCAATAAACGACCCTGTGTGTGTGCTCTAGTGTAATGAGTATCAGCCCTGCTTCTTTCCAGCCATGCGACTCAAGTTTCCTCATCCGTGCAGTGGGGATAGGAACACTCTGTAAGGGCTGGGAGTGGGGAGGGTACCTGACCATCAGCACCGCCCTAAAGCCCTCAGCACGGCGCCTGCCCAGGTCAGTGTTGACGGTCTGCTGGCAAAGACCCTGCCACGGGTCCTCGAGATGATCTCCCTGAAGCACCGAGAGCAGGGCCTGGCACAGGGCAAGGACTCAACAAAGTGTCCTTTGCTAATGTTATTTTTAAGGCAGTGAATTCTACATGCATGTAGACATGGACCCCTAACCCACTCTGGCTGGCCCATAGGAAGGTGACGGGAACCACCACCAGAGCAGGCTCGCAGTGGGCAGGCCCCCGACCAGCATCCGGCAGCAGCTCCCCAACGGGCCCCTGTGCACAGCTCAATAATAACAGTGGATGATGCTGGTCATCGAGTCAAAAGAACCCCTCATTTTCAATGTAAAACCCTGCAGCTGTGGCCAGGAGTGGGGGAGCGTCTCACACCAGTCCATTGTGCACCAGGCGCGTGCCCTCAACCCAGCCCATGTCACCTCCCATTATCTTGGTGGTGCGTGGCCTCTGCCTCCCTGGCCTGCCACACTGCAGGCTGCAGCAGCAGGTCGGCAGCAAGCCGGCTCCATCAATAGCTGGTCTGATGCCTGCTTTACAAGCTGTCAGCGTGTGCCCCAGGTGGGAGGGGAAGGAAGGAAGGGAGGAAGGGGGGCCAGGGGTGGGGGGTCCGCGCCCCACTTCAGTACCTATCAGCTGCGAACTGCCCCAGATGAAGGGCAGAAACTGGAAGTCATCCAGGCCCCACACGCCCTGGCTGCCGGCCGGTTCCATCCGGTACGTCTTTTGGAGCTTCCTCATAACCTCAAGGTACCTGCACCGGAGGGCGGGGAAGGGCGGGTGGGTGGCAAAAAGCACAAAAACAAGTCTCAGCCCTTCAGCCAGTGGAGCAGAGGAGCCTAGCAAGAACCACTGAGGAGGGCAACAGGTCAATTAAAGCCTACGCGCCAAGTCACACATCAACCGATACACTCAATATAATGTAGCTTCATTTTTCTCTCTCCCATTCAGCCTCTGATGGCCCAGGAAACAGGCAATACACCAACTGGGAACGGGGGGTTAGTGCCATCACCTCCTGACAATGCGAGAGCCTGGGCAGGAGCTGCAGCTTCTCTCGCCAGAGTCCATGGAGCTCACCCCTTAGATCCCTTCAGGAACTGCCCTGGAGCTGCAGCTTCTGCAGCACCTGAGTGGGGCCCAGAGCAGACGTGTCAATGCCCTCTGGTGACTAAGACACGCCCATGTGCAGGGAGGTGGCCTGGGTGGTGAGGGGAATGGGTCAGAGACTGCCTGCCTGCCTGGGTTCAGCTGGCCACGACCTCAGTGAAGAGACCTGATTTCTCTATGCCTCAGCTTCCTCATCTGTAAAATGAAAATGACAGTTGCTACTTCCTCGGGTGGTCATGAGAATTAAAAGACTTGCATGTAAGGTGCTTAGAAAGAACCTCTACATGGTAAATGCCACAGAAGCATCAGCAGCCATTAGGTAACTTTCCCTTCACTGATTTTTACTTGAATCTGAAGCTCTCAGGAGGAGTCTTGGACACTCTGCTCACAGTCATGGCTTGATTAGGACAGAACAAGAGAACCCACAGCCACTCAGGAGCTCCTGCCAGGACCCTGTCCCCAGTCTGACAGCACCAAGGAGGAAAGAGACCCCCCCGGCCTCTCCTCCCACCGGCAGCCATCCTTCCCACCTGGCTCACTCACCGATTAAACACCTTGAAGACAATGGCTATTTGGTCATCTACCCGCAGCACCCCGATCTTGCAGAGACAGCAGAGGAAAGCAGCAAAGGCTGCTTCATGTCCTGGGGGAGAAAAAACAGCCGAGGCTGACAGTCTTCCAGAAGGAGTAGGACTGTTCTCAGCCTCACTGGAGTCCAAATCACCAATAACTTCCCATCTAAGGCAGGAGGTCAACATGGAAGTAAAGGGGCCTCTTCCCCATCCAGAAAGACCAGGGTCCCTTTAAGAACCACCAGTACTATAATTCTACTCCTAAAAGGCCCAGGCTGGCGATTCTTACATAGGCATTCACATTTTACTTGGGAGGTTTAACTCACTCATCAACTCGACCCTATTTATTGAGCACCTACTATAGGAGCAGTCACGGTCCAGGTCAGGCACTAACGGGACAGAGGCAAAAGTCCCTGCCCTTGTTTGATAGTTTATGATTCCTTGGGCCCTTCCAGGGCCTGGAATGCTTACGAGCTGGTACTTTCAGCTGCACAGTTTGGGATCATGACCAGCTAGAGTTCAAGCCACCACCACACAGGGCAGTCATCACCCCTGCACAACAAGGAGTGTCTGACAGTAGAGGGAAGACCCAGTCCCTGCTGACCTGGTCCCTCTCCCCTACAGGTTGTTTGGTCACAGTCAAAGCTCCGCCCCTCAAAGTCTCACTTGATAATAAGCCTGTTCCTCAGCATCAGGGGAGCAGACGACAAAACTTTCCCAGGACCCAGGTCCAAGGAGGCCCTTCTCCAGGCCTGCCCCTCTGGCCTAGGCTCCTCTAGAGGCAAGGGAAGGGCCCGAGAGAGCAGCAGCTCCTGCATTTGCCTGCTTCGGTGAGGAAAGGCAAGGCAAGACGGGCCTATCAAAGCAGGGGCCCTCCCCAGCCACCCCGACCTACATAATAGAGAAAACCCTCTTTCTTTTTTAAGGTGCCGCAGTGCTCCCTCTAATGGGCACTGTGGCTGAGGGTAATGCCCCACAGCACTGCCAGAAACTGCCAGGCTCTTTCAGTTCTCAGGGTTTCTGTAAGTGCTGTTTTGGGATATAGTAAGTTCTCAGTAAGCTGTCAGTTCGGGGTTGGTGATAAGCTCATGTGAACGTGAAGTCGCTCAGTCGTGTCTGACTCTTCGCGACCCCATGGACTGTAGCCTACCAGGCTCCTCTGTCCATGGGGTTTTCCAGGCAAGAGTACTGGAGTGGATTGCCATTTCCTTCTCCAAGGGATCTTCCCAACCCAGGGATCGAACCCGGGTCTCCCACATCGTAGACAGACGCCTCACCATCTGAGCCACCAGGGAAGCCGGTCAGGCCATTTCACGAGGAATAGAAATCAGCTCTGTGCTTGAGGCCACCACATGTGTGGCACTGGCTCCCCCTGGCGGACCAAGCCGGAGCAGCCGGCTTCCCTGCACCGACTGCACCCCAGGATGCCTGCTCAGGGCTCCCTGCTCAGGGCTCCCTCATCCCACACAACCCAGAGCAAAGAGGAGGCAGTCCAAGAAAGAACCGCAGGGAAGCCAGGCAGGCGCTGCCGGGGGTCACAGGTACCTGTGCCATAGTCGATGCGCGTGGAGTTCCCCACGGACTCCTTTAGGTAAACAGCCACCTCGGGCACAGCGGCTGCCAGGTGGGTGGGGACCACCGTGGCCACCAAGTTTTCTGCTTCCTGATAACACAAGAGACACACATGGCAGCCGCAGATTAGGCAGGCGCCCAGAGGCAGCATCTCAGCATGATATCCCAACTCCCTGCTCTGACTGCCCACAGAAGGAAGAGATGGGAGAGTGTGCATTTCTACACAACAAAGACCACCCTGGGGTGGCTTTTCATCTGCTGACCCTCCAGAGGGCACGGCTCTGAGGACAAGAGGAGAGGGATCTGAAAAGAAGCTATTTGACTTTCCCATTGAGTAACTCACTGACATCCCCAGAGATGTCCTCCTTCTTCATACTCCCAGCAAGGGAGTTTATGCCCGATGTTCACCAAAGACATATGCAAGGATGTTCACAGCAGTATCATTTACAGCAGCCAAAACGTGGAAACATTCCACAACTAAACTGTCCATCAGCAGCACAACAGATAACCTATGCTATGGCCATATCTGGAATACTGCGCAGCAAGAAGGTGCACTGCTCCCCACAAGTGAACCACAACGCTGAGCAAAAGAAGCCAAGCACACAAAGTTCAAAAGCAGGCAAAATCAATCTATAGGGGAGCAGTGAGAAAAATCTGGGGGACATCAACTAGAAAGGGGCACAAGGGCCCTGGGGAACTGCTGGAATGTTCCATGGCTTGATACGGGTGGTGGATGCAAGGTTGAAAACAGGTGAAGATCTATCAAGCTGTATAACTATGACTTGTCAGCTTTCTTTACGTTATAACTCAACTAAAAAAATAAGCCATGTGCCACCTTAGCACCCAGAGGCAGCCCCAGGTCACTCTTATACAAGGACAGCGTTTTGCTGGGTCTTTGGTACTTCCCTCTGTTCCATCATGTGAAAATACTGGGACAAGGACCCAAGTTTCTTTAGCTTCAGTCTGTAAATACCCGGCATGAGAATCTCCCGGAGACCTGGTGAAAATCTGGATCCCCAGGCCCCGCCCCAGACCTACAGACCTATGGCATAGGGTGGCTACTCTGCATTTTTATTTTTTGTTTGCTTTGAACAAATATTACCTTTGCTTGACTCAAAAATGAACACACTGTAGGAGGGATGTACTCAGAAGTCTTACTCCACCCTTCTCTCCTCTCCATCCACCCCTCCCCCACGCCCCAAAGGAAACCACCACTTTATTTGCCTCCTCTGTATCCTTCCAGTACACACAGAGAAATACAAACAGACCTTTCTCGTTTCCCCTCTTTCTTACCAAAAGGCAGCTTGCCCTGCGCACCACACCTTGCCTCCCCTCTAACAGGATAATCAGCCCTTCGGACCCACTGATGGAGAACCCGTGGACACAGAGGACCAACGGACCCTCATCATCTCATACAAGGGAGTATCTACGGGGGATCCTGGACCCAATCCCCCACAGATACCGAGGGAGGGACCACTGGAAGTCACAGTCCCTTCCCCCGAGTCCCTGAGTCGCCTCCCCGTTCTCTGTTAGAGCTGCATGGTACTCCCAGGGCAGCCTTACTAGCTTATTCAACTGATAATAAACTGCAGACGGACACGTGGGCCGTTTCAGTCTGCTGCTACACACCATCACCTACGAACAGCCCTGTGCAGAGGGCGGCCCACCCACAGTGGTGATTCCCAGAGGACAGCTGGGGCAGAGGGTAAACGCATTTGTACTTTCAGGGAACAGAACTGCCGTTTCAACAAACTCCCCAGTGCTGATATCTGAACGCTTCCTTCCCTCCCACCCACCCCCAGCCCCCAAGCCCATCCTGCGGCAGCCTCACCTGGTCAAGTTTGGCATACCAGGTCCTGTAGGCCTTGTTCCCAAATCGAGAGGGCTGGTCTACTGGAGGGGTCTCATCGATCCACCTGTCCAGCGTGTTGAGAAGAGCGACCAGTTTCTCAATGGCCTGTGGAGGCAAATAGAGGCGGCCCAGCCACCATGACTAGTGGCCCCATGCTAGAGCCACAGAGGGAAGCCCCAACAGCTGCTGGACAGTGACCACCAGGCCTCGCACCACTGGCATCTCCCTGCTGTCCCCCTTTCTTCCCAATCCTCCTGAGCGTGAAGGAGGGGCCAGGGGAACACAGTGAGCCTTCCAGAAAGGGCCTGGCACAAGGCTGAGGGACAGGCGCAGCTCCCACCCCCGGCTTCTCCAGCCGGCCTGCCTGGGGTCGGGGAGGGGGCGGGGGCAGGGGCAGCTGCTGGACAAGCGTGAGCGGCAGCCCTGACTTTCCTTACTGCATTTTATCAAGGTCTTCTGTTTAGTGCACAATACCTGCTCATCACTGGAAACAGAAACGTAAAAAGGAAAGAAACAAAGATGACAGGTAATCCTGCCACCCGGAGATCAACGCCACAAGGCATCCCCTGGGTGCTCTCAGTTCACTTTCCACCACTTCACTCTCACTGAAGTCCTACAGTAGCAATGGCTCTTGCTAACCAAAAGAAACCTGAAGAGGATATTCAGTGCAAAGGATTTTCCCTCTGCACCACTTCTGCTCACGAAAGGTTTCACAGAAACACTCTTACTTTCAGATAGCAGGAGAGTCTGTCTGAACATTTTAACATACTCTTCATATCATCATTTTAGTGTTTTTCACTGCTTATCATGGTTAGAATTTTGAAGGCAGCTGGACCTGGATTTATATCCCAGCTAAGGAACCTCCCTGGTGGCCCAGTGGTTAAGAATCTGTCTTCCAATTTAGGGGATGTGGGCTCAATTCCTGATCTGGGAACTAAGCACCCACAAGCTGTGGTGCAACTAAGTGTGCATTCCACAACCAGAAAGAGGCCCCTGGGCTGCACCTAAGACCCAAAACTACAAAAATAAAATAAATGTTTTATAAATGAATCCCAGTTAAAACATTTGGTTGCTGCAAAACCTTGACCAAGTAACTTCAACGTTCTAAGCCTGTTTGCTCATCTCAAAGATGGGCATAAAAATGGGTAAACAACGCTGAGGGCCGCCTCGAGGCCTAAGTGGCAACTCGTGAAGCACACCAGCGCGTGTCTGGCACAGGGTGACAGGGCACATCTACACACACACCCTCAAACTGGATCTTGGGGCACACGCTACTTTGTAGTCTGATCAGCTCCCTCACAACCCTCGTTCCAAGCAGCATAGAAGCATGGCCTTTGAGAAAGCCTCTTGAGAGCGAGCGACATTCCACTGCACCAAAGTGCTGTAATTATTACCCACTCCCTCACTGCTAAGCATCTGGGCTATTCCAGCTGTTCCCTCTGTGGAAAGCTGGGGCCACAGGTCCACGTGTGGGCAGCGGTGGCTAAGACCCGGCTCTTATCTCTCAGCTCTACCTTTCTCACAGAGCAGGCTTTAAGCAGTGGGATCGGTGTGACAGGCCAGGCTGTATTAACACACCGAACATTACTCAACACAGAAATCAGGTGAGGCTGTCTCACTCCAGCACAGGTCTGTGAGGGTGGCTCCGAAGGTGCTTGTTCCAGATACGGCCCGTGAAACGAGCCAAGACAAAGGTACAGGAGGCTCGGGGAGCACGACACGGGGACACGTGGAGGCAGGTGGCCTGGGAGGGGGGGTCCTGCCCAGAAGCAGATCCTGCCTGAGTCCACCGGGCACAAATGGGCTGAGGAGACGTCTCTGGGAGTTCCACACTGGTAGGAATTCGCAAGGGGCACCCATGGGAACAGTTGTGACCCAGAGAGCAAGGCACAGTTAGGTATGCCATTGCTGAGCCCACACCCAGAAATGGCCCAGGAGCCGAGCGTGTATTTGTATGGAGGGAAATGGCAGGCTTGAGCTAACGGAGTATGTGGGAGTCAGGGCACCCCCTCCCCACCGCAACGCAGCTCCAGGAGGCACGGACCACATGGCAGTCTGCACAAACAGCGTGATGGTGGCCCTGGTGCTGCCCTCCCTCACCCACACTTGGGGCCTGGGAGGAGAGGAAAGTTACCTGTAAGAGGAGTAACTTCCCCCTCTAGCTGGCCACAGGGCCAGGATGACACAAAGCTGCATTGCTGAAATGTGACCAAAAGCACTGCCACTGTCTGGCGCTGTGAAGAACTAGGTCACCAGGGAGAGCTGACAGGGTTCCAGCAAACCTGGCCCCACAAAGCAACTGAGATTTCTGAGGACGAGTGGCCCCACGAGGCACCAGACTACCGGTCCCCCATCGAATGGGACAAAGAAGGTGCTCAGAGGCAGGCAGGAGCCAGGCCCCAGCTGCCAGCTCAGCTGGACCAATGAATAATTAGAGGCTCCCAGGTCCTCCTGGAGAGGGCTTTCTGAGTGCAGGGGCTGCCTCTACTGTTCGGCTGGCTGGGGGAGAGGGGCTGGAGGGGAAGGAGTTGCGGGCTGAGACCCCCAGGAAGCATGGAGAATCATTGGAGCCACCTTCTTTCTCCTTGGACCAAAGAGTCCTTTTTGGATTTCATGGACCAGTACAATTTACTTGTCAATTTAAAATTCTGCCTTCATTTTAAAAATCACATGAAACTACAGCAAAATGTAAGCCTCCTATCTACTGTCAGCTTTATTTTACAAAAAAAGAAAAAAAATTTAAAAAAAAATTTTAAGTCCCCCAAAATAGGACAATTCCAAAAGGAAGGAGAGCCTTCTAAATGTGGGTCTAGACAATCCCACCCCCACGGCTCTTGCCTGCTCCCTTTGCTGCAGGTGGTCTGGACGCCAATCCCAGGCCCCTTGGCCCTTTCCCCAGCAGCAGCTGCATCCCCTGCACCAAGAGCCAGGAGCAAGCAGCAGCAGAGGAGCCAGGCAGCTGCCGCAGGCGGCACAGGAGGCCGTGTGCTGGGTGCGGTGCCTTCAGCTGCCCCTGTCAGCTGTGGGTAGCAGCTGGGAGACTCCTGGAGACCACGCTAGCCCTGAGTCTAGCCCTGAGTCTCTGTCCCCTAAGTGAGGATGAACCCAGCTCAGGAAGAGCCCCAAGTGAAGCAACAACAATGTTACTGGAAACTGAAAAACAGCTAATGATAACAATAGCTGATAAATGATAATGCCGCCTAGTACATGCCAGGCATGGTGCCAAAAAAAAGGCCTACACATGAGATCACAGTGAATGCTCCCCAGGGACCACGAGTAGGTCTGCGGCTCTTCCCACTCGACCGATGAGGAGATGGAGTGCCAGAGGGGACAAGGCCATCCAGCTCAGAAGTGAGAGGTTATCAAAACCTGGTCAGCTTGACTCTAGAACCCCAGTACTCCAGCAGGCTGCAATCCTACCTAAAGAACAGCCTCTGCACTAAGACAACGCCTGGCTGGTATGGACAGCTACCATCAAGGTCTCAGGGCTAATTAAGGGACCTGAGAGGGACTTGGCGGCTCAGGATCTGCTGGGGTAATTACAATTCTCTCCTTTAATTAGCCTCCCCCAACCACATTCCCCAGCCCAATGAGTACAGCTGAGCGTTCCTTACCACAGGCTCAAGGAGGCGCCCTCTCTCCCCACAGCCAAAGCCCCAGAGCAGTGACCAGGCCCAGGAGGAACCAAGAAGTCACTGGTGGACCAACTCCCTTCTCTTGAAGGCTGTCAATCCCCAACACAGGTCTGGCGTTCCAAAGGACCTCAGCCACCCAGCAGCCAGTCAGCGGCCAGGAGCATGAGGCCTATGCCAGCCTTGCGGCAGGTCGACAGCCAGCCAGGCCAGGGCCAGGCTGTCCCCAACAGGCCAAAGCTAAGGCTAGAGAGCTGGGTGGCCAAGGCATTGAGAGGCTGCTTGGGCCTGAGGTCTGAGATAAGAGAAAGCTCGAGGGAGTGCTAGGCTGCCTGGAACAAGACCTCCGGAGGCCCCTGGAGGCCCAGGACCCAGAGCTGGGAGGTGGGAGTATAGCAAGAGCCAGCAGCTGGCAAGACCACACCTTCCACGGGTAGGAGCTTCCCCACAACTTCTGCACTCCCTCCATAAACAAGCCTGTCTTTGAAACACAGCCAAAGAGCCCCTACCAAGCAGTGTGCGCCCTTCACCTCAGCACTGCCACCTCTACGAATGAAACTTTAGGAAAGAATGCCCACACAGACCTATGTGCGGGGGCATTCAGAGCAGCAGTGTTTGGGGAAATGACCTCAAAGTCTAATTTGGGGGCTGTTTAAACCAGTGAGGGCATGGCTCAAGGGCAGAGGAGCTCCTGGGGAAGCTCTGGGTGACAGTCCCCACACTGTTAATAGGGGGCTGTCCCTAGGAATCAGTTATGGGGAGGAATACAGGGTGCTGCTGCTAAGTCACCTCAGTCGTGTCCGACTCTGTGCGACCCCACAGACGGCAGCCCACCAGGCTCCCCCGCCCCTGGGATTCTCCAGGCAAGAACACTGGAGTGGGCTGCCATTTCCTTCTCCAATGCGTGAAAGCGAAAAGTGAAAGAGAAGTCGCTCTTAGCGACCCCATGGACTCCAGCCCACCAGGCTCCTCCGTCCATGGGATTCTCCAGGCAAGAGTACTGGAGTGGGGTGCCATTGTCTTCTCCATAGATTATAGGGTGAGGCCAAGCTTTTTATCAGTGTTACACAAGTTTCTAACAGTAATCTCTTCAGTTGGCACGTTTACTTCTTTTGTGATCATTTTTAGTTTTAAAATTACATGTAACACCAGTTAACAAAAGTGCAAGCTGGGGAATTCCCTGGCAGCCCAGTGGTCAGAACTCCAAGCTTCCAGTGCCAACACCTGGGGTTCACTCCCTCGTCAGGGAACTAAGACCCCACAAGCTACAAGGCTTGCCTCCACTCCAAAAACGCAGGCTATAAAACAGCTTGTATACCTTGGTCCCAACTCTATAAATACACATCTACACAGACTTTTTTAAAAAGTAGAAATATTTCAGTGTCAACAGTGTCAACTGCACATGTGTCTGGGTGATCGTATTTCTTGCACCTGGCCCACAGGTCCCACTGCAGGCTCTGGGAGCTGTTTTGGGAAAGGGCCCGCCCCAACCAGGCCTACCTCGGAGACCTTGTACTCAAAGCTCAGCTTCTTTCCCTTCACACCTTCGTTGAGAGTGAGGATGAATCCGATGTAGTCAGCGTACGCCTGCCAAACAGAGAGGGGAGTGAGGACGTGGAGGTGTCAGACCTCCACCCTCTACACCCCAGCCAGCCCCCAGCTCTGCCCAGCCTGGGGAGCTCCAGGCTGCCCCCAGCTCCCCACCTGATAGCCGGAGAGTGCAAAGACAATGCCAAATACCCCACCCTGAGCCTCCGCCCACAAATCGCAGGCAGGCCAAGGACCACCAGAACACCTAGGCCTCTAGCCAGTCTACCGTGCACTCACTACTGCTGCCAGTTGTTTCTCTGCACAACAACCCATCACTGTCCCCATTTTACACACGAGGACACCAAGGCTTCAGGGAAAGTAACTCCTAAGACCAAGATATCACTGGACACGGAGCTAGGACCCAGCCAGCCAAACTCCAGAGCAGAGTGGGGAGTGCTCCATCATTATACTATACCAAGGGTCCGCCCCCGGGGAACTTTCCAGATGTTTCCCCCAACAGGCAGACCAGCTGTGTGCCTGTGTGCAGATGCCCTGCTCGCAGGAGATGAAGCTGTTTTCCAGCCATGGCCAGGTCCCCCAGCACCCCCATCCCCAGCTTCCAGTAGGGCACCGTTTTCCCTTGGGCTGCAGGTTACAACCAGCACACGGTTAAGAAAGCGCTGAGGCGCAGGCCTCTGGAGAAGCAGTTCTTAGGCGCTAGCAACTTCCATGTGGTCTTGTTTCTTCTTCATCCCTTTCGCCTCTCACTTCCTTCCTTCTTTATCCAAGCCTTAGGGATGCCAGTGAGGGGTCTTCCTTGGCAGCCCAGTGGTTTAGACTCTATGCTCCCAATGCCTGCAGGGGGCACGGGTTCGATCCCTGGTCAGGGAACTAAGATCTCGCATGGCATGGCCCCCCCAAAAAAACCAAAAAAACCCGATGTTTGGGTGGCCACAGCAAGCCAAGGTAAGCCCTGAGAGGTGACTGCTCAGGGTCTGGAAGGGAACATTCCTACAGCAGCCTGTGGAATGGCTGCAGGTGGAAGTGCAGGTCACAGGGCAGGCCCACCACATGAGCCACAGCAACACCCCCAGCCCAGAGCAAGCGTGAGTCCTCGTCCTGACCGCGCCGGCGCTCACAACACCCCCAGCTCAGGCAAGCCTGAGTCCTCGTCCTGACCGCGCCGGCGCTCACAACACCCCCAGCCCAGGGCAAGCCTGAGTCCTCGTCCT
>NW_024070209.1:98325014-98366275 GCF_014754425.2 Oryx dammah | reverse complement strand
GGCGCTCACAACACCCCCAGCCCAGGGCAAGCCTGAGTCCTCGTCCTGACTGCGCAGGCGCTCACAACCGCTCCAGCGAAGCACACAAGGATGCAAGCAGCAGCCGCACGAGGGCATGTCACTGCCACGGTCACTGTTCCCACATGGCTCCAGGGCTCTCGGTGACTAAGACTTGTGAACATGACTGTGCAAAGTCTCTGCCCACACCATCAGCAATAACTGTCATGCCTACAGCTCCGTAAAGCTCACTGCACCCCCGTGAGCACTGGGCCACGCGCTTTTCTGGCTTTCCATCATTTGAGCCCCGAACGATCCCCATTTTATGGTAGAGGAAACAGACGCTTGGCCCAGTTAGGCACTGTGCCTAAGCCACAAGAAGAGAACAAGGCAGCCCTGAGCTTCCAGCCCCAAGCTCCTGGCCACTGCCCTCCGCCTGCCGCCTGGTGAAGCGCTGTGGCCAACACACAGCCCCGTCTGGCCACAGCAGTTTCACACATTTGATCGATGAGCTTCAGAGCAAGTAAAAGACTTCCATCAGGCATCAGTCAAAACACACTTCCCAAAAAGTGTGGGCGCCTAGAGCAGGGCTAGCAAACCACTTGCAAAGCACCAGAGAGTCAATATTTTAGGCTCCAAGGGCCACATGTTCCAGTTCACAAATTCTCAATTCTGCTCTTACAGAATGAAAGTAAACACAAACAACATGTAAATTAAATGAGCAGGGCTGTTTTCCAATAAAACTTTCCTTACAAAAACAGGAGGGTCAGGTTAGGCTGCAACCTGTGGCCTAGAGCCCAGCAGCTCAGCCCCTGGGGCTCTGAGACATGGGGGTGACTCTCTGGAGTCTCACCTCAACCAGTGACTGTGCCACCAGGCTAAGTGTCTTCACCTCCTGGCCTCAGTTTTCTCACCTTCAAAATGGAGATGACCTCAGAGTCCACCTCCCAGGTTTTCTGTGGCAATTAAATGAGCTAAAGTACCTGGCACATTATAAATACCCCATCTTTTTTGGAAAACATCTAGGGGAAAGCAAGAAACTACAGCCACATTTGGATTCAGACAACCCTGCAGGTTCAGGGAAGAGAAGAACGGTGGGCCTCAACCTGGACAAGATGGCTCCCAGGAGACTTCCCACGTGCTTGGAGACGTTCTTGGTTGTGGAAAGCAGGAGGAGGGCTGCTACCGGCATGGAGTAGGGAGAGGCTGGGGTGTTATGAAACATCCTATAGTACACAGCACAGCCCCTATGACAAAGGATTACCCATCAACGTCAGTAGTGCTGAAGCTGAGAAACTGAGGGACAACAAACAAGAAGGTGAAAGGCCTAGAGCCACACCCTTCCAGCAGCGAAGGGACTAAGGTGTTTATCCTGGTGAAGACTTGGGGGAGACGACAACTCAGAAAAGACATGATAACCATCCCCTGATACTCAAAGGGCAGGCTGTGAAAGAGGAGCCAGGTAGGCTTGTGTGGCCACAGCCCCAGAGAGGCCAGGACACGGTGGCAGTAGGGCTTGGGCTCAAGGTCAACACAGCAGACTCCTCACAGAGAACCTGCCAAGCTCGCCAGGACCCCCAGCCACCCTTCTGCACAAGCAACACTTCCCGCCCCACCTGCCCAGACCAGGTACAGGCAACTGAAAGCAGCTGGACCCAGGCCATTCCTAAGAACTTGAAATTGGCTTTCTTTTCCATAGTCCCAGTCTTTTTCACAGCCTGTACCAGAAGCCTGGCAGGTACAAGCTGTTATCTTCTGCCTACCCTGGGGATGAAGTGCAGAAAGCTGGCTGGGATCCCAGGTCCCTGGTGTTTTAGGCTCAGCCACCTCTCTGGCCTGGGACTTCGCTGGCAACTCAGATGGTAAAGAATCTGCCTCCAAAGCAGGATACAAGTTCAACCCCTGGGTCAGGAAGATTCCCCTGGAGTAGGAAATGACAACCCACTCCAGTATTCTTGCCTGGGAAATCCCATGGACAGAGGAGCCTAGCGTGCTACAATCTACAGGGTCGCCAAAGAGTCAGACACGACTTAGCAACTATGTCAACTTAGCACTCCTCTCCACGTGATATGCTGACTCCCAGACCTGCTATTACTTGCAACCAAACATCAAAGGGATCTACCATTTCAGATGTGCAATCAATACAGTAACGCCCAAGGGGCAATGGCTTATGAGAACCAGGAACAGAACTCTCCATGGCTGTCTTCACCCTGGCTCCCAGAGACCTTCCCACTAAAGAACCCTGTGTACTGCCCCTGAGCGGGGAGAGACAACCAGCTCCCCTGTCACTTCTTTCCCTAGCTTCTAGACAGCCCTGGCTCCAAAAACAAGAAGGGTCAAGAGCTCACAGCCCCACCCCAGCCTAGAAAACCACTTTGAAAAAGCTCAAGTCTCTCATGCCAGGTCTGAATCCACAGTGCAGACACCACTGGTACCTGAGAACGCTTCCATTTGCCCATATCTGGAACAGTGTGGATCTCTTTCTTTGGAATGATGAAGTTCTGAGTGGTGGGAGGGGCATCCTCTGAAGAATCTTGACGAAGAAAATGAGAAAGCAATCAGATAAATAAAATCTTCCCCTCCCAACACACACACATGCACGTACGCACGGACACACACACACACACTTTTAAACCAACACCCAAGCCCTTGCATTACCAGACATGTACTCCGAGGATTAAGTATTGGCTTGTTAAGCCAAACTCACTGGCTTCCTGTCTCTCATTACTCTGTCTGCAAGGAGCTGGGCAGTGCTGGCAAGGCCTTGAACAACTGATATGTCCAGTGGCTCTGCCATGCTCTCTCCTCCTGCTCTCCAGCCAGGCAGAAAGGTTAGAAAAGTAAAGCCAAGCTGACCTTTTAGACATAAACAGGCAACTCAAAGAAGAAGAAGAAAAAAAATGGCCGATAAACAAACTTTAAAAATTACCAACATCCCGAATAAGCAATGAAATGGAAATCAGATGAGACTGCTTTTCTAAATCAGGTCGGCAGATTAAAAACATCTGGCACTGACTGGGGATGGGGAGAGAGGAATGCTCCTGTACTGCTGGTAGGGCCTTAGATGGTAGATTCTGCTGAGGGGGCAACTCGGTGCTATCTCTTGAAGGAAAACTATACCCACATACGCCATATGGCTTATACACCCATATAAGCCAACAGTAGGAATCAACTCTACAGATGTGCCCCCCAAAATAGACAAAGACATATATAAAAGTGCTTACTACATCAAAAAAATCAAAAACAACCCAACTATCAATCAATAAGGTGACAAGTTAATAATGATATGCCCACATGATGGAAATCTTCCTGGCTTTTTGAAAAGAATAAAATCTAAATTACTGACATGAGAAAAACAGCCTAAATATTAATAATTGAAGAAATAAAACTGTACCATTCAACATCACAGTAATCCAAGTCTATGCCCCAACCCTTAATGCCAAAGAAGATGAACAGGTCTATGAAGACCTACAAAACCTTCTAGAACTAACACCAGAAAAAGATGTCCTTTCATCACAGGGGACTAGAATGAAAAAGCAGAAGTCAAGAGATAACTGGAGTAACAGGCAAGTTTGGCCTTGGAATGGAAAAGGAAGCAGAGAAAAGCCTAACAGAGTTTTGCCAAGAGAACACAATGGTCATAGCAAACTCTTTCTTCCAACAACACTAAAGATGACAATACACATGGACATCACCAGATGGTCAACACCGAAATCAGACTGAATATATTCTTTGCAGCCAAAGATGGAGAAGCTCTAAACAGTCAGCAAAAAAAAGATCTGGAGCTGAATGTGACTCAGATCATGAGCTCCTTATTGCAAAATTCAGATTTAAATTGAAGAAAGCAGGGAACACCACTAGACCATTTAAGCATGACCTAAATCAAATCCCTTATGATTATACAGTGGAGGTAATGAATAGATTCAACAGATTAATCTGGAAGACAGAGTGCCTGAAGAACTATGGACAAAGGTTGGTAACACTGTGCAGCAGGTGGTAACCAAATGTATCCCAAAGAAAAAGAAATGCAAGAAGGCAAAGTGGTTGAATGAGGAGGCCTTACAAATAGCTGAGAAGAGAAACAAAAGGCAAAGGAGAAAGGGAAAGATATACTCAACTGCACGCAGAGTTCCAGAAAATAGAAAGAAGAGATAAGAAAGCCTTAAGTGAACAATGCAAAGAAATAGAGGAAAACAACAGAATGGGAAAGACTAGTATCTCTGCAAAAAAAAAACCTGGGTACCAAGGAAACATTTCATGCAAAGATGGGCACAATAAAGGACAGAAACAGTAAGAACCTAACAGAAGCAGAAGAGGTGGCAAGAATACACAGAAGAACTGTACAAAAAAGATCTTCATGACCCAGATAGTCACGAAGGTGTGGTCACTCACCTAGAGCCAGATATTCTGGAGTGTGAAGTCAAGTGGACCTTAGGAAGCATTACTACAAACAAAGCTAGTGGAGGTGACAGAATTCCAGCTGAGCTATTTCAAATCCTAAAAGATAATGCTGTGAAAGTGCTGCACTCAATATGCCAGAAAAATGAGAAAACTCAGCAGTGGCCACAGGACTGGAAAAGGTCAGTTTTCACTCCAATTCCCAAAAAAGGGAATGCCAAAGAAAGTACAAACTACCATACAACTGCGCTCATTTCACATGCTAGCAAGGTAATGCTTAAAGTCTTTCAAGCTAAGTTTCAACAGTACGTAAAACAAGAACTTCCAGACGTACAAGCTGGATTTAGAAAATGCAGAGGAACCAGAGACCAAATTGCCAGAATCCATTGGATCACAGAAAAAGCAAAGGAATTCCAGACAAACATCTACTCTGCTTCATTGACTACACTAAAGCCTTTGACTGAGTGGATCACGACAAACTGTGGAAAATTCTTAAGGAGGTGGGAATACCAGACCACCTTACCTCTCTCTTGAGAAACCTGTATGCAGGTCAAGAAGCAATAGTTAAAACCGAACATGGAACAACAGACTGGTTCAAAACTGGGAAAGGAGTATGTTAAGGCTATACACTGTCACCCTGTTTAACGTGTATGCAGAGTATGTAAAAAGAAATTCTGGGCTGGAAGAATCACAAGCTGGAATCAAGATTGCTGGGAGAAATAGCAACAACCTCAGATATGCAGATGACACTACTCTAATGGCAGAAAGCAAAGAACTAAAGAGCTTCAACCCAGGTGATCAAAAAAGGGGGGAAATCAAAAAAGAAGGGAGTGAAAATCAAACCATCAATCCTAAAGGAAATCAATCCTGAAATCAATCTTCTTTTACCCTCATCAAGAAGCTCTTTTATCTCATTATCTCATAGCAAATAGATGGAGAAAAAGTGGAAACAAAGACAGATTTTATTTTCCTGGGCTCCAAAATCACTGCAGCCATGAAATTAAGACACTTGCTCCTTGGAAGCAAAGCTATGACTAACCTAGACAGCATATTAAAAAGCAGAGACATCACTTTGCCGACAAAGGTCTGTATAGTCAAAGCTAGGGTTTTTTCAGTAGTCACTTACACATGTGAGCATTGGACCACAAAGAAGGCTGAGCACCGAAGAACTGATGCTTTTGAATTGTGGTGCTGGAGAAGACTCTTGAGAATCCCCTGGACTGCAAGGAAATCAAACCATCAATCCTAAAGGAAATCAATCCTGAATATTCACTGGAAGGACTGATGCTGAAACAGAAGCTCCAATACTTTGGCCACCTAATGGGAAGAGCTGATTCAGTGCAAGAGACCCTGATGCTGGAAAAGATTGAGGGCAGGAGGAGAAGGGGGCGACAGAGGATGAGATGGTTGGATGGTATCACCAATTCAACGGACACGAATGTGAGCAAACTCCAGGAGACAGTGAAGGACAGGGAAGCCTGGTGTACTACAGTCCATGGTGACACAAAGAGGTGGACAGGACTTAGCAACTGAACTTCAACAACATACTATATACAATATAATCTTACTGTTGTTAAAAAAACTATTTACATACTAACATTAACAATACATATACCTATTAGCTCATGCCTTAGAAAAATCTAAACAGTTAAACACCAAAGTTAATAGTTGTCATCTCCAGGAGGTAAGATTTATAAAGGACTTCCACTTTCTAAGCTACATATTACTATTAAAAACTAGCATTATGATACTTTTGTAATCATAAATAAACTATTTTAAATGGATTTTCTATATTTTCAGAAGCTAGGCAAAGAAAAACAGAGTAATGTGTGTATCCCATTTAGCTGGAGTTTATGTTTTGCTGCATGAATCTTTCTGTTTGATTATGGAACACTGCCTTCTGAAATCTGAAAAACTGTGAATTCCAAATACACCTATTTTGTAGGTTGGGAGTTGTGGGCCTGAATCTACTACTGGAGGTGTGTCAAATGAGTAAGACCCTTCCTTTAAAAATGAAAACTCTCAACACTTCCCTGGTGATCCAGTGGTTAAGAATCTGCCTTCCAACCCAGGTGATGCTGGTTTGATCCTTGGTCGAGGAACTAAGATCTCACATCCCAGGGCTACTAAGCCCGTAAGCCACAACTACTAAGCCTGCATGCCACAACTAAGACCCAACATAGCCAAATAAAAATGTAAATAAATAAAAATGAAAACTCTCAAAAAAGTTTTAATAAACAAATGAAAACTTTCCAAGAAGAGTCATAGACTATCAGTCACTCACAATGTAATATAAATCTGTCCCAATGCCATCCTCCTATAACCTAGCTTACATCAATTACATGAACAAAGGGAACAAAGTTCTAAGTAGGTTCTAAAACATGTGACATCTGGGGGACTAGAGCTTCCTGGCGTGGCCTTGAGGAAAGGAAATGTCCCAGGAGGCCTGGAGACCTAAAGAGAAAGGGGGATGAGAGTAAGGCAAAGCTCTGCCTAATTCAAATTCAACCCAGGGCCAAAAAAAAAGAGACCAGAAACTCTTTTTCTTCAGCCCACCTGTTTTGCAAGTCCTGTTCCCAGAACCTCAAATTGATGACCCTACTATTAGCAAATTGCTACTTCAAGTAAGATGCTATATTAAAAGCTTTTTAGGTCAGGCCGGTGACCTAACCACATTGTTTTTTGGGAAAATGTATTCCACATTTCAAATTATCTATTTGCAAATGATCCTCGGGAACAGAGCCCTTTCCTAAACTTGAGAGAACTGTTCTTCTCTGCAAGGGAAGAACCCTCCTGACATTATTTCACAGGGTCCTGTTCTCAGAGGAAAAGCTACTTGAAAGTTTTGCATCAAATCACTGATGAAACACATACACAAGCACCAGAACATGTAATTCCAAATTAAAAAAAAAAAAAAAAAGCCTTCAGACTTGAAACTATGATCAGTGAGGTCAGATCCAATTTCTCTAGCCTCAGATTATTCCTTCTCTGACAAAGGTGACATAGCACAAGCTGGATCCCCAACAACTTCTCAGTATAAGATGGAAATATCCAGGGTTTTAGAGATGTTCCTAAAAATCCTAAAGAGTATATTGCCATCTACCATTTGGGAATCTGTCTATATGTTCAACTCAAACCACCTTTACTGACTGCCACCACGTCCCACGATTTGCCTGCATCATCCCTGCCAAGAAGAAATAAGGAAACAGGCTCACAGAGGCCGCAGCTTGCCAGGTAGAGCCAAGTTTATGTAACTCCAAAATCCAAGGTTTTTATCACTACACTGAGTTAAGTAGTTCTTCTACTACTTGTTCCTAAATATCCTGAGTTTCAAACTTCAAAGAAGGACCACCTCCAAGGAACCTGAATCTTCTCAGACATACAGAATTCCCTGAGCCCACCTCTATCTCAGTGCCTAGGTTCTCGCCCCTACACCTCCCGCCACCCATCTTCAGGGACACATTCATCTCACTGATAATTCTGGTAGCCTTATATACCCTGATGCCATTAGCAGAACTCCTAAGGACATATGCACAGAAGTTCTGTACCAAGTGAAATAAATGTCTGGTTTCAGTTGCCTTGACAGACCATACCCAACTCTTTGTCCAACTCTTTTGCAACCCCATGGACTGTAGCCTGCCAGGCTCCTCTGTCCATGGGATTTTCCAGGCAGGAATACTGGAGTGGGCTGCCATTTCCTTCTCCAGGAGAACTTCCTGACCCAGGGATCAAACCCAAGTCTCCCGCACTGCAGGCAGACTCTTTTACAATCTGAGCCACCAAGGAAGCCCTGGCAATGTTCTTTTATTTGTGTGTGTGTGTGCGCGTGGGCGTGTGCGTGTTGGGAGGGGTGGGGGTGCAAGGGTATACCTCTTTGATCTTCAAAATTTCTCCCTCCTGAGACCTTCCCAGAGATTATAAAAGGCAAGCCAGGGTAGAAGGAATATAGAATGGTTTCGAAACACTAGCTGTTTTGAAATAACTGCTTGGCCAACCTATTTACACCTCTGACAGAATGTAAAAGTCATCTATCGTCAGTTCTCCTCAGCTCAAGGCAGGGGGAGTGGTCAGCAAACACTCTTCCATTCCCCTAGGTAACCGGTCCCTCTAAGAGGATCCCTCCCCCATCACCTCCATGCCACTTATTCGAGATAATCTAAAAAGAAACCACTGCCTGTAAATAAAAGTTATAGCAGGTGATGCCAGAAAAGTGACTCGTCTCCTTGCACAACCAGCCTTTTTAAATTAGTGGCTTAGACGACCGAGGGGCAGTTTGTCTCGATAACTTCTCAGCCACTGAAACTCGAGTCCCTTTTTCCGAGGGGAAGAGAAGGGAGGTGATAAGGGGACGTCAGGGAGCGGAGGGAGGCTGGCATAGGGGGTCGAGGCAAGCCCCACGGAGCACCAGCCCCCACCCCCAAGGCAGGGTCTAATAAAGACAGCAGCCCCCATCCGTGGGGTAGGGGTGGGGTGCTTCCCCACCAGCTCAAAAGCTGACTTGAGCCCGAACAGCCCAGATGTGGAGAAGGCCTCCCCTTCTGGCCGCGGGGCTCTGCCACTCAGGCGCCCCGAGTCCCGGTGTCACGCCCCACTCACCACCCCCTTCCAGCCTCGGGATCCTGCCCTCCCTCCAGAGGCACCCAGCACTCCCCACTCGGGGGCCCGATCAACTCTTGCTCCTTCTCGGGGCCCCAGGAGCGTTCGGCCCTCGAGGTCCTCCAGCTCCCCAACGCCGCTTCCCCTCGCTGAGGCGCCCCCCACACACCACCACCCCTTCCCCGCTCCCACGCCTAGCACCGCCCCCGAGCCCTCACTCCACCCCGGCCCCACCGCCCTACCTGACGGCGCCTGCCGCTCGCCCTCAGCCATCTTCCTTTCGCCGGGAGCCGGCCGGGATGCCTGCCGTACCCTCTCCCCTTTCACCCCTGCACCACCCCGCCTTGCCCCGGCCTCACCACGCGCTCAGGGCTGGCGGAAGAGAAACGAGCCCCGGCAGACTATAACCGAAAACTGAGAATTAAAGTCACCCCAGTGGAGACGGCCGCCATGTTGGTGCGGGGCACTCTGGGAGCATGCCCAGCAACGGCCGGCTCGAGGCGGCCGCACTCAGCGGGGGGCGGCAGCCATGTTGGTGCGGGGCGCCGGAGAGCATGCGCACCAACGGCCGGCGCGGGGCGGCGGCCATGTTGGTGCGGGGCGCCGGCGAGCTTGCGCACCAACGGCCGGGTTGCCGCCCTATGCGCCAACCGCCTGCCAGGAGGGCGCTGGGAGCTCGGCAGCCATGCTTTTGCGGGGCGGTCCCCGCCTGTCATCTTCGAGCCGGGCTCTGACGCGACCCCGAGGACTATTAGAAGACCTGCCTCTGTCAACATGGTTGTGTTTTCCTACCACTCTGAGGGCAGCGCCGCCAAAATGACTGAGGGGGGTGCACACCACTGTCTCCCACAGTTTGTGGACGCCTTAATGGAGGTGGGAGAGGGCGAACCGGACGGCGGCCTCCGTCTTGCTCCTCTTCCCGGACTCCACCGCCTCGCGGGGTTCCCCAACCGCTCATTACGCCCGGGTCCCGCCCCGGCCCCGCCCCGCGCTCGCGGCTTAGCCTCCGGGGTCGCAACCGGCCCGAGGCCCCGCCTCACGAGTCCGCCTCTCCCGGGCCGCCCCCCCCCGCCCGGCCCGGTGGGTGGGCGCGAGGCCGCCTCTACCGGCTAGCGGCCGTGACTCGGCGACCTTGGCCCGGAGGCTCTAGCAGGGACCCACCGGCGGCGTCGGCGGCGGCGCGGACTTTGCCCAGGGCGTCGGACGGAGCGGACTGTGAGTCCGCGGGCGGGCTGCAGAGATGTTGGCATTCGCTGCCAGGACCGTGGTGAGTGTGGCCGGGCAGCCGGCCTGGCGGGCCCTGGAGCGGGCCGGCCGGGCGGGCGGGCGGCCGGGCGGGCGGGCAGCGGACGGGGCCAGCAGCGTAGCTACGCCCGAGTGGGAAAACCGGCCGTCGAGGCGCTGGGGCCCGGCGGCCGCTGTCCAACCCAGCTAGGAGCTGCTGGGGTGAGGTCAGCAGATGGACTAACCCCGTTTGGCAGAGGGGGAGACTGAGGCTCAAGGTCAAGAGGCTTTTTGTGGCACTAAATTCCAACGACCCAAGTTGAAATGGATGAAGTTAACAGTTTTATTTTAATTTTAGTCTTAGCGTGTGGGGTTTTGTCCCTTTTGTTGTTGTTGTTATTAGTTGTGTACAGAATGTGTATATTTTTCTGTTTTGTTTTTTTTTTAAACCTGTGAGGACCGTGGCTTCGGGCCACACCTCCACCCTTAGACCCAGAGCCAAGGAGCGGAGAGACCAGGAATGTCTCCCCATGGTTATTCTCTGACTCACACACCTGTCCACGGCTCAGCCTGAGCCATTTCTTCCCCGGCCACTTCTCCAACCCCATCCAGTTGGTCACCCTTCCTGGGTTGGTCAAATGGTCCCTGGGGAACTGTGTGTGGCCAGAGCCTCTCCAGTAAAGGCATCAAGCTGGGCTGCTCAGAAAGTCCTCCGAATTGGCGGAAGACGGCAGGCGGAAGCCCCACGCCCACGACTTCCACTAGCCCCTCCCCACAACTTGATTAGCATCTACAAACCCCCACCCCTCCACCCCCACCACCACCACCACCCCCAGTCTTCCCCAGGGCAGCTTGGAGCAGGTGGCACTGCTCTCTGTTTAGATCCCTCTCCTCTCTACTCCTAGTGTATCTCTGTATTTCCCTGTGTTTTTGCCAAGGATATTTAGACACTACGAGGCCGCGAGGGCTGAGGTACTAATCTACCTCCCCAGAGGCTTTTCCAGATATTTCAGGGCCCCAGAGTTCTACCTCCTTGCTGGCGCCACCTGAGTGAGCAAGGTGTTTCCATCCCACAGATGGCCTCTAGGTCATCCTAATGACCTGATCACTGCCAGAAAAACTGAGGCAAAAAGAGACTTGGCCCACCTTCCCTGGTCAGGGGACTCAAATCTAGCCCAACCCCAAAGCCAGCATTCTTTGGTTTATTTTTAATGCCCAAAGGTCTCTGCTGGTAACCCCCAGCTGAATGAACTAGACTCAAGAGAACTACACTTTAGGGGAAGGGTGGCCGAGAAGGAACCAGATGTCCTGGAGGGAAATGCTCACTGGCTGCCCCTTCCCAGGGTCTGCTCCTCTTCCCAGTTTTCAGGACCATATTCACGGTTACAGTATAACCTCGGTGGTCAAGCAGTTTCTGTCCTCCTGCCAAGTATTCCCTCATCACACAGACTGATGCACATTCCAGCAGGTGGAGTTTTAATACCTCTTGGCCTGACTCCCTGGCACTGGACCCATCCAAGGAAGAAAGGGAAACGTTTTCCAAGTTTCCTTCTCCTCCAGTGCACAGCGTTATCCCTCTCATCTGCTCCCCATTCCTCCACTTCTGGAAGCTGGGGAGGATGGAGCAGCTGCTCCCGCGGCAACCACAAGCCCAGATGCCGCCACAGCCGCTGCAGCCACTACCCTGTCTGCCTCCCCCTGAATCTTGGCTCTTGTCTTCTCTTTCCAGCCCGGGAAAGTGGCTGCCTCTTGCTAGGTTCTGCTCACCCACTTGGTAGCACAGTTAGGCTTAGAGATCCAGCCCAAGAGGCAGACAGACAGGGCTCAGAACCTCAGTCCTGCCATGGAGAACGGGCAGCAGAAAGAGAAGGTATGAAATGGAGCCTCTGCTGCTTGCCTGCCCACTGCTGCCAGCAGCCTTGGACCTTCTTCTCTCTCTCTCTGCCAACTCTCACCCTCCTGCCAGGCCACTCAGCTCTCTCTTGGCACAGCACTGTCCCCATGCCATCCCTCTCCCCAACCCAAAGACAGGAAAAATCCCAAAGGTACTGTCATCGTCTAGCTCTATCTGATTTTCTCTTTTTCCCTCCTATTTCTCAGCCTGGTACGGGTGGGAGAAAAGGAGGTGGGGACCTCCGGGAGGGAGCCATCACCTCACCAGCTGGCTGGCTCATCGTCCCAGGGTGAGAAAGGCGGGGCCCTATGCATCCAACAGGTGAGAGGCCCCTTTGATCTCTGCCGCCGCCGGCAGGTGCCATCCATCCTGACTTGGTTCCTGTGAGCCCTGCCAAGATCAGTGGCCCCTCCCCACCCTCCCCCGTCCCTACCTGTATCTCCAGGCCCCTAAGAGGTGGAGACACCTACAGCTGAGGGCTGGGAAACCAGGGCAGGCCCCACCCAAGAGGCTGTCTCTGACACCAGGAATGGGCACATAAGTGCCCAGGACTTCTGCCTTGGGAGCGCCAGGGTCTCCCAGAGCTGGGGAGAGAATGAGCAGGATGTTCTGCTGCCTGCAGGTGAAGCCCCTGGGCCTCCTCAAGCCCTCCTCCTTGATGAAGGTTTCCAGTCGCTTTAAGGCACACCAGGACTCACTCCCCCGGCTGCCTGTGCCCCCGCTCCAGCAGACCCTGGACCATTATCTCAAGGCGCTGCAGCCCATCGTGAGCGAGGAGGAATGGGCCCAAACCAAGCAGCTGGTGGAAGAGTTCCAGACAGCAGGTGGCGTGGGGGAGCGCCTGCAGAAGGGGCTGGAGCGCAGGGCCAGGAAGATGGAGAACTGGGTGAGTGAGAAGGCAGGGGACACACCAGTCCCTTTGGCACATGTGGAAGGTGAGGGGAACAGGGCCACTCCCAGGAGGCCTGGGTCGCTGTGAGCACCCCTCCTGTGGCCCGTTGCTGGCTGCATACCCCCAATTTTCCAACACAGGCTGCGCTGGTGCATCCATTTGCACCATGGAGTTTCCTAAGCACTTACTCTGTGCCCAGCACCAAGCAGGGTGCTGGGTGAGCAAGAAGGACATTGTCAACAGCCTGGTGGAATTGACATTCAAGTAGAGCAGGGGAGGACACGCGTGAGGGGACCAGGTCTTATCAGGCAATACACTTCTCTCAAGTGGAAAGGACGAAGCAGGTGTGAGGGTGCAGACTAGCTTCTTCGCTCTAGAGGGGCAGGGAGGACAGGGCAGAGGCGGTTCTAGGTCTGCGTCAGACAGAGGGGGCAGCGCAGGCACAGGTGGAGACAGCTGGCAGGTTCAGGGACGGGCTGGAGTCGGATGCAGGGGCGGGGGGGGGGGGTCCCAGGAAGCCCCTGGACTGGAGCTCAGTGGGAGGGGGCTGTGGGGTGATCGTGTTGACAGTGACTGACTGTCCTGGTTCTGTGTCTCAATCTTTCACAAAGATGTGTTCAGCATGTGCAGGTGTATCTGCGCTGGTGCCCTGAACACTTTTCTGTGTTCATCTCACACCCAGCATGAACTTAGGGCTGCCGTGCTGGTGGGAGGGAAGCGCAGGTAGGAACAGGAGCCCATGGGCAGGCTGGCAGGGAGAGGACGGGAAGTCATTCAGTCCAGGATATGTTTTGGCGTCGGTGGCACTTGCTGATGGGGCTGGGGGGTGGACAGTCCAGGCCTAAAGCAGCTGTGTGCGGGGAGGGAAGGAGGGTCGTTGAGACAGGGATGAATGGAGAACCAGAGATGGGTCTGGCCCTGTAAAGTGAGAGGCGCTGTGAGGGAGCAGGTGGAAGGGCAGGGGCTGCACAGAGAGGAGGTGGGAGATGTCAGCCGGCCGCCAGCAGAGACGAACGTGTGCTAAGTTCAGAATCTTACCACATCCGGGATCTGGCAGTTTTCCACCTTTGTTTGTAGCCAGAACTGTTACTTCAGACTTAATCTTCTGGCTAAAAGAGTGGGAGCACCAGCCCACTCATGGGCCCTGGAGGGTTCTGCCCCTGCTCAGCAGATTTTCACTGAGGGAATGCCCCCATCTGCAGGGGCTCCCCTGGATTCCAGAGCTCTGGTCAGAGGCTCTGAGATCTCCAGGGCTGTGGGGGCACCTGGCTAAAGGGCAGCCCAACCTGGCTGTCCCCAAGGGGAGAGAGCTTCTGTCTGCCCCTCCCCATCTACGAATGAGGAAACTGAGGCCCAGGGAGATGGATTGAAGAGCCACACAGCAGCGCTCAAGGAGGCTCCAAGCTAGACAGGAGGGCCTGGCTGATCGGGGACCATGTCTCTAGGTCACAGATCAGCAGACAGCAGTTGCCTGCAGGCCTGCTGTGTGACCCAGGCACATTGCCCTTGTTCACCCCTTGCCAGGGGCCAATGGCCAGCAGTTTCCCAAGGGGAGTCCATGTGATAAGAGGCACGTCCTACTGCATTTAAGATAGATGAGGAAGCACAGTGGGGGCTGAGTCTCCAGGGAGTGAGGGACCTGCCACAGAGG
The DNA here is from genome assembly GCF_014754425.2 of Oryx dammah. Taxonomy (NCBI): domain Eukaryota; kingdom Metazoa; phylum Chordata; class Mammalia; order Artiodactyla; family Bovidae; genus Oryx; species Oryx dammah. The sequence goes on along the minus strand of NW_024070209.1, from coordinate 98,351,623 downwards.
GTTGTGCTGGGGGGATTGTGTAGTGGGGGCAGTATTGCTGTCAGCACATAAGGTTCAAGGGTGATGGTCACCTGCAGGTCCCAAGACAGGAACCTTTAGCTGCATATCCATGGAAATACCCCACCCTGGGCAGAGAGTGGTCAGCCTAGTAGAGAATCACCTACATCTTGTCACTAGTACAGTGATCTGTCTTTACAGAGGCTCTGAGATGTCCGGGGCTGTGTTTCAGATTGCCCTGACCTTGAGATCCAGGTGGCTGTCCATTCCCTAGCCTGACAGCAGCAAAGCTGAGGGCACAGAGGATCAGGGTTTCTGAGGGCTCCTGCTTCCCTTAGAGTATGCCCACCTGAGACGGGCAGAAACTTACTTATCAGACTTTGTTTTCATATAACTTTCTCTCTTACTTCGTTTCTATCAGACGTACATTTTTATTTTCTAAAAGTACTAAAATCATTGACCTGAAATATGTCAATGAAGAGAAGGAAAAAATGACTGCTATTTCTCCCTCTGTTCTTCCCCAAACCCCAGGCCAGTCTTTTTTTCTTTGACAGTGTTGCCTGATTCCCCTTCCTAATGCTGACTGGCTTCATTAGAGGGATGAGGATGGATTGCTGCTGGGTTTACAGGACTGGGGGGTTCTGGATCTGAGCATTCAGTCTGAGAATCTGTGCCCACTAGAGGAGGGCAGAGGGCACCCAGCCAGCTCTGTTGGCCCTGGTAGCGAAGGGGCAACCAGGTCCCCATCCATCCCTCCTCACGGGCTCTGGTCCTTACCCAGCTGTCCGACTGGTGGCTCAAAACAGCCTACCTCCAGTACCGCCAGCCCCTGGTCATCTACTCCAGCCCTGGTGTGATGCTGCCGAAGCAGGACTTCGTGGATCGGCAGGGCCAGCTCCGGTGAGTCACCAAGGTGGGGGCAGAGCTCTGGGCCTTCCCAGGGCCCTGATGTCCACTTCCCCCAGGAGAATAGAGGGGCCCCAGCCTTGTTCATTATCTTTCTTCCCCACAAATAGCCTTAGGAAGTAGGCAGCATCATCCCTGTTTTATAGATAGGGAAACTGAGGCTAGGAGCAGTGAAGGGACCTGCCCAAGATCACCTTTCAGGATTGACTGACCTGGACATGAAGCAGAATCTTCCTAACTCTTGTTAACCACCAAACTGCAGAGTCGGACTCCTCCCGTTCCCTAAACCTGAGGCTACCACTCACCCCAGTTCTGGCACTTGACCCCTTCCTTCCCACTTTCCTCAGCTGGCCACAAGGGTGACCTTTGTACACAGTCCCGTTTTCCACACTCAGCCATGTCACTTTGCCTTGGCCTCTATTCCAGTTCTACCAGGGATAAAAATACCAGTGACAAGATCTCCTGCCCAAGGACTAGTCAGTCTCTCAGAGCCATACCTGCTTCTCTTAAAGGGACCAGGGCACCCCAGGAAGGACCAGGGGTTCAAGCCCAGAAACTCTAGCCAGCAGTCCCCATGTTGGGGGCCAGGAGCACCCCCATGCGTCAGGCATGGTTGATGTGGCCCAGACGGTTCAGGGGGGAAGGAGCAGGTTGACTGAGATGGCCTGGGGGACACACAGGCCCAGAAACAGGAAGAGATCTAAGAGAGGGGACACCTCAAGCCACTGTCCCCCCAGTCACCCTTCGCCTTCCCCCACAGTCCTAGGTCCCTCCCTAACTGATGCTTCAGAACAGGGTGAAGGCCTTCCAGGCCCCAGGCTGTGAATCAGGGCCTTGGACCCTCTGAGGATGGAGTCAGAGGACATGACTCGCAATCCAGCCATAGTCATGCTGCTCAGTAGCACCAAAGTCCTGCCAGTTGCTTGGCCAACACATCACCCTAATCCCTTTCCCTAGAGATTATGCAGAGTGAGACAGAAATACAGGTTCTACACTTGAACTTCTTCAGGCTCTCTAGGCAGTGAGAGGAGTGAAACAACCTCCTTCTGGCTGTCCACACAGCCTTCGGATTTTTACTTTGTCCCTCCAGGTTCGCTGCCAAATTAATCGAGGGCGTGTTGGATTTCAAGGCCATGATTGACAAGTGAGTGGCCCTATCCCCACCCTGTCACCTCCCACCTGGACTGCCTAATTACTACAGCCACTCCAGCAGCCCAGCCCCACCCCCTGCCTGATTGCTGAGCAGGCCCAGAGCTCAGTGGCTTTCACTTCCTGCTGACGTAGCCTCTTTGCGGATTGGGGAGGCAGAGCATGGGGATCAGGACACCTGAGTCCTCAGCTCCAGCTACGGTGATCTCCTCCAGGGGACCCTTTCCCAAGAGATCCCTGGAATTGACGTCCCAGCTGAAGAAGGGACCCCAGGGGATGACTCACTGCTTCATCTTGGCTGTGGCAAAGTGAAGCCCAGAGAAGAGAAGGGAATTTCCAGGGTGACTCACAAGCAGGGTGGCTCGCAGGCCTCCTGACCCAGTTGGCCTCCAACAACCACCCCCCTTCCCCTCTTCCCATGCTAAATGGGGGGGTGGGCACCAAGGGGCCCAGCACTGCTTGTGTGAGCCCCACTGCCCAACCCAGCCTGCAGCCAGACCCACCAGCTCCCTATGGATCCCACCTACCTCCCTGTCCCTCTGCCCCTGCAGCGAGACCCTGCCCGTGGAGTACCTGGGGGGCAAGCCACTGTGCATGAACCAGTACTATCAGATCCTGTCATCCTGCCGTGTGCCAGGCCCCAAGCAGGATTTGGTCACCAAGTTCAGCAGGACCAAGAAGCCGCCTATGCACATCACCGTGGTGCATAACTACCAAGTGGGTGATCCCCCTGCAGCTGTTCAGCCCCCACGTGGTTGCAGGAAGAAGCAGGGCAGGGCTCAGAGTCAGCTTCCCCAACGCACTTGCCCACGTGCCCTTGGAACAGGCAGGCCCTGGACCTCTTCTCCCCACTGGGTATCCAGACAGGCCCTGACCCGGGGGAGGCCCACAAGAGCTAGGGCCTGGTCAGCCCGGGGAGAGCAGTGCAGGCATCTCCTCCCCTTCCTTGCCCTCGGCCTGATGCCGTCCCCTCAGCTGGGCTGGGAGGTGACTGCTGCCTGTCTGAGGCCCCCACAAAACCCCTTCTCTCCACCTGCCTGTGCCCGGACAGTTTTTTGAGTTGGATGTGTACCACAGCGATGGGACACCCCTGACCTCAGATCAGATCTTCACACAGCTGGAGAAGGTCTGGAACTCGTCACTGCAAACCAACAAGGAGCCCGTGGGCATCCTCACCTCCAACCACCGTAACTCCTGGGCCAAGGCCTACAGCACCCTCATCAAAGGTACCCACACCAGGCCCCAGCAGCCCCTGTCACGCTGAATCCCCTCAACTCAGAGCGGGTGCTGTTGGCCCCATTGCACATAAGGGGAAACCTCCGTTGGGTTCTGTTAGTTTCTTCTTTCTATTCAGTAGCAAGTTGCAGTGAGAACGTGTCCTCTAACTGAGGAGCCCACCTTCACATCCCCTCCGAATCCCGTGTTGGGCAAGGGCATCTTCCCCAGAATCCACTCCCATGTTGGATCCCCAGCTGCCTTACTGGCTCTCTCTGTGACCTGGGCTTCTGTTTCCTGATTTCTGAAGGAGGGCAGCAGTGCCTCATGGGGTGCTCTGGGGCTACAGGGCCCTGTTAAAGGAAACTCCGGAGACCTCCTGAGGCCTAACCCTCACCAGCGCCCCCCCCACCCCCGCAACACACGCACATCCCCACAGACAAGGTGAACCGGGAGTCAGTGCACTCCATCCAGAGGAGCATTTTCACCGTGTGCCTGGACGCACCCATGCCTCGGGTCTCGGAAGACACGTACCGCAGCCAGGTGGCGGGCCAGATGCTGCATGGGGGCGGCAGCAAGCTCAACAGCGGCAACCGCTGGTTCGACAAGACGTTGCAGGTAAGGAGCTGGCAGGGCCAGGGCTCCCACCCCCAACCCGCACCCAGGCTCAGCCCACTGCCACCTCAGGACTTCCTGTCCCTCCCCTGGACTCCGGCGTCCCTGGCTTCCCAGCTTGTAAAGCAGGGGGAAACCAGCAGGTGGACGAGGCTGTAATTAGCAGCAGTCAACCTGTCTTTCCCAAGCCTGGCCCAGTAACCCCTGTCACCTTCAACACATCTGTCTGTGATCAGGGAGAGCCTGGAATGTGGGGCCAGGCTGAGTGGCACAGTCTTGGTCATGACTTTCCCTCTTACCTGTGAAATGGGGTAGTGGTAGGACTCCTGGGAACGGTAGGTGCAAGGACCCAGAAAAGTCTCTGAGCACAGGATGTGCTTAGCATGACCTGGGACAGGTCCCGAAGTCCCCGGTGAGTGTTAGCTGTTATGAATAAGAGTAATAAGTCAGCCGAAGTGCTTGAGAATGGTTCAGAGCCCCGCCCCACAGGGGACCCTGCAGGAGAATGGCTGCTGGGGCCTAGAGCTGTCAGGGACCCCATCTCCCCTGCAGTTCATCGTGGCCGAAGATGGTGCCTGTGGGCTCGTCTACGAGCATGCGGCGGCCGAGGGACCCCCCATCGTCTCCCTCTTGGACCACGTCATTGAGTTCACGTGAGTGTGGGTCTCCCACCCTCCAGCCAATGCTCCAACTCCTGATGATGGTGACACAGAGGTGACAGACGAGCTCTCAGAGGAGGAATGGCCTTCTCCCTTGTGCTGGGAATCTGTGCTGCTTCAGAGGAAGCCAGAAGGGAGCGTGGATTTCAGAGTCCATCAGAGCTGGGTTTGCATTCTGGCTTTGCCACTTCTCAGCTCGGTGACCTTGGACAAGTCCCTTCTCCTCCTCCAAGAGTCTCCCTGGACTGGTCCCCTCCTCCCCATTGTAATCCTGGGGATGGACCCAGGTTCTGGAGGCTCCTGGTAGGAGCCTGAGACCTCACATCCTGTGCAGGAAGAGGCCAGAACTCGTGCGGTCTCCCATGGTTCCCCTGCCCATGCCGAAGAAGCTGCGGTTCAACATCACGCCCGAGATCAAGAGCGACATTGAGAAGGCCAAGCAGAACCTCAGCATGTGAGTGCGGGGAGGGGCTCCTCCAGCCGAAACAAGAGCCAGGTCCACCATGGTGCCTGCTGGTTCGGAGACTGCCCTCAGCCCCTCTCTGGGGTTGGCAGAGGCTGCTGGGTACTGCTCCTCACTTTCTACCCCCACCCCACCACCAGCATGATCCAGGACCTGGACATCATGGTACTGGTGTTCCACCACTTTGGAAAGGACTTCCCCAAATCGGAGAAGCTGAGCCCAGATGCCTTCATCCAGATGGCACTGCAGCTGGCCTACTACAGGTACACCCCACACCCCGTGAAGGAGGATGAAGCCTGGGGGCAGGTGGAGGGACCTTCCAGGGGTGAGCTCAGCGCCTTTCCCACCCAGGATCTACGGGCAGGCCTGCGCCACCTACGAAAGCGCCTCTCTGCGCATGTTCCACCTGGGCCGGACCGACACCATCCGCTCGGCTTCCATGGACTCGCTGACCTTCGTCAAGGCCATGGATGATCCCAATGTGACGGTGAGAGGTCGGGGGCAAGGGTGCGAGAGCTGGGTTCGAGCCTTTCTCCCTTCCTTCTCCTTCTGTCAATGCACGTTGAGCATCTACTATATTCCAGACCTGTGGTGGACACTGGGCATCTCATGGAAGATGGAGCTATGGATTTATTGGTGCGGAGCTTCCTGGTAACCAAAGAGAAAAGGGAACTCCAGTGGATCCTTGAGCAACTCGGGGGTTCGGGGCACCACACAGCTGAAACGCCCTGTATCCCTTTATAGTCGCTCTCTGTGTCTGTGGTTGTGCGTCTGCAGGTCCAGCCCCTCCCCTCCATGGGCTGTGTCATACTGTTGTTTTTTGGTAAAAGTCCTCATATAAGTAGGCCTGCACAGTTTAAACCGAGTTGTTGAAGGGCCAGCCACCAGCAGTGAGCACTTGCCCTGTGTCAGGCCTTGGCTGGGGACTGGCCAGTCTGTGCTCTCAGGGAGAACAGAACCTGGAGTGGGGAGTGGGCCCCTGTGGGGGGGCAGGGACAGGAAGCGTCAGCGCCCTCTCCCCCTCACCTAGGAGCACAAGAAGGTGGAGCTGCTGCGGAAGGCCGTGCAGGCCCACCGAGCCTACACCGACCGGGTGAGCCAGCACCCCCCATCCCTGCTCCCTTGGCCCTGGGTGTGACCCCCTGGCCTGACCATCCCTGCAGCAAATAGCTGCTCCCCTTAGCGTCAGGCACCCCTGCCCTAAGCACTGGGGCACTTGGAGCAATGCTGAACGTCCCCATTCTACAGTGGGAGAAGCCAAGGCGAGGCCCAGCAACTGCCCTGGGCCCAGGTTGGCCTCTGGATGTTGTGTCAGGCACCCTCCCCGCTGCCCCAGAGCCCAGGATGCTGAGGGTGTGCACAGTCTAGCGGACCACAGGGTGCCTGCCTTCTGACAGCTTGGGCTGCAGTCCAGGGGTGGAGGTCCGGTTCCAAGCCTAATCCTGAGTGCCTGCACACGCCAGGCTTTGCCCATGTTATGCTCAGGCAGCTACTTCGATGAGTGCCACCCCACAGAGGGAGTGCAGTAATTGTCCCTATCTCACAGATGAAGACACTGAGGCCCCAAGATGTCAGTGACCTGCCGAGGTCCGGGCCATCCAGCTAGAGGCCTCTGCTCTTAGGCTGTACTTTCCGGCCTCCCTGGAGGCAGGGGAGTCCTTAGGCCTCAGTTTCCCCATCTGTGAAGTGAGAGCTTTCCTGCCTGGCTGCTCTGGTCTCACTGGTCTGAGGGCCAGTGAGTGGACGAGCCATCGCCACCAGAGGCTCCTAGGGAGGGCGGCAACTTGTGGGGCTACAGCCCCTGATCCTGACAGCTCCCCTCCCTCAGGCCATCCGTGGGGAGGCCTTTGACCGGCACCTGCTGGGCCTGAAGCTTCAGGCCATCGAAGACCTAGTGAGTATGCCTGACATCTTCATGGACACCTCCTACGCCATCGCCATGCACTTCAACCTCTCCACCAGCCAGGTGAGCCACTGCCTTAACTGCCAGGGGGTGGGATGGACAGAGGCCAGCAAGGCTGCACCGAGGTCTGAAACAAGTGTCACTTGGAGGTGATGTGACTCACACAGGCCACTCCTGAAGCAGCTGAATTCTGGGATCAGGGGCTTGGCTTCACCTCTGGCAGGCTGAAAAGGAGTCAGGACCCCTCCTCTTCCTTGGCTTCATTCACTCACTGATCAGATGCTAAAGAACATCTGATCTAGGCCAGCCTGTGCTGGGCACTGGGATACTGCCCCCAGGGGCTCACAGTCTAGGCAGGACAGTGACAGCCCCCCAGGAATGTCAGGGAAATCTGTAGAGAGGTGTCACCAGAACTGCACCCCTCGGGACTCGAGGGGAGTCAGCTATCTGCTGAAGACAGGGAGAGGGTGTCTCAGGCAGAGCGTGGTGGGAGCCCACGTGGAAGGCAGGCTGGTGGCACCGTGGGGCTGGGATGAGAGCCTTGGTCCTGTGCCATCCTTAGGTCCCTGCCAAGACAGACTGTATCATGTTCTTTGGGCCCGTGGTGCCAGACGGCTATGGCGTCTGCTATAACCCCATGGAGACACACATCAACTTCTCCGTGTCGGCCTACAACAGCTGTGCCGAGACCAATGCAATCCACCTGGCGCACTATCTGGAGAAGGCGCTCCTGGACATGCGGGCTCTGCTCCAGAGCCACCCCCGGGCCAAGCTCTGAGCCCGCTGCTCGGCCTGCCGGGGCCACAGCCACCCCGCCTTGGGCTGCGCCACCCACTGGGCTGCACTCCTTTGCTCCCTCTTCCCCTGGGCCCCACAGATCTCAGTCAGGGACGGCCACCCTCAGCAGGGCCTGCAGACCCAAGCCGAGTGCCTTTCGTGGGTCTTCACCAGCACCCAGGCTGAGTCCAGAAACTGAACAGGAGGTCGGCCTGGACACCCAGTGTCTCACTCATAGTGGCCTCCTCCTGGGAAAGGAACAGCTGAGCTCAGCCCCTATGAGGGTGGGGACTGGACAGGCCCTTCCTCACTAGCTCAGCTCTGCCCAGTTTCTGTTGCCTGCATGGCCAGAGTGAGGTCTGTAGCCCAATCCCTCAACTCCCAAGGACCTAGAGATGAAATTACCTGGAGCTGCAGTCTCCAGGCCTCCCCACAGCTGAGGGGTCAGAGGCGAGGTGTGCTGGTGGCGGGGAAGCCCATTCTGCATCGCGGCGCCATCCGTCTGCTCTTCTGAGGATGTGGCTCAGTGGGCCTCAGTTCGCTTGCTTTCACACAGCTTGATTCCTGAACCATGTCCTGGTTGTATAACAACTTACATGGCAGTTAATAAAGGGGAAATGTGTTGGTAAAGAGTTGTTTCAGCCCAGGAGGCAGGCAGGGTGTGGGTTAGGCGCCTGGCCCTGCCCTCCCCTGGCTTTCCTTGCATCTGGAAGCTGGTGTCCAGGCAGCCAGTGGGCCCAGGGGCACGCCCCCAGAGGAGCTGAGCTCTCAGGTGTGGGTCAGGAAGCCCAGGGCTGGCTCAGACCTCAGGGCTGTGAGCATGGAGCAGCAGACCCAGGCCCGCATCCTTCAGACACAGCCCTCCTACCTGTGACTTGGGCTTCAGGTAGGGACAGCTTTCCAGGGGCCTGTGGGCCGGGGCCTGGGGTCTGTGGTCTGGGCCCAAGGCTACATCTGCTGCCCAGCACTGAGCCCAGCAGGAGTGGTGGCTGAGCGGCTGTCTGACCCCAGCCCTTGCCACTGCCTGGGCCCACCCAGTCAGAACCTTGTGTATGTCCCCAACCAACCCCAGTCACCTGGCACAGTCCCTATATCCTGCCACAGTCAACTGGGCAGCTTATGGAGTGGAGGGACTCTGGCCCTAGGGAAGACCCTGGCCCAAAAGGAAGATGCTGAGGGTGGGAGGGACTACCCAGCCTGGGGGTGAGGTGCTTCGTGGCCTGGCTAAGCTGCGACATTCACTGAGGGAGGTTGTCTCCGTGTTTCAGAGGATGGAGCAGACTCAGGGAGCACATGCCATATGCCCAAAGCCCCAGGGAGCAAGGAGTGGAGCCCCAGCCCTGTGAGGAGTGGGTGTCGCCAGGGCGGGCCCCTCCCAGCCTGGCCCACAGGGTGGGTCCCCTTCAGGGACCTCGAGCAGGACCTGAAGAGAATCCCATCACAACAGCACAGAGGCCTTGCTCTGCAGCTGGGGAGTGGCTGGTCCCCGGTGTCCCCACGCTGGATCTCAGGAAGCAGGGCCCACAGCAGGAGCTGAGTGCTTGCTGTATGAGCCTCACTAGGCGGGGTGGCTGCCCCAACCCAGCTGGGGGCAGTCAGGGAGGGGAGGCAGTGATACAGGCCAAGGACACGGCAAGGACACACGTCCATGACTCCAGAAACAGGTTTTAAGAACTGCCTGAGGCTGACTACAAGGCAGGATTTTCCCCAAAATGTTATCTTTGTGAGGTCATCCCTTTGCATTTGGGTTGTTACAGGTCTCATAATGTGGAGGCTCACTCAGTTCTGTAGAGCAGCAAAGTACTGCTTGAGGAAGACACATTTACCTAAAACAGCCCTAATCAGTACTCTGGTGGAACTTCCGGGGGAGGGGAGAGTCAAAAAACCATGAAGATATAGTCATTATCCCTGGGGTGTGACCTATGACACAGGTCTCTGGACACACGAGGGGAGGTAAGTGTTGGGGAGATCACATACTCCTACAGGATCAACTTTTGAAATCCAACCATCTGAATGCTGTGCCAGTGTGTTTGGAGTAAAATTTCCAAGTACAGCACCATGCTTGAAATGCAGAAAGTCCTTCCGTATCCCAAATCCCGGGAGAATTAGGTCAGCAGACTGAAGCTGCCCAGAAATAGCCAGACTCTGCCCTGATGCCAGTGATGGAGATGATGAACTTTTTTTTTTTTTGCAAAATGAATGAAAAAGAACTGTCATAAGTTTATATATTTTGTGTAATATGTCATTTGAAATTTGAGAATGTAATATATATATAATTAATAAAATCATAAAGAATACTTGGCTTTTATCTAGATCCTCTGGAAGTTTGTCTCTGTGGGTTGGCATGAACTTGATTTGGGCTCTCTCCATTGGGGAAGTGCAGTGGCTGGAATCAAAGGCAGGCCTGGAGTGGGGATGAGGGAGCCTGCCAGGAGGCTTTGCTGTCTCCAGTGCTCTTGCCTGGAGAATCCCAGGGATGGGGGAGCCTGGTGGGCTGCTGTCTGTGGGGTCACACAGAGTCAGACACGACTGAAGCAACTTAGCAGCAGCAGCAGCAGGGGCTCATGGGCCAGGACCCACACTGGCCTGGGAGGTGGAGAAAGTGGCTGTTTCGAAGATGCTCACAAGGACTTCCCCCGTGGTCCAGGGGCTAAGTCTCCCTGCTCCCAATGCAGGGGGCCCAGGTTCAATACTTGGTTGAGGAACTGGATCCCACATGCTAACAACTAAGATTCCACATGCCCCAGCGAAGATCCCCAATGTGCCAGCGAATATCCAATGCAGCCAAGGATTTAAGAAAAAAAGCCCATCAACTTAACAGACTTAATCCAAATTTTTTCCTCAAATGCTTATGAAATGGAATGAGCGGGGCTTGGTGACCAAGGGAATGGGAAAAGGTGGAGTTAGGTGAAGTGTGCAGTGGGGTGCTGGGCAGTTCCGAGAGCCCAAGCAGGACAGTGTGGACAAGTGCCAACTGGGGTAAAAGCAATCTTTACCTGGGACTTGGGGGAAAAGCCAGGGCTCATCAGACAGCCTGCTGCTGTTTCTCTTGCTGCATTCTGGATTTCCTCTGACTTCTCCAGTTTTTCACTTCAACTGTGTCTAGTAGGCTGTAATTGACCTACCTATCGAGTTGGTGTGTTTTTTTTCTACTGTATTTTTCAGTATTCATTTAAAAATCTGCCAGGGTTCACATTTGTAGTTTCCTATCCTCTGCAGGTATTTTCAAGTTTGTCCTTTATTTCTTTAAAAAAGTGAAACAATTTACAACCTGCGTCTGATCACTAGCACCTGATGCATGTGTGGGTTTCTTTCTAATACTTGTTTCCTGCTGGTTCTCAAGGATGATGGTGATTCCTTTCCTAACTGGTCAACTTCGTATTTTGTTCATGGTAATTTCGTAAAACTATATATAACTGAAGTCTAGCATGAAGGTTCCTCCCTCCAGGGATCTGTTTGCTTCTGCCACCTACATGGGATGAGGTCACGTGGGGCACCCAAACCCAGCCTTCGAGCTCACGGGAGGATGGGATGGATTACTTCTGATTCACCTTCAGCCTAAGGGTGAAGCTCTTCTGAATCAGCTTTAACGAATTAAGGAAGAGTTAGAACCCCCACTCTGGACCCTTGAAATGACTTGTGTTCATTTCACTCCTACAAGGCCTCCAAAACTCAGGTCAGTTTGCAGTTATTTCTTTCAAAGCTCGATACCTGTCTGCACACTCAAGAAGTAGTGAATTCAGCAAGGAGTGGAGCTGTTTATCCTGGCAGAAGCTGAGGAAGGACAGATATGCTGGTTTTCCTCCATCCTCAAGGGCTGTCAGTCACAGAGAGGAAAAGCCAGGCTTAGTGAGAGCAGAGCCAGCCAGGATGACCCAGGGAGGTGGATGGGGGTGCTGAAAAATAGGCGACAGCAGGGAGCTGACTTCAGAGCCTGCTGTTAAGTGTCGCAGACGCCATTCTGATCCTGGCTTTGGGGGCTGGAGGGGACTACGTGTCTCGGAGATCCTTAGGATTTTTTGGTCTTCGCCACACACCTTTGTCCCTCAGGGTCATGTCCCCACAGCTGTGTCCCAGCCCCCTCCCATCAGCTCAGTCAACATGCTCAAGCTGCCAGAGTTCAATATTTTATTTTAAAACAATAGTAAACAATTTCATCGATTTTTCTTAAGTCAAACCACCTCACACTTGGCTTGTCTCAGGCAAAAAAAGTAAAAAATAAAAATAAGGGAAGGAAAGGAAAATGTGGGGACCGACCAACCTTCCCCAAAATTAGGCCCCTGGTCCTGGTGTCTGGAATGGCTTTGGACACTGTCTTGAACAAATGAGAAAAGAAAGCACCAAAATATTGTGCTTCAGCAGCAGGTTAATAACCTCCCTAAAGAAAAGGTGGTGGTGGCGGGGGGTGGTGGGGAGGATGGGGATCGGAACGCAGATCCTGAGCAGCCTGGTTCAGCTCTAGAAGCTTCCGAGTTTGGAAGCATCTCCTCTCCAAAACTCCATTTCAAAGAGACATCAAGATTGGGAGGAGCTGGCCTCCGAGCTGGGCCCTAGGGATCTGCGAGTCACACCCCAGACACAGGCCAGGGCGACCCAAGCAGGTTCCCAGCCTCTCGGAGAGGGTGGGAAGGACGAGGAATGCTCAGAGCACACAGAGGGCAGGCTAGGGGGGACAAGACAGTAGACACCACCGCCTCACTCCCCTCGCCAGTTCCCACTCCCTCTGCAGTTTGTTTGGGTGGAGATGAAGACGAACCGCTACCGGACGGCGGGACAGGAAAGAGCTGTAAACAGCTTGGGTTTGCTCACCCACATGTGCAGGCTCTTTTTGTCAGAGAGGGACCACTGTCTTGGGGACAGGGGACCAGAGAAAGCCCTTGTGGTGCAGGGTCGATGGGGGCAGGACACAAGGACAGCAGCGCCAGACGCGCGCTCTCTCTGGGCCCGGGCCCACGCAGGAAACACTGACCGAGGTTCTGGAACGGCATTGGCGGCAGGAAAGGCGTGGGGATGCTCCCTCCCCCAGGGCCCCCAAACAGGCCACCTCTCGGGCCCAGGGCAAAGGGCTTGGGGAGCTGACCTGGGCCCCTCAGTACGCAGGGAGGCCCCCACACAGCAGGCTCTTCTAGCCTCCTCTCCAAAATCCCATCTGCCTTTGACAAAACGCAAAAATAAATAGTGTGCATTTTTCACGCCACCTGGATTTCCTGGCCCTGTGACCAGAGGTGCGAGCCGTCCTTCTCTACCCCACACCCCAGTGCCCATGCCAAGGGCACTCTCTGCCCAACCGGGGACTGGCAGCAGCACTGCGAGGGTCTCTGGCCATGAGCCCCCCCCACCCCGCCCCCCAGCAGCAGGCCCTCCAGGGTCCTGGCTGAGGGGCTGGCTCAGCCCTTTGGTCCATGTTGTTCATCAAAATTAAAATAAGCAAAAAAAAGGCTCCACTCGGTGACTTGGATCTGTAGAGATCTCTGCTTCGTCCCTCTGTCTGTCATCCCATCCATCCTGCAAGGCATCATGCAGGCCAGATCTGGAGGCTGGAGCCAGCCATGCTCACCCGTCACTGCAGCTTCGTCCCCAGCTTACGCTGTCTGTTCCTACAAAATGGGGGGGGGGGGGGCTCAAATGAGGTGGCTCCTGGCGTTCAGTGAGCCGCCCCCTCAGCTGTCCCCTTCCTACCCCCAATCCCATCAAAATGAGTGAATGCCCGCTCCCAGGGGCCCCCGGGGTCAGCTTGAGCCGGGCCAATCAGAGCTCGTGCTTGGGGACCTGGGACTTGGGGCAAAGAGAGGGTCAGTGTCTCTGCTGGGTCTGCATCCCAGGTACTCAGCTCTGGAGTTCAAGTAGAGCCAGGGGCAGGGCTGGGAACAGGATGAGAGAACAGAGGCACGAGGGACCTGGCTGGATTCCAGAAAGTCTGGGGAGCTCCCACTTACAAGTGGGATTCTGTTATTATCAACCGAAACAGACGAGAAGATAGTCGAGTTCTCCTTCTGGGATGTATAGAAGCAAAGAGAGGGGAACTGCTGACCCAGTGGATCTCAGTACCTGATTTGGGGGTGTGAGTGTGCCTACAATGGGCTCAGGAAGCTGAGGGAAGCAGGGGCAGTCCTGTTCCCGAGAGGGCCTGGCTGAGGTTCAGATAGGAGGATGGGGCTCGTCAAGAGTCCCACCTGAAATGCAGAAACCCACCTGCACCCATGGGTCCTGTATGTTGCAGTCTTGGCCTCACCCACTGGCCAGCCCCCTTCTTCTCCTGGGCTCTGGCCACATCTGCCTCTATCTGCTGACTCAGAAGCTATAAAGCTGTTTTTCCTATGCTGATAGCATTCTCTCTGCCAAATCCCAACTCCAATGGTCCCGCTTTCTCCCACCACGCCCAGCCAGCACAGCCAAGCACCCAAGACCCGCATCACGTTCCTGCCGTGGGCTCTCAAGACCAAGGCACTGGTCACACAGGTAGGCGCCTGATTCCTTGTGACCATCCCCTGCCGGCCACTGCCCTCCTGCTCTGTGCCTGCCCCCAGCACACAGTCTGGCACAGAGCAGGGGCACGTGGAAGTTTCGGTGAACGCAAGGAGGGGCGGGGCGGCTCCAGGAGCCAGGTGGAGAGCCTGGGCCAGCTGCGGCCTCCTGCCAGTAATGGGATTGCCTGTTCTAACCCCCTCAAATCCCTTTTCCTCATGGAGACAGGGCTTTACCTCTAAGTTCATTAGGATAATATGGACCATGATGTCCTGGACACATATCCCAACTGGGGGGGGGCCTGCCCTGTAGCTCCTCTCACCAGGAACCCAGGGCTCCTCAGGAAACCTCCCAGGCTTGCATGGGAGCCCAACCTTGCCTCAGCTCCCTCTGAGCCTGGAAAGGAGCCAGGCCTTCCCCATCCCAGCTGGCATCCCACCCAGAATTTGAAGCACATGGAGAGGAGAGCTGAGTCAGAAAGCAGCAAAGTCAGCTCCATCCCAACTCGCCATGCAACCTCAGGTGCTCCAAACTCACCGTGCCTCAGTTTACCCTTCCAAAGGAAAGGGTCTAGACAGAACAGCCCCAAGGGGCTGTTGACACACAAGCCTCCCTGAGAGTCCTGGCTGCCCAGCTCTCTGGTTCTGGGCTACAGAGGTTAAAAGCATGGCTCTGGGCCCAACAGCCAAAGTTCCCAGTCTGGCTCCCACACCTGCGGTCTGCATATCCTCAGTCAAGTGACTCCTCTCTGAGCCTCAGTTTTCTCATCTGTAAAATGGGGTCCAGGGGAGAATTCAGTGAGGCAGTATAAGAAAAGTCCTTAGACAAAGGCCTGGTTCTTGGGGTGCCTTCCAGAAACGGTAGCAGTGCTGCCGAGGGCTGTGCCCCACTGAGCCAGGACCTGGTGACTGCAGTCCCCTTGACTTACCTGGCTTCTGCCCGGGTTACTGTGTATTCAAACCAGAGGACATTGGGAATAAGGCTCGTGTCTCGGATTAGGAAGAACTCAGAGATAGGCCTGGAGAGACAGACACCCAGAAAGCCAAGAACACATCAAGGTCTGTGACCAAGCCGGACATCACCCCCCACCACTGGGCCAGCAACACACCCTCCCCCTGCCAATCAGAATCTTTGCCTGACCTGTGCCCCCAGGGCCACTGAGAGACCCAGTTGGCCCACAGGTGTGACACTCGGGCAGGGGCACGGCCCCAAAGAACGTACAGCCCAGAAGGACACAGGCTACTTTCCAAGTCTCCAAGAGGCCAGGCAAGGACAGAGGCTGGCACCTCGGCTTCTGGACTGAGAAAACCCCTGGGGGAGATAGAAGCCAGGCGAGCAGGCCCTGCTCCCTATGCCCACCAGAGGCCTGGGCACTGGGGCCCTCCCCAGGAGACTGAGGGTGGGATCAGCATGTCTGGGTCCCCCCACTGGGCCCCTTGGCAGAAGGGGGCCCAGGACATAGTGCGGGGAGAGGGGACAGCAACACAGGCGGGAGGCAGTTACCAGGCTGCTATCCTAGGGAACAGCGGGGTGAGGACCTCCTGGGTGAAGACGAACCAGGCGACGGCCATCAGGCCCCCAGCGACGCCCCCGTACAGCACTTGGCCCCAGGTGTGGTACAGCAGGTAGACCCTGGGCCAAGGGCAGAGGCAAATTCACAGAGCTGGCCGCAGACAGGCCTGCACGGCCTGCGCCCCCACGCCCACCTCCCAGCTCCCCCAGGGCCCAGAGAGGACAGAGTCCTGGGGCCACACAGACTCGGAGCTGCTTCTGGCGTCAGGCCAGGGGCCACCCGCTGACGCTGCAGAGGTGAAGCGATGGTGCGGCTGGGGCATGCCCAGCCCTCGAGCTTGGGAGTGAGTCTGTTTCAGGACACGGCAACAGACGGCTGACACTGGGACCACGGGCCCCACTGAGAGTAGAGAACAAGGACTGGGTGGCAAGGGGCAGCTGGAGGCCTGGCCTTTTAACCTGAGAGGCTGGGGGCCCCCTTCCCGGCCCTGCCCGTAGGCTCCAGGGCTCGGGTCCACCACGAGGTCCCAGAATCCAGCCAGACCTCAGTGGGCAGGGGCGGGGCGGGGATGGGGGGCCTCCCCCCAAACTGTACCTGCTGTAGGAAACTAGAAAGGCCACGGTGAGGAGACCCAGCGAGAGCACGTGCCTCCACAGCAAGTCCAGGAACCTGGCATTGTTCGTTTGGTGCATTCTGGGAAAACAACCCTGTCAGGCGGCCTCAGCCCACAACCTGGGGCCCCGGCCCCTGCCCCTGCCCCCCGCACACACGGCCCCTGGCCCCCATCCTCAGGCTCCCTGGGCGCCTCCTGCCTTCGCTGGAGCTTCTCCCACCCCCAGGAGAGGCCAAGCCTCAGGCAGCGGGCATCCCAAGTGCTCGCAGCACTTTGGGTCCCCAGCAGAGCCCGGCCGGGGCAGAGGCTCACCTTAAATACAGAAAAAGGAAGGAATAGATGGAGAAGAACCACATAAACTGGGAGTGGCTGGAGGGCATCCCGTACTTGGTGCCCACTGCCGTGTGGGGGCCTGGGGAGGAGAGAAAACAGGGCGTGGTGAGGGGATACAGGGTGTCCCAGGGGGACATCTGGGGGGCTCCCGAGACCCGGGCCCTACCTCCACAGGGCCGTGGCTCCTGGATGACGTGTTTGATCAGCCAGTTGACCCCCTCGTTGAGCGCCAGGCCCCCCAGGAACGAGATCTGCCGGGAAGACGTGTGGTTGTTGGGGCCTCTGGGTAACCTGCTAGCCTCCGACTGAGCCTCCCAGCCCCCAGGGACAACCTGGAACCAGCCAGGAGGCTCCACACACTTCGAGAGAGGTGGCAGCGTGGAAGGGAAAGCAAAGCACCTGGGATGGGATGGGATGGGATGGGGAGGCCCCTCCTCCCCGGGGTGGGGCACAGGGGAGCGGGACTCACTCACCGTGTGCAGCTCCCGCTTGAATATGATGAGGGTCACAAAACCAACAATGACAAATACGGGGCTGAGGCTCAGGTAGGCAAGGACGTGGCCAGAGAGGTCACCTGGGAAGACAGGGAGGACACGGTGAGGACAGGATCGAAGACGGCCTGGCCCCCAGCAAGTCAAGTCGGGCCTGGGCCAGAGGCAGTCCCAGCAGGGCCCCAGAGGGCAGGGCCAGGTGACCGGGGGCGCCTCTGGGTACTGGCTGACCACACCACCTCAGGCACAGACAGTGTGCCAGGGTGTTTACTCAAATTCAGAGGGCCAGGGTGAGCCCTCTAATTCACAGAGCGTGAGTGTGAAGCGGGTGTGTCACTGGGCCCATTCCACAGATGAAGCCACTGAGTCCCAGAGGAGTTGCATGACCAGTCCAAAGTCACATAGGCAGGAAGGAGGCGGGATCTGGCTAAAACTCAGAGGAGGAGATGGTTGGATGGCATCACCGACTCAATGGACATATTAGCTTGAGTAAACTCCAGGAGTTGGTGATGGACAGGGAGGCCTGGCAAGCTGCAGTCCACGGGGTCGCAAAGAGTCGGAGACATCTGAACTGAACTGAACTTACCCGTTATGTCGCCAAAGCAGGAATGTGAACCTGGCTTTGTCAGGCCCCAGAGGCTGGACTCTGGACCAGGAGACAGCCCAGCAGGCACAAGGATGCCTCTGGAACACAGCACTGTGCTGAGATGGCCCCAGCCCAGCTGTGGGCCTCCAAGGAAACCTGGCACTCTCCGGACAGCACACAGACTTGGGTCTACACTGTAGACTCGGACAGGGAGCAAGGCCGGTTCTGCTTTGCCCACTATGGCCGCCTGTTGCAGTAACGGCTACCCACTGCCTCTCTACTGGCAAAAAAAATGGCCTCCTACTGGCTGCTGCCTTCTACCCCCAGAAAGGCCTGAGAGGGGAGGCAGTGTGAGGATCCTGAAGCCAGCCAACAAGAGCCAGCTGCCCCCTTGCTCAAGGGCAGGGCTGACACTGAGTCCAAAGGCTGCCCTCGCCCCTGGGGGCAGGGCAGCCACGTGGCCACTCTGGGGTCAGAGTGTGCGGTTCAATGCCCAGGCCACAACTGTGGCTACACGGACTCCGGCACGGACTTGACCTCCCTGACCCGCAGCTCTTTCATCTGTGAACCAGGGATGTCAGGACCCACCTCCTCCGCCCATGGGAGGTGTGACGTGACCAGGCCTGTGTTATGCCCGGCTTGGTCGCTGGCACCCAGGGCACTTTCAGGTTTGGAGAACCCAGCATCGAGAAATGGCCCCACCACCAGCCTGGCCTCACGCAGGCAGCAGGGAGGTACCCGCACAGAGCTGAGCCTCGCTTCCAGGCTGAAGAGATGGGCACACACCTGGCCTTGCCCACACTTACCCAGGGTAGGGCAGGCTTTGAACTGGCCTTGGAGAACCGGTCAGATAGTGCTGCCCCAGGCCCGCTGAGTGACACCGGGGTGAGGCTCTTCCCTCTTCCAGGGCTCTGTCTCCTCATCCACACAGTGGCCCGGCCCCTTCCAGCCCTGAGACTCTGGGTCTCTCAGCTATCCCCCTGGTGCCCAGGACCCTGGGTCATACAGACAGGAAGTGGCTGGCATCCGCAAACCTTTGGCCACCTCCATGGCCTGTCCCACAGCAAGCACTACCTTTGAAACCTACTGCAGATGCTCTCAGTGACTCCGGCCTCACCATTCTCCGATCGCAGCCCCTAGTGGCTCTCTCTGCCCTTGGGGTAAGTCCCACCTCAGCCGAGCTCATCACGCCCTGCAATCCTGCTCCTGCTTCCCTCTCACCCTCTGCTCCAGTTCCAGGGACTACATTCTAGTTCCCTGAATACACCGGGCTCTGCCCTACTTCTGGACTCTGGCACATGGTTTCCCGCGCCTGGGAGGCTGAGTTAACACAACATAAATTAGGCACCCACCACAGTGGCAAAAAAAAATAAGACACTTTCCTGCCATTGCAGAGCTCTCAGAATCTGTAACCAGGGCATCGTTTATGACACCACTCATTAATGGAGACATCTGCCCAGTATCCGTCTCTCTCGAGAGAGAGAGCAGGCACCATGAGTGCAGGAGTGGGATCTCTACACCCCACTCAACCCCCAAACCCAGCACAGCACTCTACACTTAACCGGGCTCTAAAATGTTAGGGCTTCCCTGGTGGTTCAACGGTAAAGATTCTGCCTGCCAATGCAGGAGACACGGGTTCGATCTCTGGGTTAGGAAGATCCCCTGGAGGAGGAAATGACAACCCACTCCAGTATTCTTGTCTGGAGAATTCCAAGGACAGAGGAGTCTGGCGGGCTACAGTCCATGGGGTCGCCAAGAGTCAGACACGACTTAGCGACTAAACAAAAACAAACTGATGTTAAATGAATGGAGGAAGGAAACAAGCGTCAGTGCAATGAGGGGTGTGAAGGAGAAGTGCAGGGGGCTCACAGAAGAATTAGCAGGGGACTAGAAGACCCCCAGAGAAGAGGCCCTCAGGCTCAGCCAGGTCTCTCCTCTGGTCCCTGAAAAGGGTCCTTCATCACAGCCTGAGTCATCACAGCCTGCTCACACCTGCCAGGTTTCTTCCTCTCACCGTGAGCACCTGGAACAGCTACTCCCTGCCCATGAAGGGGAAATCAGGAAGGTGCTGAGACCTTAAGGCAAGACTCTTCCTTTTCCAGGCTGCAGTTTCCCTCCTGTATAGTGGGTTGTTGTTGTTGTTTTCCCCCACAGTCCAGGAGTTCAGGGACATATCCATCTGTTCACCATCCAAAACACAGAGCGAGCCCAGGGCCTGGCATTCAGGAGGTGCTCCCTGGACACCAGCTGAATGAATGATGGGTGAACTGTGGGCAGGCAGGCAGATGGCAAGCTAGAGCGATAGTAGAGCCGCCCCACCCCCAACTAGAACCTAGAACACCTAGAGTCAAAGTTCTCTGGCATCCAGCCCTGGGGCCCTCAGCAGGGCTAGGTTCTCACGTCTCCGGGAGCAGGCCCTTCCTGGGGCCACCAGGGCTCACTGAGAGGACGCCTCCCGCCAGCCTCACCCGACACCCAACCATCCTACACAGAGATGGAGGTGTGGGCTTGAGAGGGTCCTGGGAAGGCGGGATCACGTTCATTGCAATTATTTCTTGAATGTTTACTCTGTGCCAGACATTGCACTCAGCATTTCTCATACCTCCTGTTTCTGATTCTCACACCACAACCAGAAGGGAGGCACTGTGATCAGTTCCACTTTGAAAAGGCACAGAGGGGTGAAGTCACTTACACAAGACCACGGCTTGAACTCTGAGCCCAAGGCCCAAGCTCTGCAGCACTCTACTAAACCGCCTCCGGAACAGATCACTCCAAGACCTGCCAGGTAGAAAGCCCTGAGCTTCTAGAGCTGGGTCCGATGGGACGCTCCAGAGGTTGTCTGCCCCCACCCCCCCGCCAGGTCCCCTGAGTTGTGGAGCAGCGCCCTGCCCAGGGCGTGTCATCAGAAGTACTCCAACAACGAAGAGCTGCCTGGCCTCGATTTGCACACTCCCAGCAATGGAGAGCTATTTCTTACGGCTGCCCAATAGCACTGTTTGCAGAAAGCAGGCACTCCCTACGCGCCGGGGAGAAAGTCCAGCCTCTCCGGCTCCGAGAATGGCAGAGAAGAAAGGCCCTGGTCCAGGCCAGTTATCCTTTCCTACCTCACCCAGACCACCACCCCATGACAGCCCACCGGCGCCCCGGGACCCAGGGGAGCTCCCCGGACGCGCAGCCGCAGACTGCGCGAGAGACGCTCACAATTTTGCCCAGCTCATCGCCACATCACTGCGCCTGCGCGGCGCGCGCGCCGGCCGAACCCCTCCATGGCTCACTATTTGACAGTTCCCACCCGGGTGCCCCGGCGCCCCCTCCGCGGGCTTGCGCCTGCCAGAGCACCAGGCACTGACAGGCCGGCCTCAGGAAGTCGTCCTCGGAGCCAGGGTTGCCTTTTACCTGCAGGATATTCGACGTGGGTGAGGGTCACCGGCCGCCATGAAGCGGGGAGCGAGCACTGTCCGTCCGCTGCCATCTTACCCGGAGACCGGGCTTCGCCCAGTAGCCAATGGGGAGCCAGGGGGGCCGTGGTCCTGACCTATCACGCCGGAGAGGCTCCGCTCACCCAATCGGAGACCGATACAGGTAGCGGCGCAGCCATTCAGCGTGCAGGCCGTGGGGCTGGCCCTAACGGCGAATCAGAACGCAGGGCCCCTAGGAGCCTGTTAGCCGTCCCAGCCAGCGCCCAATCCGGGGCGAGCGCAGGTAAGTGCCTGACCAATCAGAGAAGGGCAGGGTTTCGGCACACACCGGGGGGGCAGCACAGCCAATCAGAAGGTGAGACCGGCTCGCCGTGTGGGCAGGGCGGGCCAATCAGCCCCTAGCTTGGGGGGCGTGTTAAACTTTTGGTGGGAGCTTTGGTTTTGCGGGGACCTGCGCGGAGTGAAAACTGCCTCAGTACTGTGATCCCGCCCGGGGTCTGCATGTGCCTGGGCTCCCGTCAGAGCGCGTGCTCGAAAAGGGGAGGCAACCTCGGCACGTTAGGGTCTGAATTCATCTACTCTTAATTATGAGAGTAAACTGAGGCCAAAGACTCAAGGGAAATTTATTTTCCTTAGTCCTTTTTAATGACCGGCAACAGGACAGATCACACAAGACGGACGACCTTTCTATTAAAGGTGGGAGGCGGCGTGGGGGAGGGAAATCCCTGGGCGGGATGCACAAATCAGCCCCCCAAGATGCTTTATGGGACAGAAGCTTAACTAATGCTGAATCGATGCATAATTAAAATTAAGAGACTCCGTCCGTCGTTGCATTCGGTTAACACTGATTCAGTCACATTTATGCTGCTTAATGAGGCATCTTGGAAGCAAACACCTATATCTCAGTTTTCCCAAAATATTCCTCTCAGTGTCCTACATGGCATTGCATGAATTAACCAGGGCTTACCGCCCACCTCTCCCTCTCCTACCCTCACTATCTCTCCGGCTAGATTGCAGTGCTTACAGTCCAGGTAAGGTGCCCGGCTGCTCTTGTCTACTATCCTTTGCACATGCTGTCCTGTCTGTTTGGAATGTATCACTTCCTCTGCCCTCCTCTGCCTGGCCAAGTCTGGCTCAGGTGTCTGATCTCACTTAGAGGTTTCCATGGCCAGGAAAGGGGCTTTCACTGGGCTCCCACCGTTGCCTCCCCTCTCCTACCCCAGCACTGACCACCGCTGGACTGTAACTGGCTCCTTGTCTGTCTCTCCCAGTAAACAATGATTCTCTGAATTCATGCAGCTGCCAAGATCAGCTTGTAGAAAATGGGGCCTGCTTGAGCAACTTCAGCTGCATGTGACAAATTCTGATCAATTCTCTTCAAAACTTTTATTCTACAAATATTTTCTAATTTTCCTTGTTATGGCTTCTTAATACACCCATCATTTAAAAGTGGACTTTAATTTCCAAATAGACGGGGTTTAAGGTATCTTTGGTATTAATTTCTCATTTTGGTATTCAGATCAGTTGCTCAGTTGTGTCCGACTCTTTGTGACCCCATGAATCGCAGCACGCCAGGCCTCCCTGTCCATCACCGTCTCCCAGAGTTCACTCAAACTCACGTCCATCGAGTCGGTGATGCCCTCCAGCCATCTCATCCTCTTTAGTCCCCTTCTCCTCCTGCCCCCAATCCCTCCCAGCATCAGAGTCTTTTCCAATGAGTCAACTCTTCACATGAGGTGGCCAAAGTACTGGAGTTTCAGCTTTAGCACCATTCCTTCCAAAGAAATCCCAGGGCTGATCTCCTTTAGAATGGACTGGTTGGATCTCCTTGCAGTCCAAGGGACTCTCAAAAGTCTTCTCCAACACCACACTTCAAAAGCATCAATTCTTCGGCACTCAGCTTTCTTCACAGTCCAACTCTCCAATCCATACATGACCACTGGAAAAACCATAGCCTTGACTGGACCGACCTTTATTGGCAAAGTAACGTCTCTGCTTTTCAGTATGCTATCTAGGTTGGTCATAACTTTTCTTCCAAGGAGTAAGCATCTTTTAATTTCATGGCTGCAGTCACCATCTGCAGTGATTTTGGAGCCCCCCAAAAATAAAGTCTGACACTGTTTCCACTGTTTCCCCATCTATCTGCCATGAAGTGATGGGACCAGATGCCATGATCTTCGTTTCCTGAATGTTGAGCCTTAAGCCAACTTTTTCACTCTCCTCTTTCACTTTCATCAAGAGGCATTTTAGTTCCTCTTCACTTTCTGCCATAAGGGTGGTGTCATCTGCATACCTGAGGTTATTGGTATTTCTCCCAGCAATCTTGATTCCAGCTTGTGCTTCTTCCAGCCCAGCTTTTCTCATGATGTACTCTGCATATAAGTTAAATAAGCAGGGTGACAATATACAGCCTTGACGTACTCCTTTTCCTATTTGGAACCAGTTTGTTGCTCCATGTCCAGTTCTAACTGTTGCTTCCTGACCTGCATATAGGTTTCTCAAGAGGCAGGTCACGTGCTCTGGTATTCCCATCACTTTCAGAATTTTCCACAGTTTATTGTGATCCACACAGTCAAAGGCTCTGGCATAGTCAATAAAGCAAAAATAGATGTTTTTCTGGAACTCTCTTGCTTTTTCCATGATCCAGCGGATGTTGGCAATTTGATCTCTGGTTCCTCTGCCTTTTCTAAAACCAGCTTGAACATCAGGAAGTTCACAGTTCACGTATTGCTGAAGCCTGGCTTGGAGAATTTTGAGCATTACTTGACTAGCGAGTAAGATGAGTGCAATTGTGCAGTAGTTTGAGCATTCTTTGGCATTGCCTTTCTTTGGAATTGGAATGAAAACTGACCTTTTCCAGTCCTGTGGCCACTGCTGAGTTTTCCAAATTTGCTGGCATATTGAGTGCACTTTCACAGAATCATCTTTCAGGATTTGAAATAGCTCCACTGGAATTCCATCACCTCCACTAGCTTTGTTCATAGTGATGCTCTCTAAGGCCCACTTGACTTCACATTCCAGGATTCTGGCTCTAGGGGAGTGATCACACCGTGATTATCTTGGTCATGAAGATCTTTTTTGTACAGTTCCGTGTATTCTTGCCACCTCTTAATATCTTCTGCTTCTGTTAGGTCCATACCATTTCTGTCCTTTATCGAGGCCATCTTTGCATGAAATGTTCCCTTGGTATCTCTAATTTCCTTGAAGAGATCTCTAGTCTTTCCCATTCTGTTGTTTTCCTCTATTTCTTTGCATTGATTGTTAAGGAAGGCTTTCTTATCTCTTCTTGTTATTCTTTGGAACTCTGCATTCAGATGCTTGTATCTTTCCTTTTCTCCTTTGCTTTTCGCTTCTCTTCTTTTCACAGCTATTTGTAAGGCCTCCCCAGACAGCCATTTTGCTTTTTTGTATTTCTTTTCCATGGGGATGGTCTTCATCCCTGTCTCCTGTACAATGTCACGAACCTCCATCCATAGTTCATCAGGCACTCTATCTATCAGATCTAGGCCCTTAAATCTATTTCTCACTTCCACTGTATAATCATAAGGGATTTGATTTAGGTCGTACATGAATGGTCTAGTGGTTTTCCCAACTTTCTTCAATTTAAGTCTGAATTTGGCAATAAGGAGCTCATGATCTGAGCCACAGTCAGCTCCCGGTCTTGTTTTTGCTGCCTGTATAGAGCTTCTCCATCTTTGGCTGCAAAGAATATAATCAGTCTGATTTTGGTGTTGACCATCTGGTGATGTCCATGTGTAGAGTTTTCTCTTGTGTTGTTGGAAGAGGGTGTTTGCTATGACCAGTGCATTTTCATGGCAAAACTCTATTAGTCTTTGCCCTGCTTCATTCCGCATTCCAAGGCCAAATTTGCCTGTTACTCCAGGTGTTTCTTGACTTCCTACTTTTGCATTCCAGTCCCCTATAATGAAAAGGACATCTTTTTTGGGTGTTAGTTCTAAAAGGTCTTGTAGGTCTTCATAGAACTGTTCAACTTCAGCTTCTTCAGTGTTACTGGTTGGGGCATAGACTTGGATTACTGTGATATTGAATGGTTTGCCTTGGAAACTAAGAGAGATCATTCTGTCGTTTTTGAGATAGCATCCAAGTACTGCATTTCGGACTCTCTTGTTGACCATGATGGCTACTCCATTTCTTCTGAGGGATTCCTGCCCACGGTAGTAGATATAATAGTCATCTGAATTAAATTCACCCATTCCAGTCCATTTTAGTTTGCTGATTCCTAGAATGTCGACATTCACTCTTGCCATCTCCTGTTTGACCACTTTCAATTTGCCTTGATTCATGGACCTAACATTCCAGGTTCCTATGCAATATTGCTCTTTAGAGCATTGGACCTTGCTTCTATCACCAGTCACATCCACAACTGGGTATTGTTTTTGCTTTGGCTCCATCCCTTCATTCCTTCTGGAGTTATTTCTCCACTGATCTCCAGTAGCATATTGGGCACCTACTGACCTGGGGAGTTCCTCTTTCAGTATCCTATCATTTCGCCTTTTCCTATTGTTCATGGGGTTCTCAAGGCAAGAATACTGAAGTGGTTTGCCATTCCCTTCTCCAGTGGACCACATTCCATCAGACCTCTCCACCATGACCCGCCCATCTTGGGTGGCCCCACAGGGCATGGCTTAGTTTCATTGAGTTAGACAAGGCTGTGGTCCTAGTGAGAGATGGACTGTGAAGAAGGCTGAGCGCCGAAGAATTGATGCTTTGGAACTGTGGTGTTGGAGAAGACTCTTGAGAGTCCCTTGGACTGCAAGGAGATCCAACCAGTCCATTCTGAAGGAGATCAACCCTGGGATTTCTTTGGAAGGAATGGTGCTAAAGCTGAAACTCCAGTACTTTGGCCACCTCATGCGAAGAGTTGACTCATTGGAAAAGACTCTGATGCTGGGAGGGATTGGGGGCAGGAGGAGAAGGGGACTAAAGAGGATGAGATGGCTGGAGGGCATCACCGACTCGATGGACGTGAGTCTGAGTGCACTCCGGGAGATGGTGATGAACAGGGAAGCCTGGCGTGCTGCGATTCATGGGGTCACAAAGAGTCGGACACAACTGAGCGACTGAACTGAACTGAACTGAACTGTGGTCCTAGTGTGATTAGACTGACTAGTTTTCTGGAGTATGGTTTCAGTGTGTCTGCCCTCTGATGCCCTCTTGCAACACCTACCATCTTACCTGGGTTTCTCTTACCTTGGACGTGGGGTAACTCTTCACGGCTGCTCCAGGCTGCTCCAGCAAAGCGCACCCGCCACTCCTTACCTTGGACGAGGGGTATCTCCTCACCACCACCCCTCCTGACCTTGAACGTGGAGTAGCTCCTCTAGGCCCTCCTGTGCCCACGTAGCCACCGCTCCTTGGACGTGGGGTAGCTCCTCCTGGCCTCCGCCCCTGGCCTTGGGCGGGGGTTAGCTCCTCTTGGCTGCCGCCCCTGACCTCAGACGTGGGGTAGCTCCTCCCGGCTGCTCCTGGGCTGTGGCAGCCTGG
>NW_024070209.1:98293653-98325004 GCF_014754425.2 Oryx dammah | reverse complement strand
CTGGCCTCAGGCGCGGGGTAGCTCCTCTTGGCCGCCGCCCCTGACCTTGGACGTGAGGTAGCTCCTCTCGGCAGCGCTTGTGCGCCGTCGCAGCCGCCCACGCTATGGGCTCCTCATGCCCTCCTCTAGGGGATCTTTCCCACGCAGGGATCAAACCCGTGTCTCCTGTGTCTCCTGTATTAAAGACAGATTCTTTACCCACTGAGCCTGAAGCCCATCATTTTGGTATTAATTCTCATTTAAATGCTTTCTTCTCTGCAGTCACCCTCTATGTTTTTTTCAGCCCTTTTACTTTATTGAGGCTTTAAGTGGGGAAGTCAAAGATATCAGTAAATGTCCCATTGCACTTGAAAATATGAGTTATTTTCAAATATCTTTTGATATTGATTTCTAACATAATTCCACAATAATGTTAGACTCTGTGTGATTTCAATACCTTTACACCATGAAACTTTGGCTCCTTGTTTTATGTCCCTGGATATGTTTCAGTGTCTCCTGATGTATAGTCATGGGAATTTGAATAGAATTTGTATCCTGCTGGTGTGTGAAAGTAGTATAAATCTTAATTATGTTATTTGGTTGATAGTGCTTTTCAGGCCTACTGTATCCTTCTACTTTTCTGTCTATTCATTCTATTAATTTTTGAGAGTGTGATACTGAAACTGCAACTAAAAATCTTAATCTACTTAAAAATAATTGTAATATATAGTGGAACTATATGTAACTTTGTTCTGTATTTCCCAAGTCTCCTGTAAACTTATCATACTTTGATAATTTAAAAGAAAACAGAAAAGAAAGAAAAAAAATATATATAAGATATATGAAGCAGGAAACTGATACATAAAGAAAAACTGACCAATGAAACTGATCTGGGGGAAAAAAAGAAAATGGCACCTGGATTGATCCACTAGACGTGGGTTACAACCTTGGAGTCTACATTCTTGTTCCCTGGGATTCTGATATAACCGATTGCACCCATAGTTGGTAAAGACCTGGGCAATGTGAAGTCAGGGCTTGTTATGTATTGGAGCCTGGCCCAGGCTGATGCTAGAAGACGTGCCTGATAGACAGCCTAATTGCTTGTCAGGAGAGGTGAGAATATAGCGGAGTGGCTCCCTGACCAGAGTGGCTCGCTCTGAGAACCATCCAGGCAGCTCAAGTCCACACCATGGACGGGGCTGGAAAGACTAGGGGGACGATGGTGACTCGGAAGCCACCAGCAAGCCAGGAGGTCCCCCCGGGCTCCTCCGCTGGACTCAGCGCCCCATCTGGCCCAGCCTGGGCTTGTCTGAGTCAGCGGGCACCACTTCCCTGCCAGCTGCCCTCAGCTGCCTCGGGCACTGCCTCTGTTAGCTTCTGAGAGGCACGAGGTGTGAGCTGTGAGTTTCCCAGAACAGTTCCCTGGGACCGGGCTGCCCCGCCTGGCTGCTTTGCCCCTCCGTGGTTAGAGGGCATTTCAAGGGGGGAGAAGCCAAGTCCCTGAAAGCCAGGGTCTTCTCACCGCAGAGAGTGTCAAGGAGGAAGTGGCGAGGGTGAGGAACTATACAGTGAGAGAGAGTTGGCTGCGGTGAGGTTTTCCTGGTGGAGCGAACAGCACAATGAAATGGGCAAGGGAGAGGTGAGGGGCAGGCACAGAGGGACCCGGCAGGGGCCTGGCCTCCCAAAATGTTGAGGACCACTCTTGGCAACCACGGAGGGGTTCTTGAAAGATGACCGTTGTTTGGTTTGGTTTTGCCTTTGGGGAAAAAAAGCAAAAAGCATACCTTTCATACAGGAAAACCCAGAAATTGAATGTGTATAGCTTGATGACGTTTCACAAACTATGTACACCTGTGTTGCCAGAGCTCCAGGAGCTCCTGACACTCCATCTAGTCAACCCCGGGGTGACCACCAACCCCACTGCCAGCCCCGTACATTAGGTCGGTCTGCTTTGGGTACCTTCTGTAAGCTGACTCCTACAGTGTATATTTTGGGGCCGTGGCTCCTTTCACCAGCATTGTTTGTGAGATCCGTGATGAAACCTCTGGCTGTAGTTCACTCACGCTCGCTGTGTAGAGCGCCCCTTGTGAACGCACCATGGTTGACTTTCCATTCGAGTCTTGCTGGACTTTGGGGTGTTTCCAGATCTAGAAGATTAAGAACGGTGTTTCTAGGAACAGCCTCCTGCAGATCTTTGGTGTACCAAGGGATGCTTTTCCAATGGAGATGTGCCTAGGAGCCAGGGCAAGGTCCTGTGAGATGGCAGAGATGACAGGTCAGACCCACCGTGTGGACGAGGACCTGGGTGGTGCAGGCATGAATGCTGTGAGGGGAGCCCTGGGAGGCTGCAGGAGCCACCTGCCTCCTCCCTGAGCTGAGAGCTGGACCAGTGATGCCCCTGGTATCTCTGAGCATCCTGGGAGGTTCTCCGTCCTTAGTCACTGGTGTTACCTCCACTGCAGCCTGCAAGGCAGCTCTTCATTATGCTCAGTTTATAGCTGAGGACAGTAAGGCTCTGAGTGTCCCACCACTTGCCAGGTCACCCGGCTAATGTGTCACAGAGCCAGGATTTCTATCCTGTTCTGCTGGAGGGGCAGGCCCAGGTTCTAAACCACCTTGCATCCTGTCAACCGAACTGCAGACTGCCTCTTCCCACGGCCCACAGGAATCCTCAGACCAGCCCCAGCAATCCCGAGCTGAGCTGGCCTTTCACTTTGGCCTCTCCTCTAGAAGGGAGTTTACCGACAGGACAGCCCCGGATTAGAGGCGCAAAGTCTAACCCTGTGCACCGCACCCTAGCCACCCTCAAAATCACTAGGAAAAAACTCTTACCCTCTCCAGGCCTGTTTCTCCGAAATATGTCAGCGGCTGCCCTCTAGATTAGAAGTTCGTTCATGCATTTCAAGGACTGTTCAAGCTCCTAGGTGGTTGCCAGACCATGTCTCAGTGTCGGGGGTGAAGAGAGAAGGATAAGGCATAAGAACGACAACGCCTTGGAGAAATTATTACCGTGGACGCTGTGAGACTCCTCCATCCTTAAGATGGAAAGAAGAAAGACAAATGGACTCAAAGTAGAAGTGACAGTTTTGGCTTCAAAACCTCTGAGAGGAGCCACTCGTTGTGTATTAGAGGCTTCTAGAAGTCAGAGCCTGGCATTCCAGACACCACGGAGGCGAGTCCTCCAGACACAGGGACTTCCCCTGGTGGTCCAGTGGCTAAAACTGTGCACTGCCAATGCAAGGATCCCTGGTCAGGGAACTAGATCCCACATGCGGCAACCAGGAGTTACTTGTGCCGCAACTACAGACCCTGCATGCTGCAACTAAGACCTGCCGCAGCTGTATAAATAAATAAGTATAAATATTAAAAAATAAGTAGAACTGTCAGTTCAAAAATGTTTTTCAAAATGGTTAAAGTCGCTCAGTCGTGTCTGACTCTCTGTGACCTCATGGACTATACAGTCCATGGGATTCTCCAGGCCAGAATACTGGAGAGGGTAGCCATTCCCTTTTCCAGGGGAATCTTCCCAACTCAGGGACTGAACTTGGGTCTCCTGTATTGCAGGCGGATTCTTTACCACTGAGCCACCAAGGAAGCCCACAAGCTCCCCTGGTTTGCAGCATGAGCTGCTTTCCATGTAAACACTCTCTCATGTGGCCACTGCTGTGATGGCACCAGATCAGGAGTTGGGATGAGATGTGCAGTCAGCTCTCGCCAGCAGATGGGGTGCAAGCCGGCTCCAGTGCCTCCACTGCTGCCCAGGTGGCACCTAGAGATGCGCTTGGCACCCAGTGAATACTTGGGGAACAAATGCTGCCGCTGCTGCTGCTAAGTCGCTTCAGTCGTGTCTGACTCTGTGCGACCCCATAGACGGCAGCCCACCAGGCTCCCCCGTCCCTGGGATTCTCCAGGCAAGAACACCGGAGTGGATTGCCATTTCTTTCTCCAATGAATGAAAGTGAAAGTGAAGTCCCTCAGTCGTGTCCGACTCTTAGCAACCCCATGGACTGTAGCCTACCAGGCTCCTCCGTCCATGGGATTTTCCAGGCGAGAGTACTGGAGTGGGTTGCCACTGCCTTCTCCAGTGAACAAATGAGCCTTCTTCAACTGTCCTGTCCCATTTGTGTACCTGCCCTGAGAGCCATTTATATTGTAATTGAACCTGCTTTTTCTGAGCACTCGATGTGAACCATAAGGTGGGCTCAGACAATGCTACAAGTTTTTATCTTCCACACCCCGCTCACGCTGCACGGGAATCAATCTCATGGGTGATGCGGCAGAAGCCTAACGGGTTCAGGAGACATGGGTGTCCGTCCTGGGGTGCCGCCGTCTTGCCCGTATGCTGGGGGGCGGTCGTCCTCCCCTCTCAATTTCCCCTTTCATCAGTGGGGGGATGGGGACTTCCCTGCTGGTCCAGCAGCTAAGACTGTGCTCCCAGTGCAGGTGGCCCAGATTCCATCCCGGGTCAGGGAACTGGATCCCACACGCCGCAACTAAGAGTTCACATGCCGCAACTAAAGATCTCGCCTGGCACAACTAAGACCCAGTGCAGCCGAATAAACAAATATTAAAAAAAAAAAAAAAAAAAACAGGGAAACAAACAGAGGGGCTGGAATGTTAGCTACTGTTGTGTAACAAGCCAGCCTCAAACCTAGTGCCTTAGGACCAGCACCATTTTATTGTTCAAGATCTGCAACTTGACTGGGCCAATTCTGCTGGGTCACTCACGACTCAGCTGGGCTTGTGGGGTCCCAGGCACATCCCTTAAAGCTGAGGCTGCTGGCCCAGGTGCCACGCTCTCCTCCATGAGGCCTCCCCAGCAGAGAGGCCAAGGTCTTCATGGCCGCAGATACTCTCCAAGAGGACCAGTCCCAGTGCCCCAGGGCTCACCAAGCCTCTGCTTGCATCCCATCACTCTTGTTCCACTGGCCAAAGCAGGTCACATGGCCAAGGTCAGAGCTGATGTGGGAGAGGTCTGTATAAGGACATGGATCCCAAGAGGCACGATTCATGGAGGCTGTGATTGTAACCGTCCACTCACTGGCCACAGAGGAATAAGGGGTCAGGATTCCTCTGGGGGCCTTCCCAGCTCTGGTGTCTGGGATTCTGAGCTTCCTGGGACTTGTTATGCAAGAAAGGAAGTTCTCAAAGATCAGTTCAGGGGGTGGGGGTATCTAAAGGACTCAGGAGCCAACTCAACTGGGCTCCCTCTGGTCAAACTTGTGACCATTGGAGAATCAGAAAAATGACTGTAACTGAGTGTAAATTATGGAATAAATAATAATCCTTGAATCCATAGTGGTGATTCAAAAAAGAGGTAAAACTCTTCACAGAATGCTATTCAGCAACAGAGGAATTAAATACTGATGCATACTATAAAATGGATGAACCTCAAAGACATTACTCTATGTAAAGAAGTCAAGCTCAAAAGATCACATTTTATGACTCCATTTACAGGAAGTGTCAAGCTCAAAAGATCACATTTTATAACTCCATTTACAGGAAGTGTCCAGAAAAGGCAAGTCGTGAAAGTAAACTGATGGCAACCTGGGGGCTGGGGGATTCACTGCAGTTGAGTACTAGAGGTCTTCTGGGGGTGCTGAGAATATTCTGAGACTGTATGGTGGTAGCACCACCACTCTGATGGCAGAAAAGGAAGAGGAACTAAAGAAACTCTTGATGAAGGTGGAAGAGTAAAGCGAAAAAGCCGACTTAAAACTCAACATTCAGAAAACTAAGATCATGGCACCTGGTCCCATCACTTCATGGCAGATAGATGGGGCAGTGATGGAAACAGTGACAGACTATTTTCTTGGGCTCTAAATCACTGTGGACGGTGACTGCAGCCATGAAATGAAAAGATGCTTGCTCCTCAGAACGAAAACTATGACAAACCTAGACAGCACATTAAAAAGCAGAGGCATCATTTTTCCAACAAAGGTCCATACAGTCAAAGCTCTGGTTTTGCCAGTAGTCATACATAGATGGAAGAGTTGGACCACAAAGAAGGCTGAGCGCCGAAGAATTGATGCTTTTGAACTTTGGTGTTGGAGAAGACTCTTGAGAGTCCCTCAGACTGGAAGGACTGATGCTGAAGGTGAAGCTCCAATACTCTGGCCACCTGATGGGAAGAACTGACTCACTGGAAAAGACCTTGATCCTGGGAAAGACTGAGGGCAGAAGGAGAAGGGGACGACAGAAGATGAGATGGTTGGACGGCATCACTGACTCAATGGACATGAGTTTGAGCAAGCTCCAGGAGATAGTGAAGGACAGGGAACCCTGCCATGCTGCAGTTCGTGGGTCTCAAAGAGTTGGACACGACCAAGTGACTGAACATTTTGGTAACAGTTTGACACCTCTGTAAAGTTACTAAAGTTACTAAAAACCACCATTTAAAGCGAGTGCATTCTATGGTATACAAATCATACCTTAATAAAGCTGTTTAAACACTTATTTGCCAGCATTAGGGGTACTAATAATTACATCTGCTTGAGTATGAAATCAGTAGAGGCGAAGAATCAAATACTTACCCTCTTTTTAGGTTGAACTGGGGTCTGTCTCCAGTCAAGCAGGAAAAGCTTTTCAGAATCCCAACAGGTATTAGAGAGCTAGTGCTCATTTTTAAGGTGTGATGTTTGTATTGTGATTATGACAGAGAACTACCTTATTTTAAGATAAATCTTATTTAAGATAAATCTGTTCAAGTAGTTTAGGGAGGAAGCACAAGCCTAAAACTTACTCCAGAATATTTTCTAAAAGGACTATATGCATAAAACAACTATGGCAAGATGTTAATTACTGACTCGAACTGTGGATTTTATGGGTGTGCTTTATTCGTTTTTTAATTTCTGTACATTTAAAATTTTCAAAAAAATACAGAAAAACTTCCAAGTACAGTGGTCCCAGCTTATCCAGTTTTGCTTTCCAAGATTGCACTTACCCTCAGTCAACCACAGTCTGAAAATATTACGTGGAAAATTCCAGAAATAAATAATTCATGATTTAAAATGCACACCGCTCTGTGCAGTGTGATAAAATTTCGTGCTATCTTGAGCCATCCTGCCCCGTTGCCACCTGGATGCGAATCGTACTTCCATCCGGCGCACCTATGCTGTCTACCCTACCTGCCTTTTAGTCACTTAACAGCCCTCTGCATTATCAGAATGACTGTCACAGCATCACAGTGCTTGTGTTTGAGTCACCCTGTTTTACTAAATGGTCCCCAAGCACAAAAGTTGGAGGGGGAAGTGGACACCCACTCTAGTATTCTTGCCTGGAAAAGCCCACGCACAGAGGAGCCTCCTGGGCTACAGTCTATGGGTCGCAAAGGGTTGGACATGACTGAGCAACTAACACATAAGCACAGAAGTAGTGATGCTGGCAATCTGAATATGCCCAAGAGAAGCTGACAGGTGCTTCCTTTAAGTGAAAAGGTGAAAGTGCTCAACTTAATAAGGAAAGGAGAAATATCCGTTTACTGAGGTTGCTGAGATCTACGAGGACAAATCTTTTATCCATGAAATTAGGAAAAAAGGAAAAAATTCGTGTTTTCTGTTGCATCTCAAGCTGCAAAACTTACGAGTATGTGTAAGTGATTAGTTGAGATGCAAGAGGCTGCAATCTGTGTTTTGAGAGACAGACCACATGCACATTTTTATTAGTGAGCTGTTTTAACTGTTCCTTCCATTTTATTACTGTTGTTCATCTCTTACTGTGCCTAATTTACATAAACTTCACCACAGGCGTATATGGGCTTCCTAGGTGGTGCAGTGGTAAAAAATCTGCCTCCCAATGCAGGAGACGAAAGAGACGTGAGTTTGATCCCCCGGTCGGGAAGATTCCCCTGGAGGAGGGCATGGCAACCCACCCACGTATTCTTGCCTGGAAAAATTCCATAGAGAAGTGTGGTGGGC
This sequence comes from Oryx dammah, assembly GCF_014754425.2. Taxonomy (NCBI): domain Eukaryota; kingdom Metazoa; phylum Chordata; class Mammalia; order Artiodactyla; family Bovidae; genus Oryx; species Oryx dammah. The sequence goes on along the minus strand of NW_024070209.1, from coordinate 98,317,109 downwards.
TACAGTCCATGGGGTCGCAAAGAGTTGGACATGACTGAGTGACGGAGTTAATGACATAACATATAGTATAGGTACATATATAGGAAGATTCAGTACTATCCATGGTTTCAGACATCCACTGTGGGTCTTAGAATGTGTCCCCCGCCCAAAAGAGGGGACTACTGTACTTTTGAAATGAGCCATGCGATTGTCCGGCTACCCATGAGAACTTCAGATTTACAGTGACCAAGGGGCTGGGTCTGCAGTCCCTGCCGGGTCCAACGCCTGTACCTTAGAGACAGGGCTTCCGAGGCTCAGAGCCCAGTGATCTTATTTAGATGCTGCCAGAGCGGGACTCACACCCAGGCTGCCCACCCACAGCCGTGGCATTGCACTGGCCCCTCCCTGCCGAGGGCCAAATGGCCATGCCAGGCCTCCTCTGCCCTCCTGGAGCCTCCCCGGACCCGCACCCCAAAGAGCAGGCCCCCCGGGAAGCAATGGCCACACGTGCGCGGCGACGCTGGAAGGAAATCATTTAAATCATTTATTTAACTCGAGTCTTGTGCACAGGCCCTACCGTACAAAAGTGGGAAGCTGCGACAAGTCAAGTGCCAGAGGCAGTGCGTGGACATGTGAACACAGACATGAAAATGCCACTGCTGGGTGACTGGGGAGCAGATCAGAGCAGCCAGGGCCGAGGCCCAAGGTCACATTCACAGCGCGGGCGGGGCAAGTGCAGATGAACGGAATGTTAGCATGGAGGGGCCGCCCTGTCCTTCCCACCCAGGGGGAGGCAGTTAAGACCTCAGACACATGGGTTGGAGCCAGAAGCGTAGTTAGTGCACAGTGGTCCCTGCAGTCTGGTGGGGGCGGGAGTGGGCTCCTCTCCCACCCTGCCTCCCACCCAACCCCGGGGACCCCTTTGCCATTCAAGGGAGGGCACCCCCGGGACTGAGGAGCCAGTCCCAACTCCAGAATGTGGAAAAACAGGAGTCCGTGTCTCTTGGAGGCATCCCCCTACCCCCGCCTGGAAAGGGGCGGACCTCAAAATAAAGTGTTAAGGCAATAAATAAAACACCTGTTTCCTCAGGTGGAAACACCACAAGGGAAGCGAGTCTGCAGGGCGGACAGAAATCCGGTGATGTGGGGACCGATGCCCGCAGCCTTTGGTGGCGGGCTCTATACTGCTACTCGGTTTGTGCGTCAAGTTGAAGGCTGAGGGCCAGGTGAGTTTCCTGTCCTGATGCTGGTCCAGCCGCCTGCATCCTCTGACCATCCCCTGCCCCACGGCTCCTCAGCCCCTCACTCTTGGGGACCGAAATGACCCCGGTCAGAGCCTCCAGCCCAGCGCCTAGCACCAGCCAGAGAGTCCCGGGCTCACAGAGGGCAGGGCGGGGGGGGGCGACCAGCCCCACCTCCTCCATCTTTGGTGGTGGCAGAGGTGGGAGGAGAAACGACAGTCTTCGGGAGGGCCAGGGAAGGGCAGAGGACAGCGTCCTGCTCGAGTGCCTGGGTTTCTCAAGGGCCCGATCCCCGTCTAGACATGAGCCCAAGCGGGCCCACCTTGGGATGGCCCAGGCCCGCTGCCCACCGAGGTGACCCCAGCCGCAGCCTTCACCCCTGGAGCTGTTCTTTCGGGTGGCAGCGGGCTGTGAGCACCGGCCAGGCCCATGCCTGGACCTGACATTGGCCAGCCCGGGCCCCTTCACCACAGAGCCCCGCCACCCTCTCTTCCGTCTCCACCCTCCGAGCCCTATTCAGCAGCACCCCCGGGAGGCGGGAGGTGTTGGGGACCCACACCCCGGGCACCCCATCTCCGCCTGATTCTTCCTCTCTGGCCCCACTGGCCACTAGTCCAGGCTCTGTTTCCCCAGGCACAACCGAGGGCGGGTCAGGTGGACCCCTCGGGGCCCCCTCCATCTCCAAGGAAGTCTGCCCTCCACCTCTGGGCCCTGGGGATTCCCAGATAATGGAGGCAAGGTCGGGGCAAGTAAGTGCCCTTGGCCACCACGGCCTGGGCCATGCCACTGTTGATGGCCAGACACCCGGGCCTCCCACGCCAACCCAAAGGCCTCTCGCTGGCATCCCCCACGTGAAGGCAGCCCAGGCAGCCACCGTCCCGGGCCCACAGCAGCCACTACTGCAGCGCCTCCGGGGGCCCGTTCTCCCGGGGCAGCACACCGTTGAGGCCGATGCTGCCGGCCGCCGGCGCCCCCAGGTAGCCGAGCAGGATCTCGCTGCGGCGCCGGGACAGCTGGAGGATGTCCTCGGCCAGCGCTGGCACGGACGTGTAGCGCACTTTGTCCAGGTCGAACATGTCGGTCAGGTATTGCACGATCTGGTGCTGGGGGACGTGGCTGGCCATTAGGCTGGGCCGAGGGCAGGGGCCCCCCCCAACAAGCTGAGGTTCTCCAGGCCACCCAAAGCCACTCCCCTGACCCCCCACCCCAGGGGGACCCCAACTCAGCCCCTTCTGTCCCCCGTTCCTGCCCTCCTGGGGCTTCCTGTGGAACCCACCCAGGGCCAGGTCCCCAGTGGAAGGGGCAGGCACCCCGCCCAGACCCTTCTCCAGACGCAGGGCCAGGCAGGCAGCTGCAGAAGCCAAGCTCCCTGTTTACCTTAAAGAAAGCACAGACCTCAGAGAGCTGAGGCTTGGGTCCAAGGAAGCCGAAGGCTAGGACAGGGCTAACGTGCTCCGATACGGAGTAGAAATGGGAGATGAAGCCATCAGGCACCTGTTCGGGGGACGGGCGGGGGGCAGCAAGGCTGAGGGCTGGGACCTGGGCAGGGAGAGGCAGCCAGGCCCTGGGGTCATACTAAGAGCTGGGGCTTCAGAGGCATGTCTGGCTCATTCATGTCCTTGCTGGGTGATGTTGGGTGAGTGACTGGGGCTTTCTTTTGTAATTAAAAAAAATTCTGTTTTTAATTTAGTGGCGCTACATGGCTTGCAGGATCTTAGTTCCCTGACCAAGGATGGAACCCAGACCCAGCAGTGAAAGCATCGAGTTCTAATCACTGGACTGCCAGGGAAGTGCCCCCGTGACTGGGGCTTTCAGAGCCCTGGTTTTCGCCTCCGCAGCATAGGGGCCACCTCAGGGTGGTGGGGAGGGGCCCGGGGTAAGCTCAGCACAGGAAGTGCCCAGGGCATGTGGTGGTGGCAGCTGCTATCAGCTGGGCGGCAAAGCTGGGCTGGCAGGGGGCAACAATGGATGGCAGCCCAGATAGGCAGCCAGTCACCGCCTGGGAGTGCAGATAACGTGGCCCTCGGGGTGGGAGGGGGGCTCAGCCTGCTCCAGGGTGCCCTGCCCCGACCCCAACGCCAGCAGCACCTCCGCTGCTCTGCGCGGGCCCTGCCTCCCTCCGAAGAGGCCCTCTCCTCACTTCTGATTCCCCCTCATCACCTCTCGAGCGCCTGCTCTGTGCTGGGCCCTGGGCGGGAAGACAGAGCAGATCTCTGTGGGCCTTTGAGGCCCTCCCGGTCAAGGGGGAGGTCACGGCAGGATGGGTGACTGGTGCTGTGACAAAGGCCAAAAGCTGCAGCCCACCCTACCCTGTCCCACCCCCAGACTGGGGTCTAGCACACACCAAAGGGAGGGTCAGCTGAGCCAGGCTCCACACCCAAGGCCCACCAGCCCCCGCGTGGCTGCTCTCAAGAGGCCCCTCACCATCAGCTCACTCACCATCAGCAGCCTCCTCTTGGCTTTCAGGACCGACCAGCAGGCAGTGGCCAGGGCCTAAATTAAAGAGGGCACCCCCCCCGGGGGGGGATGGGGTCAGACCAACAGGCCAGGCCTGCAGCTGCTACTCACCCCCAGCTGGGACCAAGCCTTTGCCGTAGCTCACCCACCCCAAGCAGGGAGATGGGGACAGCTGTCTGAGGTCTGCCCTCAACTAGGAGTCAGGCGCACCTAAAGCTGAATCTTGACTCCAACCCTTACAGGGTAAGAACCCTGCAATCTTCTTCCGGGCCTCAGATTCCTCTGTAAGATGGCCCTGACCAAGTATCCCTGCCTCGCTCAGTCACTGTGGCGATCCACGGTTACTGCCTATCAATGCCCAGCCCCACTCCTCTCCAGATCACCCCATGCCACTTGGCACGGCTTGCCCGCCAGGGGCCCTGTGCTCAAGGCTTTCCTGCTGTTCCTCCTTTATTTTTTGCATATTTTAACTTGACTGAATGCATTTGAATGGAATAGAATTAATGGCAGCCGAGAATGAGTAGAATTGCTCGAATGAAACTACAAGGCAGGAGGAAAATGCACGCCCAGCTGCTCTACGAGGGTGAGAGGAGAGCAAGGGGGGCTCCCCCGGAAAGGTCTCCAGGGCAGGCATCGGGGTGCCCAGCGGACAGCGGCCTGCCCCGGGGTGGGGGTGACTGCTCCGTGATGAGTAGGGAGCCAGCCCAGGGGCCCAACGCCAGGGATGGAGGGCCGTGGGGTCCAGGCAACACACATGGGGTCGTGTGTGCACGTGCCTGGGGGTGGGGGGTGGCCACCTACCGTCTCCTTGAAGCTGTCTGATAGCCAGCGGTTCCTCAGGACAGCGAGTACCGAGGATGGGGGGTTCTCCAGGTCCTCGAAGGCGTCCATGAGGATAAAATCCAGCACGATGTCAAAGAAGCTCATGCATACCACCTGCGGGGCCAGGCCCTGCTCTGAGGCTGGAGCAGGTGGGGTGTGCAGGGGCCACCCTCCTGGCAGCCCGGGCCTGGGGCAGGGCGGGAACGGGGGCTTCCAGCAGCAGTGGAGCCATCTCAGAGCCTCCGAATCAAGGCTGAGCTCCAGGGGGCACCTCCACCCTGCTCAAGGAGCTCGGGTGGGGGGGACCCCAGGACACCAAGGCTCAGCACAACAGCGACTCACCCCTCGGCCCTCCAGCTCCAGCCGCGTGGTGGCCCAGGTCTCCGGCCGTAGGGCATAGCTCAGCATCTCCTCGTAGCTCTCCAGGAAGCCTTTGGGGCTCTACGGGGAGAAGCAGAGCCTGTTTTGGCCGTGGCCCCAAGACCCTGTTGGACTTGATCCACAGGGGCGGGTTGGCCTGTGGATGGGTGCTGGAAGCCAGCGTGAGGAATCCCACCCATGACAAGGTCATGCGGCAGAGATTTGATGGGCAAGGCGAGTCAGATCTCAGGGTGTCCCCCTGGTATTTCCCAGGCATGCACCCCAAAACCCAAAAATCTGCCAGCCTTTGTACTCTGCTTTTTCACTTTTCTGACACTCTCTGGAAAAAGTCAAATCAGGGCTTTAATCTTCTGCATTTGAAAGGGATGTTTCAGTTAAACCCCTCTGATAGCTCTCTAGCTTGCCTAACAGGTTCCCCCGGACCTCTTACAGCTTGTGAATTGCTTGCAGCCCCCAACCGTGAGAGGCACAAAGCTTAAAACATCTTAAAGATACAGAGCCTTTTCTAAAGAGCTAAAAATCATATTGGTGACGGGTTTTCACTGTTGACTCAATGATTGCTGCCAGGCCTCTATATTCTTTATCTTTTAGGCACCTGGGAGGATGTTAATCAATATAAACGGGATATGGAAAAAGATATATAGTAGTTTTGATGTTAGCAACACTAGACTTTGGAGTTACTTTTCTCTTTGTTATATATCACTGCACTCCTCTTGTGTCCTTGCTATGTAAGAATGTAACTTTATTTAGTGCTTTCTGAGAGTGGCACCAGACTTTGAGAAGAACAACACAAAGAAGTCTTCTGGTTGACAAACCCTTATCAGAAAAAAGGCTGTAAAATGTTAATTGGCCCTTTTGGCTGGAAGATGATGTTAAATCACCTAAGACTTGTGTATACAACTAGGTATGCAGAGAGAAAACCCTGGTTTTGATAAGAGTCTGGGCTGCTAACGCTGCATAACTTTGTGTTACCCATTGATCTCTATGTATAATCAAAAAGTATAAAAGACCTTCTAAATAATAGAGGACAGGCCAGTCGCTGGACTGGTTTCCCCCGTGTCTCCTCTTTACTCTAATTTCAGGCTGAATTCCCGTCTGGGACGTGGAGGCTCGCCATGTCTACTTACTTGTCTCGGCTTCTAAGATCCGTAAGAGAGAGAGCCCACGGCGGGGCACTCTCTGATATTCAAACGGACGCCGGCGGCCTAACGTAGATGGTGCAAGCTCCTCGTCTGGAACTTTACTGGCTTTCCACGTAAACCAAGTTATTCAGCCTCTTTTCTCCACTTAATTTTCCTACTACACTATTTCTCCCTAATCTAATCTTATATTTCTATATTAATAAATAAAAGTTTTTCTCGCCTATCCATCTCCCCTTCGAATCACCCTGGTTCCACCGGGGCTGGACCCCGGCAGATGGGGGACACTCCAAGGCCAGGCCAAGGCCAATGCCTGAGCAGCGGTCACGGAGGGCTCAGGGTGTGTCTGGGAGAGAGGCAATGCCAGGCCGCCCAGCAGCATCTCACACCAGCTCATTACCGGGAACCGAACACCTTTCAGAAAGTGCACACCGGCTATGGAAGGAGCTCACTTTAGAGAGGATGCGTGAGGGTGTGAGGTCGGGCCCGCTGCCAAAGAGGCCAGTCTCCATGACCATTGGCCTCCCTGTGAAATGGGAGAAGCTGCAGCTTTTCTCGGGAGTCAGTGAGCTCGTTCATGTGACACCACCAGGCAGTAAAATGTGTATAGGACTCCAGCTGCTGCCAGGCGCACAGACAGTCAGCACCCAGGAGGAAGTCTTCACTCTCTGGGACTGGGAGGCCTAGTGGGGGCTGATGACGCAGTTTGCAGACACGGATGTCATTTACGGACCTAGAAAGTGAGCACATGCCAGGGCTGACCTAATATGGATCAACTAATTTAATTCACACAACCCTGTGAGGGACTGGCCAACATTGTGCTCACTTTACAGATATGAATACCGAGGCTTCAGATCAGGGATGTGCCCAAGAGCCTGGCAGGACAGAGCTGACACAGACCAGCACAGGCAGGGTGATGGCACTTATAAGAACCACAAGCAGAGGGGTCATTGGAGGGACGTTCACCAAAATCTGAACAGGGTGGGGCCGGGGACAATTTTTTTTCCTTCTTTTTGCATCATCTTAGTTTTGTCTTCAATGAGTATGAATTTTCTACACTTTTTTTTTTTTTTGCCATGCCTCAGGACTTGTGGGATCTTAATTCCCTGACCGGGGACTGAACCCAGGCCATATCAGTGAAAGAAAGGCCGGAATTCTAACTGCTAGGCAACCAGGGAACTCCCATTTTTATCATCTTTTTTTAAACTACTTTTGTGAAGTTGTTTTTTCTTTTTTAAGATGTATTTATTTTTGGCTGTGCTGGGTCTTCAGGCTTTCTCTGGTTGCAGCAAGTGGGGGGGCTCTAGGCATGTGGGCTTCAGGAGCTGTGGCTCACAAGTTCTAGAGTGCTGGCTCAGTACGGATATGGCTCATGGGCCTAGCTGCTCCACGGCATGGGAGGATCTTCCCAGGCCAGGTATCGAACCTGTGTCCCCAGCACTGGCAGGCAGATTCTTAACCACTAGACCCCCAGAGAAGCCCAATTTCCATTAAGTTTTAAAGATCTGCTAGAATGTGTACAGGCTGTGGCTTCACTTTCCCAACCTTCAGTTTCCTTGCATGTAAAAGTTGACTACGAAGATAAAGATGAGGGCTGGCCCTCGCTGACACTTTCTATGCTCACTGACCTCAGCCAGTGACGTCCCCAGGACACACCATTTACACACAAGGGGACTTAAGCTTGGAGAGACTTCACGTGTGGCCACAGGCACAGTAAGGAGGCAGGCTGATTCCACAATTTCAGAGCCTGGGTGTGCGCAGCCGACAGCGTCTTCCCAAATGGAGGCCAGCCCATCTTTGCTGCCTGGAAAAACGTGGCAGGGCTGTCAGTTACTTCTCAGTTCAGAGCTGGGCACAGGCCCTGGCACTTAGGAGCTCGGCAGCATTTCTTAATCAAAATTAAGCCAAGTGGGACTTCCCTGGTGGTCCAGTGGCTAAGACTCTGTGCTTCCAATGCAGGGGGTGCAGGTTCGATTCCTGGTTAGGGAACTAAGGATCCCATGTGCCACTACTAAGACTCAGTGCCGTCAAATAAATACATTAAAAAAAAAAAAAAGCAATACCCGTATTTTTCAAAATTAACATGGGGGAAAAAAAATCTTTCCCAGCTCTCCCACGGCTTTGCAGGATGAAGTCAGAGCTTATCAGCTTGATTTTAGATTGAGTTCTTTTTTTTGAACAGGACTAAATAAAAGTTAGAAAGATAAAATAAAATAAGGGGCAGGGGAATAAAAGCTGAAAAGAGAGCCCTGTCCCCCCACTACCTTCTCAGCCTTGGTCATCAGGCCTGCCACCATCTGCCGGCCAACCTCCCCGAAGAAAAGCTGGTGACTCTTGTCTTCCAGGAGGCCCTAAGGAGTGAGGAGGAAGGGGGTGAGCTGCCCGGCTGGCAGTCCCCCAAAGCCACAGAGAGGGCAGTACCATGGGCTGGGCAGATGGTCCACCTGCTCAGAGGAGCCTGACCCCAGCCCCAGCCTGCCCAGCCTCCCGCGGACCACACCCACCTCGAAGGCCTGCCGGACACAATGCAGCTTGGCTAGAAAATCCTGGTCGCTGTAGCAGCCCAGCAGTTCTGTCCTGAGGGGAAGCACAGAGTCGCACCACCTGGGACCCCGCCAGCGACACCCTCGTGGAGTCAGGGTGGAGCCCTGGGTGGCCTTGCCTCGGCCTGGCAGTGTGACCTCGGGCAGGGGGCAGGTCCCCTCTGGGCCTCAGTTTCCCCAGAACCAGAGGAAGAGGCTGGTAGGATGCTCTCTGAGGATGGGCTGCCTCAACAGCACTCGGTGCCACTGGACGGTGTGGTCACTGGGGGTCGGGCTGACCTCGGCCTCCTTTAGGCTCCAACTAGCAAAGGACCCTCTCAAGCAAAGGATCAAAATGGCCCAATTTCCCCCAAGGCCAGGGCAGGGCTTTCTGGGGCGGCCAGAGGCATCCTTGTCTGAGCCCTTTATCCAAATCCTCAGGCCTTCAACTCGGGTCTGCTGGCCATTTTCAGTGAACTTTCAACACATATAAATCTAGGAGTCATGACCATCACACAGAACACTGAGCTTAAGATGGATAAGAGCCTTCAGATATACCAGAGAGGAGACTGAGGCTAAAAGGGGTCAGGAGACTGGTCCAGGCCACATGCTAAGAAGTGGCAAGGCTGGAAAGAGCCCAGGTCTGTCTGTCCCCCAAGCCTGGCCTCTGGACCGCTCCTTAAGGGAGTCTGTCAGAACACAGGGCTTAGAGGGCACTTCCCTGGTGGCCCAGTGGTTAAGAATCTGCCTTCCAGTGCAGGAGATGCAGGTTCGACCCCTGGTCGGGGAACTAAGATCCCACGTGCTGCAGGACAACTAAGCCTGCGTGCCACAACTACTGAACCCCGTGCTCCACAGCAAAAGCTCCCGCGAGCCACGGAGAACACAGGGCTTCCGTGCGGGACACAAGGGGCAGTGCCCACCGTGCTTCCGTGACTGGACACATCGGAGAACTTGGAACTAGTATGAACAACTGTTATTTTAATTACTTGTATTAATTAGTTATTGTGATTGCTAACTCCACACCCGCCTGTCTTGTACCAGGGCCATCCGAGGGCCTTCCAAGACTGGGGCAGGAGCCCTGGCCAGCCCTCAGCCTGGCTCAGCTGGGCCCTCACCAAGCACTCACTGCTGGATTCCCCAGCCTCCTCTAGGAGAACAGCACCCCCCGTCCCCCACCTGCCTCCCTCCTCCTGTGCTCACCTGAGGGTCCGGCAGGGCACTTTGCCCTCCTTTACCAGCTGCAGGGCCTCCTCGTAGGCGGCAGCAGGCCTGGAGAGTGGGATCGGGTAATCTCCGACCTGCAGGGACTCAAAGAGCTGGGGGGAGGATGCACGTGGAAGCCTGTGTCAGCGGCATGAGTGTGGGGGAGGGTGCTTGCCCAGGGAACTTCCGGCAGGGGATGCCCTAGGGTCCAAGCTCTCTGAGGGGATGTCAGCGGGAACCCTGGCCAAGGGCAGAGGCCGGAATGGAGTCCCCTCCTGCTCAGCATCCCCCCCACCAGGTGCCTTTCCCACCAGCTCAGTGCAACCGTGCAGTTGTGTCCGACTCTCTGGGACCCCATGGACTGCAGCACGCCAGGCCTCCCTGTCCATCACCAACTCCCAGAGTTCCCTCGGACTCACGTCCATCGAGTCAGTGATGCCATCCACCCATCTCATCCTCTGTCGTCCCCTTCTCCTCCTTTCCCATGGGGACCTTTCCCAGAGGGACTGTCTCTTGGACACAAGCCCATGTCCTCCCATCCCAGGCAAGGAGAGCCGCCTGGCACAAGCAGCCATGGCAGGAAACTAACGCCCAGCCACGAGCACGAGGCCTGGAGAAGGGAGAGGCCGGTGGGGCTGCAGCCGCCAGGGTCAGGGACCCCTGCCCTCACTCATGGGACTACAGCTCCTGCTTTCCCAGGCTTCCCTGTCCCCGATGAAGAGCCCCTGGGGAGGAACACTTGGCACTGCCAGATTCTGCTCCCGCCAGAGGAAACGCCTTCACCTTCCCACGACCCATCGCTGGCCCCCAGCAGAGCCGACAGGGGGCCCCCTGGCCTTCACCCCCTCCCCGAAGCCATCCCCCAACCGGCATCACCTCGGTGGCAGAGAAGAAGGAATCTTCAGAGGTCAGGCTGTCTTCATCGTCCGCCCGCAGACGCAGCGAGCCCTCCGTCAGAGGCAGCATGAGGGTCCGCTCTGGGCAGGGCAGGAAGAGGGGGGCTGAGCCGAGATCCTGAGCTCCCCGGGCTGGGAGGTACACGGACACCAGGTCTCCCAACACCCGGTCCCGGGAAGATGGTGCTGATGGTCACCAAGCTTCCAGTTTTCTCAGTAGACGCCAGGGGACCCGCCGTAGCCACACTGCCGTAGCCACACTGCCGGACCCTGAGGCCCGTGGGCCCTGAGCTCTGAGCACAGGCTGTTCTATATGGCCCCGAACAAGTCACCTCCCCCTGCCAAGCTGACACTCAGCCTCCAATACCAAAGGGCCGGTCACTCCGCACTGCCGTTCCCACCTGCTCGAGGGCAAGGGGGTCTGGACCCTCAAGGGGGCTTAGGAACAATCTGTTGAACAAATAAGCAGAGGCTACAGCCTTGGGGCCCCACCAGCCTTTTCTGCCGTGAGAGGAGGCCAGGGGAAGCAAGACTGCTGCCCTGACGGGGACGGGCAATGGAGAATGTGTCGCCCTGGCCAGCCCTTGTTGGCCCGTGTCGCCCCTGGTAGAGCCGGAGACCCCGACACTCAGGAGTCCTGTAAGCCCTGGAGGCTGACAGCACCCAGGGCAGGGCCACGGTGGGCCACAGTCACCACACAGGGTCTGCCACGCAGCAGGCACTAGAACGCTATGGCTGCCCAGCTGAGTAACTTCACTCCCTTGGCGATGTCACGCCTCCTGACCTCAATGGCGCAGGCACGTGTGCTCTCCGCCGTGCGGCCTGCTGTGGGCTCATCTCCACGGGAGCCACCCCTCTGCCCACCCAGCAGCCCAGGAGAGGGCTCGAACCAAAGGCCCGGAACGGCCGCGGGGGTGGGCGGGGGGAAATGTGGACACAGCAGTGCCAAGGCCTGTTCCCAAGGGGATGGGGGCAAAGCACACCGGCCAGGGACTCCCGGGGCCTTGTCCCAGCTCCCTTCCCGCCTGTGTGGCCTCAGTCTCCCCATCCCTGCAGTGGGCCCCCGATGGGATGAAGTCCTGGGCCCCAGGGATCCTGCACCCGAGCCCTGCTCACCCAGGTCCAGCAGCATGCTGTCGGCCGGGAAGGTGGACCCGAACTCCTCTTGCAGGTGGTAGGCCCGGTGCAGCAGCGACTCCAGCTTCTCCGCAAACTCCTTCCGCTGGGACTCCGGCTGCAGGTAAAACAAGAAAGGTCAACCGGGGCCCTCGAAGCTCCCCCACACCAATGGCCCCTTCCTGCACCATGACGGGGCCCCAGCCCCTAGGGAAAGCAGCGGAGGCGGGGAGGGGGCCATTTCTGAGGCCCAGCAGCGAGTGCAGGTCTGGACTGAGCAGCCCTATGCAGGAGCCACTGGCCAGACGCGGCCAGTCCCGCTGACATGGGTGATCAATGAAAATGCACACGGATTTCAAACACTTCGTATCCCAGCCCCCCAGAATCCCCCAAGAATACAAGAATGTTAAATACCTCTGTGATTTTTCACCTTGATTATGGGTTGAGATGATAATATTTGGGGTATACTAGATTATAGAAAATGTATTACTAAACGTCGTTTGGTTCATTCCTTTTGCTTTTTAATGTGGTCTCTGGGAAATGTTAAATGAGATACATGGCTTCCGATTGAAGAGCACCGCTCTAGACCCGATCAGACCTGGTCCAGACCCCAACACCGCCAGTTCTGAGCTGTGTGACCTTGAGTAAATAACTCCCCCTCTTGAGCCTCGGTTTCCCTATCTGTCAACTGAGGTAAGAGAACCTACTTCTTTGGATGTCAGGAAAAACATGCATAAGGCATATAAGTATTCCCCGAAAGATGGGCCCATGGTGAAGGCCAGTCAGTGTTGGCTATTATAACCAGAGAGCAGCTAGGAGCCCCAAAAAGCTGGCTTCCGCCCCACTGCTGCTATGACCTGTCTGCACCTGGGGGCTTCACACCCGTGGCACCACAGCCTGTGCCTCCTCGCTGCCCCTGGCCTCCAGGCCAGGTTGTGGGAGGAAATGCTTGCTTGACCCCAGGAGCTTCTGGGCCGAGAGGCCAGACACAGGCAGGCCTGAGTCTGTTTTCCACAGAGGCTGCCAGATCTGCAAGTGCATGTGACCAGACCCTGGGGAGGGGACAGGGCCAACTAGGGCCTCAGGCCACCAGGGACAAAGAGCCGGAAGTGCTCAGAGCGGGGCAGTAACTTGGAAACCGCTGCCTTTCCCGGAGCGATAGGCGTGGACCGGCACCTTGCTGGTCAGCCTCAGGGCCTCCTTCAGGCAGGGGTTACCATGACACCATTTCACCGGGAAAACTCAAGGAGGTTCCGGGCCGGGCTCACCTGCTGGAGCCTGGCAGAGCCCGTGGGGCCCCAGACCCTCTGGCCATCTTGCTCAGTATCTCTGCTCAGCGTGGCCAGCAGTGCCTCGTAGCTTTGGCATAGATCTCTCTCTGGGAAGTTGCCGTGGTTAGAGAATGGTTTCTCACATATGACACAGACAACCAAAGAACACCACAGATACACTGGACTACATCTACATTCAAAACCTCTGTGCTCCAGAGGACACCAGCAAGAAAGTGAAACACAGGAAGTTTCCTGGGGGTCCGGTGCTTAGGAGTTGGTGCTTTCCACTGCCAGGGCCGGGGTTCAACCCCAACCCCGTGAGGGAACTAAGATCCCGCAAGCGATGAGGTGCCGCCAAGTTGAAAAAAAAAAAAAGAGAGAGAGAGAGAGTGAAAAACAAACCAAAGAATGAGAGAAAATATCGACAACTCATACATCTGACAAGGGACTTGTATCCAGAAAGTGTCAAAGGACACTTAGAATGCAATAATAAAGGGACAAGCAACCAAAGCCAAAATAAGGCGTAGCATCTGAACAGACATTACTCCAAATAGGGTATACATAAGCCATAAGCACAGGACAAGCAGCTCAACATCGTTAACATCAGGGAAACAAATCAAAGCCGGGTCAGAGTCAGATAACAAGTGTTGGTGAGGGTGTGGAGACACTGGAACTCTCATGCACTGCTGCTGGGAATGTAACACGACACAGCTGCACTGGGAATCCCAGCTGGCACGGTGGTAAAGAAGCAGCCTGCCAAGGCAGGAGACGCAAAAGATGCAGGTTCCCTCCCAGGGTCGGGAAGATCCCCTGGAGAAGGAAATGGCAACCCACTCCAGCTTTTTGGCCTGGGAAATCCCAAGGACAGAGGAGCCTGGCGGGTTATAATCCATGGGGTCGAAAAGAGTCGGACACGACTGAGCGCAGTCACACACAGCTGCTTTGGAAAACTGGCAGTTCCTTAAGATGCTAAACACAGTTATACTGTGACCCAGCAATTCCAGTCCAAAGTATATACGCAAGCATTTACTCAGTACATGCCGCCAAGCTCCTTCCCTCAGAACTACACTCAGCAGCTCAGCATCTAGTCACTGTAACTTTGAACTGTGTCTGTAAAGACGCTTTTTAATAACATATGAAAGTGAAGTCACTCAGTCGTGTCTGACTCTGCGACCCCATGGACTGTAGCCTACCAGGCTCCTCTGTCCATGGGATTTTCCAGGCAACAGTACTAGAGTGGATTGCCATTTCCTTCTCCAGGGGATCTTCCCAGGGAATCAAACCCGGGTCTCCCGAATTGTAGACAGACGCTTTACTGTCTGAGCCACCAGGGAAGTCCTCTTTCTCTCTCTCTCTCTCTCTCTATATATATATATATATATATATAAAGTGAAAGTAAAAGTCACTCGGTTGTGTCCAACTCTTTGCGACCCCATGGACTACACAGTCCATAGAATTCTCCGGGCCAGAATACTGGAGTGGGTAGCCTTTCCCTCTCAGGGGATCTTCCCAACCCAGGGATTGAACCCAGGTCTCCCGCAATGCAGGTGGAGTCTTTACCAGCTGAGCCACCAGGGAAGGCCAATACATATAAATATTGGGCTACGCTGGGTCTTAGCTGTGGTGCACGGGATCTTTCAGTCGCAGCATGTTAACTCTCAGTTGCAGCATACGGGATCTAGTTCCCTGACCAGGGATCCAACCCAGGCCCCCTGCATTGGGAGAGCAGAGTCTTAGCCACTGGACCACCAGGGAAGTCCCTGTAAGCACCTGTGCTTTACCTCAATCAATTCTGCACATCTCTTAGGAAGATGTGTCTAAAGGGGACTCATCACTTCTTTGCTTGACATCATTTTGGCTTAAGAAAGGTTTCCTAGGAAGGCTCTATTTTCAGATAATGGGGAAACATACATGAAAGCCACTGTACGATCGAATTCGGTCAACTGTATGGTATGTGAACGCTATTTCAATAGTCATTTAAAAAACATCGTAGCCTAGTGAAATGCTTGGAAGGATACCAAGTAGTTATGTCTGGATGGAAGATAACAGGCGTCAATAACATTGATGACAAAGGTGACTTGCTGGGCACCGGCTATGGGCCAGGATCTGGGGCTGGTCCACTGAGGGCACCAGTGCTCAGGGAGCCTGAGGGCCTCTGCCCGCGGCACATAGCTGGGAGCTGTCTGGTCAGAGACTGGGCTCCTTTTTATCCTCTTTTTTCTTTCTGTGGTTTTTTCACTACTCTATTAGGGAACATTTCATTGCTTTCGCAATGAGAAAAACAAAAAAAGGTCTATAAATTTCAGATGTAGTATTACCATGGAGAAGGCAATGGCAACCCACTCCAGTACTCTTGCCTGGAACATCCATGGACGGAGGAGCCTGGTAGGCTGCAGTCCATGGGGTCGCTAAGAGTCAGACACAGCTGAGCAACTTCACTTTCACTTTTCACTTTCATGTACTGGAGAAGGAAATGGCAACCCACTCCAGTGTTCTTGCCTAGAGAATCCCAGGGACAGGGGAGCCTGGTGGGCTGCTGTCTATGGGTTGCACAGAGTCGGATACGACTGAAGTAACTTAGCAGCAGCAGCAGCAGTATTAACAACAAGGACAATTTTGGAAACAAAGTTGCCTCCCTTCTCCTGCCCTCACTCACCGGCAGACACCCACTGCCCGCCCATGAGCAGAGGGGACCTGGTGCAGTCGTGCCACAGGCTTTGAAGCCTTGTCACCCACACCCCAGGCATCCACAGCCCACAACTACAGCCATCAAGCCTTTATGACGGGCCTTGGAGTGAAAGTCCCAGCCGGGGTGGAGGGCACGCACATCTCCAACTTGGTACGTGCGGTCCCGGACAGGTTCTCACCCTGTACTGCAAATTCTGTTCCCCAGGCTCGCCGGCCAAGTGCCTGTCGTCCCACCAAGGCACAGGTGGAGGAAGCGAGGAGAAACTGGGGGGCGGAATGGGGGTAGGTGAGAAGCTCTCTCCTCCTCTTCATGCCTCTCATCACATCCCTGCACCCCACTCCCCACTAGCCAGCCCTCTCTGTGGTGTGAGCCCCCTTGAGTCCCGGGGTCTCCTGGCGACTCCCTCAGCCATGCAACCAATTTCCTGGGTTAAACCCTCTTCTTCTTCAACACGTGAAGTTATTCCCACATCCTGGCTGGAATCTCCCCAAAGGGGTGGCCTCCACTTTGACCTCACTCCAGTAGAGGGCGGACACTTGTTTTGTTTTGTCCTTTAATACAGAAAAGTACAGGGACTTCCCTGGCGGTCCGGTAGGTGGTTAGGACTCCAAGCTTCCCCTGCGGGAGCCGCAGGTTCAACCCCTGGTCCGGGAACTAAGATCCCAGATGCCATAAATAAATTAAAAAATTAAATACAGGAAAGTATCAAGACGAAAACAGCAACAACCCACCATGCTAACACCTGTACAAACCCTGCCCTTAAGCTTGTGCTCGAAATAAGAAAAGTCAGAACAGTAGAGAAAGGTACAGAAAAGTCCAAGGGAAGTCTCTTCCTCCTTTCCCTGCAGACCCTCGTGAAAGATCTCTGTGAACAGTTTCCTTGTGCATCTGTTCAAAGGGAAATAAAAGTGCACAGACACAGCAGTAGCTACCAACAGGCATACACAGGCATGGACGTATGCCTTTATTTAGAATGTACACACAAGCAGAAATTAGCACAACGTTTTAAGTCAACTACACATCAATTTAAAAAATAGAGAATATTTTTAAAAAAACAAATGTACACATGGGTCACGAATCACTCTTATACACCTGTAACTTACGTGATACTGGACATCAACTACGTCTCAGTAGAAAAAACTGTACGTGTGGGTCACTGTGCACATTCTGTATCTTGTTTTTTTTTTCCACTTAATAAAATACAGTGGACAGAGCAACCTATCAGCCCACAGAGCTTTTTTCTAGCCTTTAATAAAGGCTGGCTAGTATTTCAGATTCCTCCTGGTGGGCATTTAGTTTCCACTTTTTCACATGTTTTACCTATTACAAAACAATGCTTCTTCAGTGAACATTCATCTGAAGACATGTATTTGCTGTGCTTTTCACACACAAAAAAATTTTTTTTGGCCACACTGCATGGGCTTGTGGGATCATAGTTCCCTGATCAGGGATCAAAATCTGTACCCCCTGCAATGAAGGGCAGAGGCTTAACCACTGGACCACCAGGGAAGTCCCTCACAAACTTTTATTATTTTAGGTTTTTTAACTTTACTTCTCTTTTCTGATATTGAGATAGTCACTTAGAGAACACCTGTTGTTGCTGTTGCTTAGTCGCTAAGTCATGTCTGACCACCAGGCTCCTCTGTCCATGGGATTCTCCAGGCAAGAATAGTGGAGTGGGCTGCCATTTCCTTCTCCACGGGATCTTTCCGACCCACGGATCGAACCTGTGTCTCCTGCATTGGCAGGCGGGTCCTTTACCACTGAGCCACCAGGGAAGCCCGATAGAAAATCTGATCAAACTGTGATCAAAGAATGTATGAAGAAAAGATAAGACAAAGCCACGTGACCCTCTCACCTATGAACACGGCTAGTTCCTTCCAGCCCGTCAAGAACACGTATGTTTCCTATATGGTCAGGATCAGGTTATAATCATGGCGTGGTTTATTGAGTACCTATCAAGTGGCAGGGTGCGCGAATGCACATGACGTGCGTGTTCTCACTTGGCTCATCAACACTCTGGTCAAGGGGAGAACTCCCATCCAAGAGGCCATGACCGGCTGGCAGAAGGCGGGGCTGCTAGACGCCTCCTGAGTGCAGCCACCCTGCCAGCCACGCTACTAGGCGTCTCTGAGGTTGGGGGGTGGAAAAGACCCAAGGAAGGACCACCTACCTCGGACAGCGCCTCTGAAGCTGTCTCGGGGTTCTGGAGGCCATCCCCTGGGGTGGGGGTGCTGCTGCTGTCCCCCCTCTGCCCCACACTCAGCGCCTGCTCCCATTTCTGCAGGGCCTCCTCAAACAGCTCCATGCCTGAGTGCGGGCGGGGAAGACGGGGAAAAGGAGTCAGGTCCTTAGTGGGGAGAGCGGCCGGGCCCCTCATCTTGTCGTTCCAGAGCGGGGTCAGAAGAGCCAGGCAGCAGGAGGGCCCTGAAGGACGGGAAACGGCAGGACCACATAGACTGGTCCTGATCCCTTTTTTTTAGGCTGTCCCGCTTGTGGGTCTTCATGCAGACTAGACTTGCTCCTGGAGATGCTCCTTGGTCCAGAAACCATAGAACTGGGAGGTCTGGGGTGGGGTGAGGGTTGCAGTCAGCACCTGGAGAACCCAGACTCCTGGGAGGAGGCCGCTCCCCCGCTCCCCTACCCTGGCGGCCGAGGCCGGCCTCCCGGCCCGCACCTTGCATGTAGAGGCTCTCAGCGTTGCCGTTGGCGGCGGTCACAGGCTCCTCTATCCCTCTGGTCTCCCGTGGTCCCGAGCACGCAGCCGTGGGGCTGGATGAGTTCACCACCACCATCTGGGAGCCAAGCAGGGCAAGAACTCCAGAATAAAGGGTGAGGCCTTCCCAGACCCCGAGCAGGACCCCTGAGCCTCCTCACCAACCCCCCTGCCTGACCACACACCCTCTCCCATACCATCCCTGAAACCAGGCCCCCGCCACAGTGGCCGAGCGCACAGCACTGCACTTCCACCAACTTCAACAGCCTGAGGACAGGTCATAGATATGGCCAAAGCAGGGAAAACACAGAGGCTGACACCTAGCTCAGGAATCTGCTGCCTCCTCCGAAAGCCGCCCTGAGCCCTGCTCCCGAGCAGCAGGACAGCTCCCCATTCCAGGGCTCCACCACAAAGGGGACCGGGAGGACTCAAGGAGCACATGTTACCCATGGGCCAGCAGGACCAGGCTCTCACCCACGCCTCTGTCCCTCATGAGCAGCCATCTGCCTGCCAGGCTGTGATGAGAGCCAGCTCTTGTTGGCACCTGGGTCCCCAGGGCTGTGGCCTGCTCAGAGTGGGGGCTCAGTACTCGCTGGATGAAATTAGTAACTAGATGAGTGAATGAGCCAAAAGCTGTTCCCCGAGAGAAAATAAACTCCTCTTTGTCTTATTTATCTCTGTATCCTCAGTGCTTGGTAGCCCCTGGCAAAAAACCCAGTGTTGCTCAATGTCTGATGAATGAATGAATGAACTTTCATGGGGAAGTATCACACAGCCTCTCTTCCACACTTGTCCACCTGTCCCTCACCAATGCCCGGCACACACTGGTCACTAATGATCTCAGAAAGCCTTCACGGATCGATGAATGAGTGAACAAAAGAATAAATGGAAGGAACCTCTTCTCCCATCTTCCTACCAGCCTATAAGCCCCCTGAGGGCAGAGACAGGAGCCCCAGGGCCGTTGACAGGCACCCTGCTCACCGAGGCCAGGCTGTGGGAGGAGCCTGAGTGCTTGCTGGGCTCAATGGAGGAGATGCCGCTCAGGGTGTCGTTGCTCTTGCTACTGGGGCTCTGGACCCTCCGGCTGGAGTAGCCTGTGAGGAACAGGAGGGCAGAGGTCATGCCGGCTTCCCACCCAGCCTCTTTGCATGGGCCACTCACGGCTCCACACCCCTCTTCCCTTCCTTGTCATCTGGGAGTCTGTCCTGACCTTCTGTGTCAGACAGCAGAGCACCCCCAGGGGAGGTGGCCTGGCCTGCTCTCCTGCTCACTTCCGTATCCTGGGCACTGGGCACAGGGCCTGGCCCAGAGTGGGGCCTGGATCTGCTGCGTTAAGCTTGAGAAAGAGGGCCAGCCACCGCCTCCCTCCTGACTCAGTTTTCCCCGTGTTGTTGATTGACTCATCTGGAATTCACCTTCCAAAAAGCATTTGAGGCACCAGCTTTTTAGGTGAGAAAAATAGGGAACGCAAACTAAGGTGGAACCAGAGACAGGTAGGCAAGCAAGAGGAAAAGATGAAACTTTCTTTTTGCCAGGATAATTGACGATGAAAAGTCTTTGTCTTGCAAGGAGATTTTGCTTCTGAAAACAGGTTTCTCCCAAGACAAGAGAGCCTGTGAGGCCTCCTTGCCTTGGAAAGCAACCTGTATGTGGCAAACGCTGGGTTGCTGGGTTACAAGATTAACCAGACCATAAGAGGCTTTCAGAGCCACACCGGCAAACATAAAACAGACCAGTGGCTGCCAGGAGCTGGGGGAAGGGAGACAGGCTAACTACCGAGGGCCCTGGGGGTTTGCAGAGCAACAGCTCTTGACTGTGGTTGAACTGGATGACTATAAGTGTTTGTCAAAACTCATAGAACTGTTTGCTAAAAAAGGTGAATCTTACTACGTGCCAAGTAAAAAAGCAGGAGATGGTGAAACGACCATATGGCTCAGGAACCACAGGGCCCTTCCTGCTTCTGAGGCAGCGGACTTCCCTCGCTGGAAGGAGAAGATGCGCCGCACCAGCCCACTCTGCACCCGACAGTCCCAGAGGGTCCTCAGATAAGGAGAATCATCGCTTCCAACGACATGTGCATCTGGCCACAGGACCCAGTAAATCCTTACAATGACCTCCTTCACAGATGAGGGGACTCGGCTTGGAGACAGCATGTCACTGGCCCAAGATCTCAGCTAACAGGAGCCCAGCTGAGACTCGACTTCAGGTTCGCCCTTCCCCACCACCTCACACCTACCTTTCTTCACCGACGGGACCTTCCTGGCCATGAGGACGGGGAGGGGCACCGTGCCCAGGTGCTCGCCTCCCATCTCGGGCCCGACCTGCTTCTTCTTCCGCCGTCGCCTCTTCAGCTGGTGGGCGGCCAGGGCCAAGGCCACAGTCCCCAGGGCCGTGGCAAAGAGGACCTTCCGCAGGCCTGGTGTCAACCGCAGCTGGGAGAAGGCAGACTGTAGGAGAAGAGGGGGAGCCGCTTACATCTCCCTGGGAGAGCTGCCCTGGGGAGCCCAGCGAACGCTTTAGGCCCCCGGGGGATATTTTCTGACCAGGCATGTTGGAGAGGCAGCCACCCCCTAGCGGGGGGACCTGGCCTCTGAAACCTGGATCACAGAGATGTAAAAGAGGGGGGTTGGGAAGGGCAAAATGACAAGGCCAAGGAGATGGTGTCCCCAACACCATCGGTCAGGATTCCACCAGTTGCAGTGACAGCACCTCTGAGGTGCCACGTCAGGACTGCACCCGTGTTACCTGTCCAAATGCCTGTCATTTTCCAGGTGAGGTATCCGAGGCTCACACAGCTTAAGACACGGGCTTAAGGTGACAGAGAGGCAAAAACTGAACCCAGCTCTGCCGACTCCACTTCTCAACTCCTCAAGGACAACGACCTTCACTTCAGCAGGTGGTCCATCAGTACCACCCCTGCCCCACGGATGGGGAGCCCCTCGTGAGGCTGCACCCCACAGGGCAGAGCTTTAGGGAGTGTTAAGAGGCCTGGTCAGCCACAGACTTTTAAAGCTGGCAGGGAGGGCCTGATCGACCCCTTTTATAGAAGAGAAACTGAAGTTAAACGTCCACAGAGACCTGGGGTGGAGAATGGGCTTGGGACCCCAGACTCCTAACCCAGTCCTTCTTACTCTGCTCAGAGAGGATGGCCTGGGGCAGCAATTACAAGGGCCCAGTCTTTCTGGATGCTGAAGGACCCTGGGATGAGTGGCTCAGTGTTTCAGGGACCGGTGGGGTAAAGGACGGGACCACAACTGCCCCAATCTTTACCTGCCCGAACGTCGTGTAAAGGAACACAGGGATCTCAGCCACCGTCATGGCCAGGGCCTGTATCATGGACATGCCCTCGGTCCGCCGGAACGCCATGGCACGATCAGCAGCCCAGGCGAGAGCCCTCGGGGCTGAAAGCTTCCAAGGAGAACGTCTTCAACTGGTTGCTGGCTGGGTCCCGGGTACCATCCACGCCCTGAAACAGGGACGCACAGACCAGAAGGTCCCTGCACAGAGCTGAGAGACAGATGACCAAGTCAGCCACAAGGGCGTGCACATGTGAGAAAGAGAAACACACACAAGAGTGCTCTGGGGGGAATGAGGTGGGAGCAAAGCCCACATGTGGGATGTGAGGCCTGGAACCAGACCCCAGCCTTTTGCATTGGCTAGCAGGAAGACACCCAAGCGCCCCACAGACCCTCTGCCCACCTTGAGCCCTGGGAGCAGGAGGCAGTATCTGGCACGCTGGCCCCAGTGCGGACCCAGAGCCTGGAGGATTGAGAGGTCGCTCTCAAACCTGAGGCTTTAAACCTCACTGTCTCAAACTTTTAAAACCCATGGCCAGTGGCCTAAGCAGAAATCTTACACCTCTAAGGCTCAAGTCCCTGACTGAAAATCATTACATCTTTTCCACCTCCCACAAAACCAAGAATGTTGTACTTCCTGTGGACTGTGTTATGAAAACAGCAGGGTATTTCCTCAAATAATAATAGCTACTATGCATTACGTGGGTATTTTGTGCTGCATTCCCTACATACGTCATTTCATAGAATCATTATAAATCTGCAAAGTAGATGGGCTCTATTTCCCATCAGTTCAGTTCGGTTCAGTCACTCTGTCGTGTCCGACTCTTTGCGACCCCAGGGACTGCAGCACGCCAGGCCTCCCTGTCCATCACCAATTCCTGGAGTTTACTCAAACTCACGTCCATTGAGTCGGTGATGCCATCCAACTATTTCCCTCTGCCAATTTCCAACAAGGAAACTGAGGCTCAGACAGGCTAAGTCAGGAATCCAAAGTCCCTGGTACCAGATGGCTGGTACCAGACGGAGTCGGGACGTGGGTCAAGATCTCTTGGACTTTAGACTTCACGCTCAACACAACCCTTCTGCCAAATCTGACATGGAGCAGGAAGTGGAAGTCCTGGAAGAACCACAGACCAGAAGGGCAACTTTCCCCTGGGGCCTTCTGAGATAACTCACAGCCCCATTCCAAGGCCAGCAAATAAGTGGCTTGAACACATATAAGCCAGTCCCCAAGATCCTGCAGAGAACTCCCTCACCCAGCACCACCAAGGCCGAGTGTGCCTTCAAGGTCTCCTGGGACTTCAAACAGAAGGAATACAACAGCCAGACAGACCCTGTCTACTTGGGATGGCTGCCAAAGTCACTGGTCCAGCACAAGAAACAGTTTATCCCCAGTGAGTGGGAAGGATGAATGATCTTATCAGTTAGCTCCAGGTGTGTCTGTGTGTCTGTGTGTGTCTGTGTGTGTGTCTGTGTGTGTGTGTGTGTCCAGTGATGGTGAAACTGTGGCGCGCATGTGTGTGTGTGTGTGTGTCCAGTGATGGTGAAACTGTGGTGCGTGTGTGTGTGTGTGTGTGTCCAGTGATGGTGAAACTGTGGCATGTGTGTGTGTGTGTCCAGTGATGGTGAAACTGTGGCGTGTGTGTGTGTATATGTGTGTGTGTGTCCAGTGATGGTGAAACTGTGGCGTGTGTGTGTGTCCAGTGATGGTGAAACTGTGGCGTG
>NW_024070209.1:98290375-98293553 GCF_014754425.2 Oryx dammah | reverse complement strand
GTGTGTGTGTGTGTGTGTCCAGTGATGGTGAAACTGTGGCGTGTGTGTGTGTATATGTGTGTGTGTGTCCAGTGATGGTGAAACTGTGGCGTGTGTGTGTGTGTGTGTGTCCAGTGATGGTGAAACTGTGGCCCCAGAAGATAACGCAACCGAGGTCACTGAGTAAAATGGCAAAGCTGGGATATGATCACAGCTCTGGGGGACCCCAAGGCCTAGCATTTACCTGCAGGAAAGTCAAGAGCAGCCTCTGCTGCCCCGTCTGAGGAAGTGTCAGGTAAGGGGTCCGGTCCCAAGACAGCTTTTCTTTTAGGGATGGATTCAGATCCAGCCCAACCATACTCCATCTATCCATCCCCCTGGCACAACCCAGGGCCGAAGGAGAGAAGCCTCCCCCTCCTCTCTGTGATGACAAGCCCACAGCAATGTCTCCACCACGTGGATACTCCTAATGCCTTCCTCACCTGGGC
Organism: Oryx dammah; assembly: GCF_014754425.2. Classification (NCBI taxonomy): domain Eukaryota; kingdom Metazoa; phylum Chordata; class Mammalia; order Artiodactyla; family Bovidae; genus Oryx; species Oryx dammah. Next base: position 98,293,086 of record NW_024070209.1, on the reverse strand, counting down.
AAGTCACCTCTCCTTCCTTGTAACCTTGGGCTGGAGCCTCCTCATTCCCATTCCAACCCCACGCAGGCACTTACAACCTCTCAGCGTGGGTGCCCAGGCTTTCAATCTCAGGCATCTCCTTCCCTGCCCTGAACCACCCCATAAATGACTCTAGCCTGAGCACGCTTTATTCCGCCTTGACCCCAGCAATGTCCCCGGCCCAAGTGCTCCTCTGAGCGACCCCTCAGCCCAGTCTTCGTTCATTCCACCCTGGCAGGATCCGACCAGCACTGGGCACTCCTTACGCTGGACCTCAGCAATATCCCCTTCCTTAGAAGCTGTCCATCCCGGACAATTCCTTCCGCATTCCCTGGTCAGGGCCCCTCCTCTCTTGCCCCGACCCCCGGAATATTCTCTAGGGTTGTCCAGGTGCCCCATTGCCGCCGCCGCCCCCGGTCCGCGCACCGGCTCCTTCTACCCCACTACTTGCCTTGTTCGGGTCCAGGACCTGCGCCCCTGCTCCAATTTCTGCAGTGTTCCAGGCCCGGGCATCTTTCCACGGACCAGGTACCTTCTGTTCCACCTCTCGCGCCGCCCACGGCCCGAGCACCTGCTCTTTCCCAACCCGGGCCCTTCTAGTCTGGCTGAGCCGGGACACTTGCGACCCCTACCAGTTCCCCGCGTAGGCACGGCTCCCGCCCGCTGCAAGCCGCAGTCCCGAACCTTGCCGCGCCGCCCGCAGACCCCGCGAATTCAGCCCGGACCGCTGCCACTCACCCAAGATTGCATCGCTGCGGAAGGGCAGCGTCTCCTTCCCCGGCGCCCGCACAACCAACCTCGGGGCCGCCGGGGGCGTGGTCTCATGCTGGGCCTGCCTTCCTTTGGCCAATGAGCGTCGCCGATCTCCTCTGCACAGCCCCGGCCTCTGGGCAATTGGGCAGATCACGTGACAACATTAGCTCCCCCTCTCCTCTCCCTCTGTTCCGCCCCCTAAGTGCGGTTGAGGCGCGGAAGTAATTTTTTTTCTCTCCTGTGATTGGCCATCGGGATTAGATTGACCCGGGTGGCTGAGTGGAGGCGGGGCCGCCCTTAAAGGGATAAGGGAGAACAATCAAGTTTCGAAGGGACTTTAAAGAAAGAACCGGCAGCGGTCTGAGCCCTTTATATTTAGTTCCTCTGCCGCCACGGTCCCCACCCAGACAAGTCCTTCCCGCCCTTCGAGCACCCTTTTTCCAATGCAACTGCCTCAGAAACTTCCTACAGCATCCTTCTGAGCAGTTGCCACTCTCCTTTTTTGGGAGCCGTTTGCTAAAGTGCCACGCCTCCCTTACCAGACCGAAATCGTCTCCCTGAGAGTTGTTTCGGTTCTGAGCGCCCAGCTGTGCTTTACGCTGAGCACTGGGTTTGGGATCAAGTTCTGTCACTCCCATGGACCGCGGAGCCTGGTAGGTTACCGTCCATGGGGTCGCAAAGAGTCGGACACGACTGAGCGACTTCACTTCAGTCTGTCACATCAGCTCTCTGGGGTTTAGTTTCAGGGCGTTAGTCGCTCAGTCGTGTCCGGTTCTTTGCGACCCCATGGACTGTAGCCCGCAACCTCCTCCATCCATGGAATCTTCCAGGCAACAATATAAGAATGACTCAGTTTCAGTTCAGTTCAGTCGCTCAGTCGTGTCTTTGCGACCCCATGAATCGCAGCCCCCCCAGGCCTCCCTTGTCCATCACCAACTCCCGGAGTTTACTCAAACTCATGTCCATCGAGTCAGTGATGCCATCCAGCCATTTCATCCTCTGTCGTCCTCTCTAAAATGGGAACGGAATTCCTGCTTTGCCTGAGTAACAGGGCTTTGGTGCTGATAGTAAGGAAACTGTGGCAGTCCTTTCATAATCAGAGAACCAAACACGTCTAAGTTTTTAAAGTGTAATTATCAGTAAGGTTACAATCTCGCCTTCATTCCACAACGAATACTTCTGCGTGACAGCGCTTTGGCTGGACTTGATAGTGGTAGGCAAGATACGTATAGTTAAGATAATTACAGTCTTTTGTGGTATTGTTCCTATGGTGGAAACTCGGGACTCCAGGCTCCCTCAGTATTCCTGAGTTTCCCCAGGGACAGACTCCTGTGCTCCCATGGGAAGGTGAGAGACTCCAGAAAGAAAGTGACATCCAAATAGAAACCTAAGGATGACTAGGAATTAGCTGGGCAGAGAGAAGAGGGAGGAATGTTCAGGAACAGCTTGGACTGTGATCCAGAGGCAAGAGCAAACCTGGCATCTCTGACTAACGGTGGCAGAGAGAGGGGAGAGCGGCAGCTGAGGAGCCAAGGGAGTGGTAGCCAGAGCAAAGAAGAGCAGGCTCCTCCACTGAGCTGCCTGCATCTGCGGCCAAACCCACTGCTTACTCCCCTGTGTCCTCAGGCAAGTCATAACTTCTCTAAACCTTCAGTTCAGTTCAGTTCCGTCGCTCAGTCGTGTCCGACTCTTTGCAACCCCATGAATCGCAGCACGCCAGGCCTCCCTGTCCATCACCAACTCCCGGAGTTCACTCAGACTCACGTCCATCGAGGCCGTGATGCCATCCCGCCATCTCATCCTCGGTCGTCCCCTTCTCCTCCTGCCCCCAATCCCTCCCAGCATCAGAGTCTTTTCCAATGAGTCAACTCTTCGCATGAGGTGGCCAAAGTCCTGGAGCTTCAGCTTTAGCATCATTCCTTCCAAATAAATCCCAGGGT
>NW_024070209.1:98288219-98289975 GCF_014754425.2 Oryx dammah | reverse complement strand
GCTGCAGTGATTTTGGAGCCTTTAATAAGGAAGAGGATACTTTCTGAGTTGTTATGAGGATCTCATGTGATTATTCACTTTAAAGTGCTCAGTGTTCAGCCTGAAAAGGGCTTAGGAAATTTCGGCCATTGCTACTAGACAAACTGCAATAGCCGAGTGGAAAGCTAGATAAACAGATGAAACATACAGACTGGGCAGAGACAAGATAAGGAATAGCTAACACTTACTGTCTCTCTCTTCTCCTTTACCCTGTTGTTTTTCTTCCCAGGATCTGACATGGTTATATATCTGTTTGTCCAAGAAGGGAGGGGCCTTGTGTTTTGTTTACTGCTGTGTCCCTGGCACCTAGAACACTGCCTGCCACAGAATTAGTGCTGATAAGGTCTTTCTCCTTGACCTGCCCGAAGTCAGGTTCCTCTAAGCCCTCTGTCTTGTAGAGTTAAGTTTTAGCAAGAATTCTGTGGGGCCAATTTAGCAAAATCTCCAACCCTGGATTTCTGATCACCCTCCACAACTGATCAAATTCTTCATCCTCCATCCTGAATATCTTATCACCTGGGCCTGCCTTCAGCAAGAATCTCACTAGCGTCAATGTTCCTGCTTAGTCATTTTCCATCCACTGACCCCTAGTCTGTTCATGGGCTATAAATCTCCACTTGACTTTATTGTATTTGGAGTTGAGCCCAATCTGTCTCCCCTACTGCAAAACCCCCACTGCACTGGTCTCTCTTGAGTAGTCTTCCTTGCTGTCCTTAACAAGTATCCTGATTTTTTTTTCTTTAACCATGCTCAGTGTAGTTACCAAATGAATGAACATGTTACTATATTGATTTATAGCTGTTGAAAGGCGATATGGCTGGACGCTGGCTAAATGAATGATACAGTCAGCTACAGACAGACACTGATAAATAAGTCAATGATCAATACAAATAGAAATACGTAGTGAACACATAGAAACACACAAAGAAACAGAGATGAACTGCAGGTGTGTGAGTGACATGAACACTGATGATAACTCCATGCAGATAATAATACAGATCAGTGGTTCTGAACCTGGGGTGCACATTTAAATCACCTGGAAGCTTTTCTAGACTCTACCTGTCAGGCTACACCTGTATGGAGAGAACCAGGGCTGGGAGTGGGACCAAGGATTTTTTAATAATCCCCCAGGTGACTTGAAGCTCACTGTGGACAGACAGACTGGGGTAGAGAATGGGGAACTGGTGTGAGTGCAGGGACCTAAAAAAAGCTAGGAATCCAGGAGACAGAGCCAGAGAGGAAAGGGTACAGGCTCAGGAACAGAGCTCTCCACTGTGTAAGAAAATGAAGTCTAGAGGTAGAGACAGGCGAGCGGTGGAAACAGGTCATAAACCCATTCCAAGCCCCTTGAGAGCGGAGAATGTATGTGCAGGCCATCCTTCTGCCTGTCTTGGTCTGTGAGAAACTGGTTCAAGGTCAGCACTATGTCCATGCCTGGAGGGTTCCTCCACCTAAGCTGAACAGAAGCCTCCCTTTCTCTCCTCCTTCCCTCCTCGTTAACTCCTTGCACACACTTTGAGGAACCAGAGGGTTACCTGAGGCCAAACAGCCATTCCCCGGCGGTGGTCCTTAGTGTCACTAAAGTTGGAGTAGAAGAGGAGGGGCGCTAGAGAGGTCAAGCTGATGGTGGTGGTGGTGGTGGTGGTTGGTGGTGGTGGCACAGAAAGGTCCAGGTCTAAAGAGGCCGAGAAATAGGGAGCCAGAGGGGCCAGCCGGC